>NW_015548221.1:594904-652805 GCF_001515605.1 Sinocyclocheilus anshuiensis | reverse complement strand
TCAGCTTGTAACACTCCAAAGAGAAAGGAAAACTTGAAATCGCATCATATGACCCCTTTAAGGTTAGAAGTTTGGATAGTTGCACAAAGCAAAATGAGGAGCACTAGCACATTCTGACATGTACAAACAGACACACACGCACACACATTCATATGTTGGGGGGTGGTACTTCATGTTTTTTAAAGAGGTCTCATGTTCAACTAGGCTAATTTAATGTAATATTGTGAAATAGTTATTAATTTAAAATAATTTTTCTTTTCTAATACATTTTAAGGTATCATTTGTTCCTGTGTTGCGATGCAAAGCTGAATTTTCATTACTCCAGTCTTCAGTGTTACATGATCCTTCGGAAATCATTTTAATATGCTGATTTGCTGCTCAAGAAATATTTCTTATCATCAATGTTGATAACAGTTGTCCTGTTTAATATTTTTGTGGAAACCATTATTCTTTGATGAATAGAAAGTTCAAAATAACAGCATTTATTTGAAACAGAAATCTTTTATAAGATTCTAAACATTTTTAGTGTCACTTCGTTTATTTTTCCTAACCGACAACCGATGCTCGTTAACCGATTATTAACAGTTAACCGACAAGATTATTTTAAATTAGAATTGAATTAAATTAGAAAGGATAAGTGTCTGTGACCCGTTAAAAATACTAACATTTGTTTCCCGTGGATTAATATTACATGCGCAAAAAGCAGCAAACAACAGAACATGAGGATTCACAATGAACTTTTCCACGACATTCTAATTTATTGAGATGCACCTGTATATATAACGAATAAATAGGCCTATATGAGAAATATATTTTTACTTAAATAATAAATTAAGAAAATGAAAGAAAAACGGTGCAACAAGTAGCTAGTAAGCAGAGTTTCGGTTCATTTTTGTGCTGCGCGAAAGGAAACCAGATGGCAGAAAGCTGCATCCTATTTTTCTTTAGGCTTATTTTACAAAAGCACAAAGATTTGTTTTTATTGTGAATGTACACAAATAAAGGCAAATCTTTTACAATTCCGATTATCTTTATGACTAAAAGGAGTTTTTAACCATGCAGCAAACCTTTTTAAATATTTTGATAAATTACTAAAAAATAAATAAATAAATGACTTTTTAAACCGTTTAACTGATTGTATTAATCGGTCAAAATTCTTACGGTCGGTTAACGGTTAACCGGTTAAAATGAACATCCCTAGACTGTCACTTTCGATGAATTTAATGCATCATTGCTGAAAAAAAGTTTTTTCAAAACTTTTGAACAAAACATAACAGTGTGAAAATACATAGTGTAATAAAAGCATAAATACTGCAGCACAGAAACATCTTGTCCTGCTCTAAACCTAAATTATGTATCCTGTCCTTCAGCCCGTCTGCCTCACAACCTTCTCCAGCTCCAGTTATTTGTGACCTGAGATACACCCAAGGGAAATGTCGGTTTCTAACAAGACTATAAAGCCCAGTGGGAAGCGTCACTCTTAAGACCCCGCTGTGCCACAAGGACGCTTCTAAATCCACACTGCTTTACTTCTTGCCATTGTCTCTGTGTGATTCTGTAACCTCCTAGTCAACCTCAAAGAGAGGGAGATCAGAGAAATCAATCATTACACCACAAGGAACTCAAGATGAAGTCTGTTCCTGAAACCTTTCTAACCCCAGCACTTCCAGTTCCCTGGAAGGGATGAGGTGGTTGCTATGGGCTGCTGGTGGAATGGAGTGTTGCTATGGCTGCTGAAAATCGAGGTGCATAATCAGAGAGTAATAAGTTTGGGAAGATCTAGCCACTCAATCTCCGACTGAAGAAACGTCTGAGCCTGAGAGGCAGAAATTTAAATAGATGCCTTTTTTACCTGGGTTTTTCTTGGGGAAGCTCTGCAGATGTCGCTTTAATCAACTGAACCCTCACATCCTGGTCCATGGCAGCAGAATGAAATCCATCCAGGACAAATCCGCCCACAGGACGCTTGGCAGTCTCTCGTGCCGACCGGAGCCTCTCCTCCAAAATGTCTCCACCCTCCACAACTCCAAATATCTCGGCCTGTTTTAATTCCTGTAAAAAACAGTACATTTATATTTATTTATTTAACCCTTTGGTGCTCCTTATTTGGGAGTCACACTTGTGATCTTCACGGTCAAAAGTGACCGGACACCTAAAATGTAACTTTTTTTCTCTCCAGTAAAATCAATGTAATATATTTTTGTTCAATCATATTTTTTATTTTGTATTTTGATAATTTCATGGCACTAATTAATATTTATGCAATAATTATGATCAATTTCTGCCCATTGAAATACAAATTTAAAAATATATATATTTTTATATTACTTTTCAATGAATGCAGAATTTCATGTTAAAATAGAGTCAATGCCTTTAAAATCCCATTTTTGAAGCCAGATTAGTGCCATCTGGTGAGAGTAAAATAAGAAAAACCTCTGCAATTCCATGGTTTAACCCATAGATTCCTATATAGCTTTATATAAAAAGCCTATAAATTCTCTAATTGTTTTTAGACAAATACTTTTTTATTATTAAATTGAGGGTTTGGATATATATTTAGACATTCTCAAAGACAATTTTTTTTTTAAGGTTTAGATTTTTTTTTGGTTTGAAATATTGATTTGAAGCGTCAGTTTTTGAATTATTATACTACAGTCAAACCTGAACACAGAGAAAGCATTTTGTTACAAAAAACAAAAATTAACAGAAATGTTTTATCAGCGCTTAATCCTTCTGGGTCTGATCTGATTTCAACCTCTTATTTCAGTTTTCTGACTTGTTTTGTTTATATGGTTATAGCCATACCAATTAATTTGAGTGTGTATAATTGTGTATGTTTGTGTGTGTGACTGTGACTGTGTTCGAGTGTAACCTCTTTCTTGCTGTCCACTTTTTTACTGCATTGTAGCTGAATTATTGCTTTTATTTTACATATTTGCTGTGTTACAGTCACACCAGTTCATAAGTGTGTGTGTGTACGCGCGTGTGTATGTGTGTGTGTGTGAGAGTGGATGTGTTGGTTTTGCACTGTTGATGTTTTAGAGTTTCACCCTGTCATTGCTGTGTACATTTTTCTGCATTGTGTCAGATTTGTAGATTGTACAATCTGTTTTTGTCGATTTCCCATTCATTTCCCATTTCATTTATGGTCTGTCATTTTTGACCGAAGATCACAAGTGTGACTATTTTTTTTACCACCACTTAGCCTGCTCGAATCAAGCCCTCAATTTTTTTGTGTTCACATTCCAAATGCCATAAATGTCACCAAGTTTCGTACAATTCCGATGAAGCTGTGATTTTTAAAAATTCAAAACAGAAAATCTTTCGGTCAAGAGTGACTGAAGAGCACCAGAGGATATATTTGCATATTTTACTTGAAAGATTTATTTTTTAAATAATTTTTTATATTATTTATATATTTTTCCACTAAAGGAGGTAGAGTTTTTTTTGCATTTGGCTCCCAAACTCTGGAATAACCTTTCTGATAACGTTCGGGGTTCATACACACTCTCTCGGTTTAAATCTAGATTAAAGATCTTTTTAGCCAAGCATTCACACAATGTATCTCCTAACTTTGTACTTCAGCTATACCTGATCAAATGCACATTTTCATTCTTTTGTTTGGTTTGAACACATCATCTTTGCTTGGTTGCAACAGCAGCTACGCTAATTTTGTCTCGATTTGCTTCTCTGTTTCTGCCACGGGACTTGCATCCCGAGGCAACTAGGAATTACGCAAGCTTCAGTCTGGATCTAACCCTTGCGAAGATCTGAGATGACCGAACACCTGAGAAGAGATGATGCCAACGCCCTAGAAGACCTCAGATGATGCTAACCCTGGAACAACATATAAAACTACTACATTTTGCTTAATCGCAACATTTAATCGCAACAAATAATAATACAATACAAGTTTATTTGTATAGCACATTTAAAAACAACTAGTGTTGACCAAAGTGCTTTACAAGGCTAAAAGAAACAGACAATAATGACACAAAGCATTTAAGCACTAGAGAAACAATAAAAGATAAAAATAAATAAAAGCCTAAAATAAAAATATATATATAAAATAGAGGAGAAAAGCTAGAGTCAAAAGATATTAATGCCAATATGAGAGTCAAGGGATATTGAAAGCCACGGAAAAAAGCTACGTTTTCCGGGCGGATTTAAAAGTTGACAAGGTTTGGGCGGATCTGATGTAGGCTGGAAGGCTATTCCATAACTTAGGACCGATGACCACAAATGAGCGATCACCCCTGTTTTTAAGTCTGGTTCTAGGAACATATGGTAATTAGAGTCCCTAGATCTAAGTGATCTAGACTGAGAAAGCGGATGCAGTAGTTCAGATAGGTACTGTGGTGCCTGGTTCCGCAAAGACTTAAAAACAAATAACAACATTTTGAAATCAATTCTGTATTTGACTGGTAACCAATGAAGCGAAATCAGAACCGGTGTGATGTGATCACTTTTACGCTTCCCTTTGAGGAGCCGGGCTGCGTCACGTTAATTACTAAACGTTAGTTAATTTTAGTCAATTGCTAAAAGTTAAATACTATTAACGATAATTGCAGTTAATAGTGTTCACTGTCTGTTTGATTATGTGTAATTTGTAACTAACTGCATGATTCTTACTGTACATTTCTGCCATAGGCACCACTAATAACCCACTCTTAAATATAATGTAGAAACTTCAAATTTTCTGTAAGGCTGCTTTGCAACGAAGTTGTGAATGAACTTGAATTTAACTGAATTTGCGAATAAGCACTGTTTCCATCTGACGTGTCAAAGAGAACAAAATTGTCACTTCCTGATAAACTGGCACTAAATATCACAAAGAAAAGTGGGAGAAGCCACTGAATGTAATAATTTTCATATATAATAACTGACTTGTGCGAGCAGACGAAACATAACGAATGCGGAAGCCTGCTGTTCGGGAACCCAGTCAAGTCAGACTTTGCTCGGGCAGAAAGAGATGCTGTGCAATGAGATCAGTCCACTGGTTAGTCAGGTTATGCCGTCCCATTGTGCAAAGTCACATGACTTTTTTTTTTTTGATGCGCATGGAGGAATTTATTCAGCAAATCTGTTTCCATCTCCCATTATTTGCATTAACCCTTTCTCACACAAGACAAAAACCAACTCAATTGAGTGTAAAAACGTTTTTTTTTGCAAATTAAGTTTAGTTTTTTTTTTTCGGAATTTGGTGTTTCCATCACTCGTTTCTGATGCGATACTTCAAAATGCGCACTAAAACAGGGTGACAGAAACATAGCTACTGTTATAACTTATGTGTTCACTTTAAACACACTGTAAGTAAAAACTGTCTCAACACCCCACTCTCCTATGTTAAAATCTAAGTTTGTCATAAAATCTCAGAATCTAAAATAAAGACAGATTCAGTTTAGAAAAATCTTAAAAAAAAAAAAAAAGAGATTGTTTAGAAGAATCTTTTTGTATAAAGTCTTTATTCTGCTGTTTTTCCTGGCAGTCGAGCCCTGAACAGTATAAAATATGACCATTTGTCATTTTTAAGGGAAATGTATCCTGCAGTCACTAACAAGTATTCCAGTACTGAGTATGTGTTTTTGTGTAGTAACCTGAGTTTTCTGGTGCAACGCCAGACATTCATCCAGATGGGCCAGAGTCCTGTCCACTGCTTTACGGACTCTCTTGCGAGAGGTACCGGCCTGCCAGGTCTCTCCGTCTGCCATGCTCTGATAGCAGTCCGGCTGGATAGCTGCCTGAATTGCCATGAACCGAGCCACTGTCAGCTCTATCCTTCCACCGCTGCCCCACACCGACACTGTCTGTTAAATCACACACAACCATTAAATCCCTCACAATTAACAGTAAAGGGATGGCATAGCTTCAAAGGACACAAAAGCTCTCTGTAAGCCAAACCGCATCAGTTGAAAACCAATGAGATTTTACTAAATTGACTATTTGTAATGATTTAATGGAATCTGAGTCAGTCTCAGTGACAAAAGAGGCTGAAAACAACCATTCGACACAGTTCTCTAACCTTGTTGGTGACGTGACCGGCGGGGCTGGAGTTCGCAGAATCATGCAGAGAGCAGAAAAGCACAGTATCATGAAGACCTGCGTAGGAAACCATCAGCACACGTCAGAGAAATAGCTTATCAGACATCTACTGTCTACAACTCAAGAAGCTACTTCTAATCAAAACAGACGTCTTGCATACAAATTTAAAACTTTTTAACACCAGTTTCAATGACTTGAAATTTTAAAATTATAAATAGTGCAAACACAACATATAACAAACTGCAAAATACACTTGTATTATTCATCCATTTACTAAATCCTCAACAGCAATAGAATGCATAAGAACAGTTCAATGCAATCAGGCAGAACACTTGTTCTTTATTACAAAACTGTTTACTGGCGAAATAAACAACCAAGAGCTCAACTCATTATTCTGAAGATATAAAAATGCATTTATATGGAGATTAGGACAAATTGGGGCACTGATGAGTGTCGTCGATGGCGAAAGTGTACATTTGAATAGCTTGTACTAACTAATTCCCAACTGTAGATTAGACAAACGTGAACATGTATGATATGAACATGAAGAGGAATCTAAATTTGGCGGTATTGTATGGAAATGACGGAGGTGAACTTCAGTGACCAACATTATCATGTACAATAATTTTCTTTTTGTAATTATCCAAATGGAGAGCTAGCAGCTGCCTCAAGTCACCCTTTCAAATGTCTTCACGGTCACACATCTTAATATCGTGAATGCAATTACCTTTCTCATTTCTGGTTGGATTGCTGAAGGCAACGACTGAAACAGTGCCCTTCTTTTCATTACGGTTGCAAAATGAAAACTGAAAACTCATTTTAAGAAAATGCATCTGTGGTATGCATCCAAGCATGAATGCCTAATTATTTCTAAACAGTCACTTAATAGTCAGCGAGGGAGGGAGAGAATCTGAAAACATGCCTTCAGAACTAAAAATTTCAAGTTTCAAGTTTATTTATTTTTGAAGTTTTGCTGTCACCTTCAAGAACAGTTTAACTATTCAAAAATTCTAGTACTGCAAGCAAAAGAGAGATAATTTGATCAAGTCCTTCAAGTCTCAAAACTTGTGCAGGATCAGCCTATAGACAATTACATTTATTTTAAAATTGGGATCATCTTCAAAAGTGTAATACTTTCTTCCACAGTCTCAGCTCCAGAACCTTCCACAGTCTCAGAACCAGAATCCACTTGATGTGTGAATTTTCAAACTGTGTGAACTGCTTCTAGATCTATTAGCCAACTGAGAAAATGTTTACACCCACACTGCTGGATAGAAATGACTTACAATGCTTTTGAAAATAGCAGAAAAGCAACAAAGATGATCTTTTCAAGGACTGACTTTCCAATGATCTTGAACAAACTACCAGTGACAGTATGTTTTTTTGAGTAGAATCTGTTAGCATTTCTATTCATCTCAATAGCAGTTGCTGGACTTGAATTAATTGATTTAAGTCTGCCACATTTGGCTGAGGACCACAAAACTTTTTGCGTCAATCACCTGAGCTGTAAATGCCACGTGACTACTTATGTTAGAACCGCAGGAAATGACAACAGTGAGACTAGCTGATGGTGCCACAAAAGCTCCAAACTTTTCATTAAAATGGTGATTCACCACTGGCAAGATTGGATTTTAACAAAATTTGGCTGTCTATGCAGTAGAAACTCTTTTTTTAAACCAGTGTGCTATATGATTGGAGAAAACAGAGAAAAAGGCATGCATGGGAACAGACATCTTGGGGCCTCATTTATAAAATGTTGCGCAGAAACCATCCTAAATGTAATCTTTTACGATCATCTCTCAAATATGGTCTAGTGATTCATAGAATGAACGTACGCACAGAAAACACACATATGCCTCTCTTTCAGATGTGAAATCTATGAATCGCAAATGATCTTGAACTTGCGCGTAACTGAATGGTTTCAGCTCTCTGCCTTGTAAACTACTCCTAATTAATGTCATTAACATAAAAGAGCACCAGTCATCGTCCAAATCCTTTAATTTAGAACAGCAATCTGCAAGAACAAATGTCTGAAGACATTTTTAACCAAGAAAGCAAATAACTAAAAGTTAGTAAAAGAGTGAAATGCTAACCTGCAAACTTTCTGACACCCTCTTTGAATTCCTTCAGAACCTCATGATGCTCTGCACTGAAAAAGAAAGAGTGCTAAAAAACAGATGTATCAAATAAATGATTAAAAATAAATCAAACCTTTTCCAACATGGATTTTTTTTTTGCAGAAATTAATGCGAGATTCATCCCTAATAATACTTTAATAATTTTATTTTTTATTTCCACTACTGGTCAAGAGGTTTTTTTATGTTTTTAAAAGAAGTATCAAGGCTGCATTTATTTGATCAAAAATACAGTAAAAACAGAAATGTTTTTGAAATATTATTACTATTTTAAATAACTCTTTTCTATTTTAATATATTTTAAAACGTAATTGTTTTCCTGTGATGCAAACTCAGTTTTCAACAGCCATTACTCCAGTTTTCAGTGTCACATGAAAGTTCAAAAGAACAGTATTTATTTGAAATAAAAATCTTTTGCAACATAACATCTCTGTCTTTACTTTCACTTCTGATCAATTCAATGCACCCCTTTCTTTGAAAAAAAAAATAAATTCTTTCAACAAAAAAAAAAATCATACCCCAAACTTTTGAATATTATTAAACAGTAAAAGCTGTTTCCAACATGAATAATAGTATGAAATGCATCTTGAGCAGCAAATCAGCATATTAGACTAATTTCTGAAGGATCATGTGACACTGAAGACTGGTGTAATGTTACTGAAAATTCAGCTTTGCATCACAGGAACCTTTTTTATAAACAAAATAAATTAAAAAAAACAGCTATTTTAAATTGTAATGATATTTCATAATAATACTGCTTTTACTCTATTTTTGGACAAAGTAGATGCAACCTTAGTGAGCATTAGACACTTCTTTCAACAGCATAAAAAACAACAAAAAAAGATTACTGTTCCAAACATTTGATCGGTATGTATAAAACGCCTATCAGGACCTCAAAGTCACTTTACAGATGACAAGACAAAAATCTAATAAATTACTACTCTTATAGACTTCTATATACTGTGAATGCTGTGAAAACTGACACACCATCAAATTTTGTGAACTGAGATCTGTCAGCAAGTTATGCCATTTTACAGACCCACATGTTTGGTTAGAAACACTGTTGGCCAAATATTAACTGAATGTATAAACTGAATTTATAATTTAAAGGGGTCATATGATGCGATTTCAAGTTTTCCTTTATGTACAGTATTTGAAAAATAATGTGTTTTTTGAACATTAAAGCATGTCAACATATTCTGTTACACCAAATACACAAAATAATGATCTTTAAAAAAGCATCATATGACCCCTTTAATATATAAGTATAATAATATTCTTACAGGCTATCCACTGACACCTGAGTGACTGATGGCAGGTCTCTCAAAGTGTGTAAAGTGTCCTGGGTCAGATGAGGAACAGTTGCACAGCGAGTGTACAGGAGACAGCCAGGCACCTCCAGTGAATGCTGCCCTGATTTTCCCAGTCCAGTCAAAAGTCCCAGGCGACATCCCTGTACCACTCGAGACAGTTCCAGTTTCATCCCACTTGTGGAGCTGTAGCCTCCTAATGTGAATGTTTCTCAGATCTAGAGGAAATGACAGCTCGTCACCTGCAAAAACAACATTCAACCTCTTTATTCTCTCATTTTCCAGAGGGAAATAGTGTTTGAGATGCACACATGCACTTATGAATGAAATACAAGACATAGTTTACCAACCTGAATTTACCTACTTTATATCGGAAAGCAAAGTTTACTACACAACGAGAACAGTACGCCGCGAAAACTTGTTAGCAGTGAATTAAAAAAAAAAGCCATATTCGATAATAAATCTTCTCAATCTTAGCTGCCTCAGAAAGTAGGACATGTGGTAACTTCAGGTCGCAGAAATAGTTCGTAGCACTTTGACTCGGGTCTCACATTTACGACGTCATAACGTTTCTACAGCGCACTGAGCGCAGAGCTGTGTATTGGATTTTTATATAGGCTACATATGGCTGCATTACCGGTATTTGTTGTTGTTTAATGCAATTATTTAAGTAAGGTTTTCTTTTGTAGATGGTTTATTGTATTATGTGCTTACCGAAAAATAACTTGTACACCAGGGTGCATTCAGATCAAGGTTACTACAGTTAACTAAATATTAAAACTTATTGAATTTTAGCTATAGTTCATAATGCAATAATAAATAAAGATAATTTATATATATTCAATTCATAAACCCCCTCCCTCATATTGAAATGGTAGAAGCAATGTGTCTTTAGATTTTCTCTAAGAATCGCTCATTAAATCTGAAAGTTACATAATTATTTTATTTGGCATAAAATCAGAGACCAGCTGCCGGGACCAGGTGGCTGAAAGCATTTATGTAGTGTTTAATTGAATATTTGTAAGTATTTCATATTTATATTGTGTTTGTGCATATATTAATATGATTGTATGTATAATCAAAAATAAAAAACATTTTAATCATCCTTTGGGGTGACTGCCCCAGGACATTTCTACCTTACTTCTGTCAGTGGGCTTTTTGTATGCAAAATAAAAAGTTTAAAAAGAACATTTAGGCCTTTCTCTCTAAAAACAACTCATTTTAAAATCACCTACTTTCTTAATAATTATTGTTTTTTTTACTACAGTAAACACTATAAAGGTATCAAATATCCAATAAGTTGACAAATAAATTATCATTGCAATTTTTATTCATTGGTAACAAATTTAATTTCACCTTTTTGTTTGCCAATAAGCACTTATAAAACATGAATTCATTTTAACGTCTATATTTTAAAGTTAAACCAAACAGACAAAAACTCTTTACTATAATTAATGCCACATTTAGCTTGGGAACTGGGGATTTTACTTCATTTGAACACCTTGATAAACAACAAATATTGCAATACCAGTTGTTACACTTAAGTATCTCGACTAAATAAACACAATTATCAGGATCTGAAATAAATCACCACACAAGAGCCGGTAGGATCGTAGGTGTAACAACCACTGATCTATAATAGAGATATCCTCCTGACTACCAGGAAAAAAATTGTGAATTTAGTATTTTGTCAAGTCATTACATTGTTTAGAGCAGGGCTGTCCAAACTCGGTCCTGGAGGGCCAGTGTCCTGCAGAGTTTAGCTCCAACCCTAATTAAACACACCTGAAACAGCTAATCAAGCTCTTACTAGGCATAGGAACTTCCAGTCAGGTGTGTTGAGGCAAGTTGGAGCTAAACTCTGCAGGACACCGGCCCTCCAGGACCGAGTTTGGACAGCCGTGGTTTAGAGCATAGGAAAAATTTTGAAAAACAACATTTTTGAAAAATTATATTTTATTCATATGTTATGCCATGTCCTCTATAGAGGACATCGGGACTTTAAAAAGTCCTGTTTAAAAAAAAATAAAAAGACATGAATAGACATGAAAAGGCAAAAAGAGTGGGATTTTTGTTTTAACCAGAAATCAATTTTCATTTTTTTATACCAAACTTTATATAAAGATGATTCTCAACTATGTTATGAAAGATATTTTTAAAAAACATTTTTTCTTTATGCAAAATGTGTGTAAAATGGCCATAAACGAGTTTTTCCATTATATACAATGTATCTATAAACTGTATCTAATTTGCATATTAATGTGTTTTTGGGGCAACATAGAATGAACAAATAAGTGCAATAATGGGAGTAATAATTAGCAAGATTATAATAATATCTAATATTTAATAGGAATATTGATATATAATTTTTTCTCTATTCATTTGTTGTGTCTCCCAAAATTTGTAATAGACATGCTTTAAGTCCTGGTGTCCTCTAAAGTGGACATGTATGAAATTGATGTCCTGTTTCATAACAGAAGGTCATATTTTGATTTGAAACCCCATAACATTTTCCGGAGATGTTGATTTATGACAAACAATTTGTCAATTAGTCAGATTGAAATGATAATTACAAAATATTATCATACATTTGATCACTAAATGAATGTCAGCCATTTTTAAAGACCAAAGAGAGGGAGTGGTCATGGTGAAACATCCAATCATTTGGTATCTCGGACATCCAGATTTAAAACTGTGACATGTAACGTCTCAGAGAAATCGCTCAAACATAATGTCCTCTACAGTGGACAAAACTCCATAGCTGGTAGTCAGGAGGATATAAGTTACATATCTATGGTAACAACCGTCTCCATGGTTTCAAAGTTGATGCTTCAGCTCGCGTCAGTTCTTGTTGGGATATGTAGTTCTTTTTAGACGCCAACTTATTCTACGTCACTTTGCGTAAACTACAAATCCCACAATTCCATTGCTGGGCGAAAAGTTTCTCATTAAATTTGGTATAACCTGTCCTATACTGTAAATTGCTGCTACATACACTTTGCGAACATGTAAAAATATATTATATTAGCTTGCAATCCAAATGCATGCCCATGTAGCCTACGAGCGACCATGGCATATCCCACGCACAGACCGGATATTTTTCGTTGGAAAACGACAAAGACTAAAACGCCAGGCAGTAATAATAAGGCAAGTAAAACCTGCTTTCTCTTTTCTCACTCGGTTCTTCAAAGATTTAGCTTCGGAATAGTGTTTTTCTTCGTTTCCCTTTTTTTTTTTTTTACAATATTCAGCCAGAGGTAACGAATCTAAATAAATGTCACACTCAGGTTATCTTTGGTCATGCACATTGGTTATTAGTAATTAATAGATTTGTGGCTCAGCAGAAGGATTTAGCTCAAATGTGCAAAGAAAACCCCTTCAGGTGTATCTACAAAAGAGCCAGTTTAAGGTAACACTGGATATTTATCCAGGGATTAGATGTGTGAGGCCAGTGTGACTAAATATTCATATCAGTTTATGTCAAGTTCAGGCATTAACAAGGTTGGAAGACGCTTGGTTTAACCCAATGATCAGCTCATAACTGTAGAGAAGCTGGTAATACATTTTAAAGTCTCAGTCTACTTTGAATTGAAACAATGAGCAGAGCTGAATTCATATCTCATATTGCAGGTGCAGCTGAATGAGAATGACATAAAGCAGTGGGTGAAGGTAAGTACATTTCAATAATTTGAATTCATGTCATGCAGAAAATTAATGCATATGTATGAAATTGCTTGTGAATAAGAAGTGCGCTTAATTGTATTGAATGTGCACTTGTAGCGTACTTGCAAATAATATAATAATCACTTAAGTGTACTTAAATATAGTACACTTGCTTGACTGTTTCTTAACACACAAGTACATTTTTTAAAAGTGCATTCCATAATATTTTATTTATTATTTGCTGTTAACATTCCAAAAGTGTTTGAAATGTGTTTTTTTTTACAAGGGATGCATGGTCTGTGTTTATGTATATTATTTTATTTCTGTTTCATGCTTCTCAGAGGGTGGAGAAGGCTTCAGAGTTTGCTGTAGCTGAGGTGTTTTCCATCAAGAAACCATGTGGTGGTAAAAACAGTATGGCGCTGCAGACTGTAGAGCAGCTACAGGATCATAATGATGCGTACAGTGAAGGTAATCTTTAACAAATTAATATTCAGCACTTAATGTATGTGCAGGTTTTTGTAATCAGTATTCCACAGTTCCACTTGTATTCCACAGCTCAGTCCATTCTAAGTGAATGGATGAACCAGAAGTTACGTCTGGAGCTTGAAATGGGCGATGACGAGGAGGAAGAGGAGATGGAAGAATCCAAACAACTTGTTAAAACCACACAATCCAGCTATAATAACTTTGATGGTACAAATGAAACAAAGGAACATTTGAAATTTTTTTTTTCTAATATTTATATTTTATTTTATTTAAGCTTTATTTCAGTTACCAAAAACATTTTTAATAGTTAATAATAATTTATTACTTTTCGATTTGTTTTAGTTAACATTAACAAAACTGATCTAATCCAGAGTTTGTCTTTTTTTATTAGACATGTACTTTCACCTAGCACAGGAAGAGGAGAACTCTGTAGTGCACAATTTCCTCCAGGACCTGATGGAAACCGAGGTTTTGGACATGGGGATAGTGGAGGACCTTAAAGTAGACTCTAATCAGAATAAGAAGAGATGGAGGGACCCTAGTATTACCATGGAGGTGCGTCACAAGCAGGTAAAGGAGAACCGCATGCGCAGAGACACTGAACGTGACAAACTGCAAAAAGAAAAGGAAGCGCTAAGGGAGGCGCGAGAGGAGGCATGGCAACTGGAAAAGGAGAAGCAGCGAAAGAAGCGGCAGGAGGCACGCAGACAAGAAGAACTGATCCAGCAGGAGATGATTCGCCTACGCAGAGAGATGGAGGAGAAGAGGAGTGTGGAGCAGCTTGCACGAAATATGTACAACAACCACAAAAGTATTTGGGCACTCTAGCCACAATTAAAAATGTATGAATGTCAAAATAAAAGCAAACAAATGATGCTAAACCTTTTTTCTAAACTTCACTTGGCATCTTTACCGCTCACAAGGTGATTTTTAGTTAATGTATGAAGTCAGTTAGGGGAACATTAACTAAAAATCACCTTGTGAGTGTTCATAGACAAGCCTGATCAAAGGACCATGGGGCTTTGGGACACAAACATCCCACTATATCCACTGCAGTTGTTCTATAATATATGCATGAGTATTTAACTTTGTTTTCCTCTTTTGCTGTTTTAGGACAAGACCATTGGTGAAAAGTAGCCTAGTTAGAAGAATCTGGTCATACATTTATTGAGAATAAATTTCCACATTTCTCAGTGGTTGAGGCCCATATTTTTGCTAAATGTTTTTCCTTGAAGTGCGCATTTGTCCGTTTTTTTTTATTTTTTATAAATGTCACTTGGTTTGATATTTTCTTATTTAATGCAGTCACATTAATACATATTTAATTGTGGTTTAAGTGTCCAGATAATTTTTAGGGCAATTATATAATTTTCTCATTTAAATGGCATTCATATTTTTGAAGAGATGATTGCGTGACCATTATTAATTTTTTTTTTCATCTTGAACAGGGAGAGGGAAAGGCTTCAGAAACAAAGGGCCACTGAAAACTCTCTCATTCCAAAACATCATAATTCCACACAGAAGAAACAGAACAAAGACCTTCAACTTAAGCTGAAGAAGCTGGAAGCCAAAGTTCACCTTCTCAATTTGCAGGTTAGAAGACATTACAGTTTGATTATATTGTATGCATATATAAATTAAATAAAAAACTATAATAAATTTTTTTTATTAATTTATTAAATAAATTAAATGCAGTAAAATTAATACTACTGTGATATACACTCACAGATATAATTTACTAATGTTATAATTTATATATATTTTAAATATATTTATATATAAAAATACAATGTTAATATTACAGTAAGAAATGACACACTTATTCAGCAAGGATGCATTCAATGGATCAGAAGTGACAGTAAAGACATTTAAAATGTTACAAAACATGTAATAAAAATCTGTTTAATAAACAGATTAATAAATGCTGTTCTTTTGAACTCTGTCCATCAAAAAATCTTGAAAAATGTCACGTTTTCCACAAAAATACTAAGAACCACAACAGTTTTCAACATTGATAATAATAAAAAAAGAAATGTTGCCTTACCAAAGCGGCATATTAGAATTGTTTCTGAAGGATCATGTGAAGTAGAAGTGGAAAGTGCAAAGTTCACCTTCTCAGTTTGCTGGTTAGAAGACATTATGGTTTAATTATATTGTATGCAATACATTATGTTTTTTCTAAATGGTTGCAATGCATATATGTTTTAGTGCATGCACAGGCATTTTACGGCATGGTACTCAGTGATATTGGAAAGAAGGGTGCGCATGGGGAAGGCAGCGGCGCTGTGTGATTGGAGGAGGCAGCTGAAAGCGTGGCGGGCATGGGGGGCTCTCGTCTGGGCCAGAAGAGAGGAGAAAGAGGCTGAAAGGACTGAAGAGGAGCTAAGACTGGAGCACAGGCAAGAGAGCTCAATTTAGAAAAACTTGTCACTGTCAACATAGGGCTTAAACAGCCTGATAAACATTTGAAAGAAAAGCAAAGCTCTAAACGATAAGACTAAAAGAGCATGTTAATTGCTTAATTAAAGGTTAATTTAAGGCTTTAATTCATCTTGGCAGTCAGACTGGTTTTAAGTCATATCTGTCTTTCCCACAGGCGCTGTCAGCAGGCAGTGGAGAGTTACCGCAGGAGGCTTTTGAGGCGTTGCCTCAGTGATTGGCGTGTGTGGTGTCAAGTAGAACGGCATCGCAAGGAGCTTCTCCAACAACAAGAAGAAACTCGGCGGAAAATGGCTGCTTTGATCAATGCGGCAGCTTCTAGGAAACTAGGGGCAGAAAAATCTCCACCAGTTACTAATACACCTGAAACACTCAGTCCTACAGAAAACGTCAGCCATCAGGTAAGGACGTATACTGTAATATTTTTTATTCTGATTAAACTATTCCACAAACTTTCTTCATTTCAGGATCAGGATGTGGCAGCAGCTCCAGAAATCAGTTTACCAACTGCACAAGCCACTATCAAGACTGGCCGTTCAGAGGCCCCGCCCACTCAGGCCTGGCAGGTGATGCGTCGTCATGCCGCTCTCTCATCGGCCGAGCTACAACAGGCCCGTCAGGGGCAACAGCAGCAGACCTCCCGAAGCGGAAATGCGGAGCTTCGCGGTGGACAGATCAAACACCGCCATGCGGCCCTGCAGCAAACCGTAGCTGAGCAGAGGCGTCTTCTGAAAGAGCAACAGGAGCAGATTCGGCATCTGCAAGAGAGACAGAACATTCTGGAACTGAGACATGAGGCAGAGAAAACAGCACTGTTAGCAACAGCTCCTCCTGGAGCTACAAATACATGCTGTCCACCTAAACCCAGCACAGAGACAGCAAAAGGAATTACAGAAAAACCCTCAAGGTACTATCCAGGTACCCTGTCAAGGTACCCCCATGTGTGAGGCATATGTCTGGAATATATTTCATCCCAAAATCAAAAGTATATTTTTATTTTGCATGTATGCAATCCATACACCAAATTCATACTTCAAAAAGACCCCCATACACCAAATTCTTTCTCATTAGTGTAATACAGTAATGAAAATCACAAAATGTTTTTAAATATTTTTCATTGATTAAATAATAAATTAACAGAAAAAAAAAGATTAAAATCAGCATAAATTTAGTCAAATAAATAGTACTATGATGTGCATTTACAGTTTTACAAATGTTAAAATGTATATATAACTCAAATATATTCATATAAAAACTAATATACAATATATTAATATTACAGTAAGAAGTTAAATTGATCAAAAGTGACAGTAAAGATGTTTGTTTATAAAAATCTATTTAATATATAGATCATTAAATGCTGTTCTTGTGAACTTTCTGTTCATCAAAGAATCATGAAAATGTATCACATTTTCCACAAAAATATTAAGCACTACAGCCATTTTCAACATTGATAATAATAAGAAATGTCTCTTTACCAAATCATAAAATTATAATGATTTCTGAAGGATCATGTTAAGTATAATTAGAAAACAGATATTTTCAGTTATAATAATATTTCACAATATTACTGTCTGTTTTCACTTTATTTTTGATCAGATAAATGCAGCTTTGGTTAACATAAGAGACATTTTTCAGAAACATTAAAAAACCCCAGACTTTTGATAAGTAGTGTGTTATATACAAAATGTAGTATTATTATTTTTATTGCATAGTATTTATTTTTATTCATTAC
Source organism: Sinocyclocheilus anshuiensis (assembly GCF_001515605.1). NCBI lineage: Eukaryota > Metazoa > Chordata > Actinopteri > Cypriniformes > Cyprinidae > Sinocyclocheilus > Sinocyclocheilus anshuiensis. Next base: position 634,992 of record NW_015548221.1, on the reverse strand, counting down.
TTTGATGAGAATGAGATTTTTGTGCATTACAGTAGGCTGCTATTTAACTATTTAAATGTGCACAAGTTGCAAAAAAATATTAAAGTAGGTATCATTTTCTTTTTTTCTTTCAAATATGGGGTGAAATATGACCCTGATGTTTCTTGACATTTTTTGTGAAACAAATCTTTACAGTTTCTTCACATGAAGAGAACAGAATAAATATAAGAAATCACCTTAGGCACCAGAGTGGATCAGAATGTAATACTGGCTTGTTTCATGTACTCAATGTAATCCCTCTAGATTTTACCAAAGGGTCACTTCCCACAGCTGTTCTATCCGTGTGCTCGCGTGGGAGACACAATGTCTGTTATTAGTCACTATTTCACAAAGATATTCATTCTCCTCACAATCCCAGAACAAAGAGTGCCTCGGGGGAAAACGCCAGCAGCCACACCAACCAAACAGCAGCCCTTCCCCATCCTGCAGTACAAGGTCAGTCATACACATACACAATCCAGCAGTTGGAAAACTGTCACTATGGTGGTTCCAAGCATGGAAAATTAATTTAATGGCTATGCTCTAGTTTTAAATCCTCTCTGATACTGAATGCATTGAATACAGATGCACACAATCGCTATACACTCATAAACCACTTGTGCATCTCTATGCAAACCAAGAACGATACCAAAACCTCACAATGGCTCTTCCATGTGTTAAAACCTTGAGCTTCATTGTTATTGAATACATAGTCATATTTGTTCAATAATCAGCAGTATCTGAGGGAGGTTTTGCACATGGTCGCGTCTCTCAGCGGGTGGTTGTTAACAGCCCCCATGAGTCAACATCCTGCCGAGTTAAATGCCCTGTAGATTCATCAATGACATCCACTATTTTTGATATTATCATTCAATCTGTGAGGCAGACTGTCCTGGCCTTGGCAATAACCAATTAGATTTTTCTCACAATGAAAAACTGACAAGCCAATGTCCTGCTCAGGGGTGCGTTTCCCAAAAGCATCGTTAGCTAACTAACGTTCCATTGAAATCTATTGGTAACGATGGAACTTGCGACCATAGTTGCTTTTGGGAAATGCACCCCAGATCTGATCCAAATGTTTCCTCAGCAAATGCAAGGTCAAGTTTCGCAAACACAGCCAGTCGTACATGCTGATTGTGTAATCAAGTGTTTTCCCACCTCCTACACTTAAATTACTGATACAATTAATAATAAATTAATATAAATTAATAAGAAAAGTCAATTTTTATTAAAAATATTTTTTAACATGTAATTTAGTAATTTTGTTTCAGTTGAGCTTCACATTGGTGAGCCTTGAATTTTCAGAACTGACAATTTTTCCACGTATAAAAACACTACATATATGCTATTTTTACATTTATAACAAAGTGGTTAAATGTACCAGAAAAGCAAAAAAAATGTTGAAGATATTTTTCTCATTTAATTTAGTAATTTTCTCATTCAGGTGAGCTTCACCATTGTTGAGTTTGTATTTTCAAAAATGATTTTTTTTCCCCTTAAAAACACTACTTTTATTAAGACGTAACTTTATTAAGAAGTATACTTTTATTAAAAAGTCTACTTTTATTAAATATATTTTTTTATATATATTTTTCTCATGCTGTTGAACTTCACATTGGTCAGCTTTTCAGAACTGATTCATTTTCCCCCACTAAAAAAACTATATTAAATAAGTCATATATATATATATATATATATATATACATATACATATATATATATAAATAGTAAGCTGATAACTACCTTATGAAAAAATATGAAATAATAAAAAAACAGAGAGAAAAAACGGGAATGTGCTACATACATGGGTATTTTCCCCATATTTGAAATATCTTGATTCTAAAACATTTTTGTCACTTTTGGTGCCATTTTTGCCTCAAGCCATAGTGAATTTCTGATTCTGGTTGCAATACATGACTTAACTGGTGAAACACTACAAATGACAATGAGATTTTCAGTTAAATCAGTTGGTGTGATACGGGACGCCGCCTTGAATGCAAATGCAAGCAACACAAACAAACTTGTACCAAAAAACCATAAGATCAGAAGAACATGCTGCAGAACTTCACAGTGACCCTTTAATCTGGCCCTTTACTGATGTCTTGGTCCCCAGCCAACTCTGTCTGTCACTTTCCTTTTTTATGTTTCATTCAGCCATGGAGGAACGAGCACGGCAGCGTGCCGAGCGCAGGAGAGAGATAGAGGAGCGGAGGAGACAAAAGCAGGAGGAGAAACTGGTAAGACTTGCCTCTCTTCAAGCATAGAAATGTGTGAATGTGATGAAACAAACCTCTCCGTGTTTTGTTCTGTAGGCTCAAATGAAGGCAGCTGAGGAGGAAAAACTCAGAGCTGAGGAAGAGGAGAAACTAAAGGAGATAGAGAGGAAGAAGGAAGAGAAGAGGCAGCAAAGAAAGGTATGTGGTCAAACACTTTATCATGGGTTTTATGTAATTGGATTGTTAATTTTAATTGTTTATGCTACGGATGTGAGTGATAGTGCAAATGGTTGAGGAGAGGGGTGTGTTTACTTTTTCAAGTAGCTGTTATGATGATTTTCAGCTTTTTTAAATGATGAAACAGGTGGAAATAATCCCAAGCCTATCAAGGGAGAAAATGGTAAATTAACTGGTTTTATTCAAGTTTAAAACATCACTGAATCAATCTAAATACATTCATTTATACCAACAAGACACATTTTTATGAGTTAAATCTGGCAGAAATGATGGAAGCCCATTTTCACTACAGAATAGAAAAATAAAAAAGGTAATTGTGACTTTTTATCTCAAAATTCTCACTTTATTCTTGCGATTCTGAGTTTATATCTCACAATTCAGGCTTTTGTGAGATATGAATTTGCAATTCTGAAGAAGAAAAGTCTGATATGTGAGAAAAAGTCGCAATTACCTTTTTTCATTCCATGACAGAAACAAAGAACAGAATTGCGAGATATAAAATCAGAATTGCGAGAAAATTCAGACTTGCTAGTTTATATCTTGCAGTTCTGTGTTTATCTCAATTCGGACTTTGTTTCTGACAGTTCTGAGAAAAAAAAGTCAAAATTGCGAGAAACAAACTCTGAATTGTGAGATAAAAAGTTGCAATTACCTTTTTTTTATTCTGTGTCGGAAACAGGCTTCCATAAGAAATAGCTCTTTAAGTTAACAATTGTAAGTTACGACTATTTACATTGCAGGATACCAGTATGTAACCACCCAGAATGCCCTAGGAAGGAACTGATTAGCAGTATGCTAAAAACCACTCAGAATAACTAGGCAACAATGTAGCACTGTTTTGCATTAGCAAGTGTATCTAGAAAATGCAAAAATGTTAATGTATTCATCATGTTTATAATGTGAACTTAGAGGGAACTTGAGAAACAGAAGAGAGCAGAACGGGAACAGGAACTGTCAAAGCGGGCGGCCCAGCACTACCTCAGAACCCTGTTACTGCGCCGAGGCCTGGCACCATGGAAAAGCCTGCTGGAGCAAAGCCATGTCAACACACAGGTCAGCGGTGCTACTGCAAACACACACACATACACACATGGTCTACAGTGACAATGCAGGCCGTTCGCCTGCTTTCCAGACAAACACTCACACACTCAATTATTCATCCAAAGAGTTATGGGCAGCTCACACACAGACAGGAAGACCAGCTGTTGCCTTGCATTAACTCTTGGTCCATTCCCCAAATTTTAATGATGTTTACAGTATACGGTTGCGTTTCCACCTGGCTAACCACCTGTTTTCGAAATAAATTAACAGAGAGCGGATATCTGAGATTCAGGAGGGAGATGGAGTGACTGAGAGGGAGAGATTGACAAGGACACAAAGAGAGAAACACAATGGCTTTGAATTCAGAATATGCATTGTTGTTTAGCTATTGATCCACATCCATGAAAGCAGATACCGCAAGGTTCAATTAGTTCCAAAACTAGCATGTGCGTCTATAATATCTCTACAGTACCAACAGGAAGTCACCGGGGGAAAGTTTGCAATCCATAAAAGCCATGGGAATGTATGAGTTGATGACGGTCTTAATTAAAGCAGACCGTTATTTATGTTCGGGTGCTTTTGCCTTTTCGGTCTCCACCAGAGCGCGGTGGATCATTACACAGTGGCTCTGCAGAGACGCTGCTTCTGCTCCTGGCTTCAGTCTGTGGATGAGGCCCATGCAGAGAGAGAGGCTAGCGCCAACCAGCTGTATCACCGGATCTTACTTCAGAGGGCTGTGTGTAGCTGGAAAAGGGTAAAACGCCACACACACACATAGTCTGATAGGAAACTGTGAATGATTAAAAAAGCTTCGGATTTTGAGTTCTTCTGGTTGACTTTTAAATACATTTTTAAATAAATCATTTCATTCATTTGTAATAAATTCAATAAATATGTATTATTTATTCATCATTTTAATATAATAATTTTAATATTAAGATTTATTTATTTAAAAAGTCTTATAAATGTAATATAATTATATAGACATTTATTTGTAGACATTTTTAGACAAAATTATTTATAGACTTTTTATTTATAGATATTTCAACATTATTAATTTATAAACAAATAAATAATTGTATTGTTTATAATTTTTTTATAAATAAATTAAATTAAAAAAATTACATTTATATAGCCAAAAAGTGTCTTATTGACTTATAAATTAATTAATTAATTTATAACAAATTAAATGATGTATTGTTTAGTCATTATTTTAATATTTGATACTTTAATCTTAATATTTATTTAAAGGTCCTATCAATTTAGTATTAGTAAAAATAGAGGCATGTCTATTCATAGACATGTATCATATTGTATTGTTAATTTGTTTATAATAAATTTAATTAAAAATTATACATTTTAAGTTCTATAATAAAATTTGGTTTATCGGCCATTAATAAGTTTATTAGTAAATTAACTTTACTAATAAATAATTACATTAAATTATAATCAATTCAATAAATATTTATTATTCATTCAGTATCTTAATTTTTTATAATTATTTTAATTATAAACACGAAATAAATATGAATTAATATTTATTTGTTTAAAACCATCTTATCAATTTAATATAAATATACATATTTACTTATAGACAATCTATGGACAATAATTGTATTACTTATAATAAATAATTTCAAATAAGTTATTACATTCATATAATTCATACATTCAAATAAAAATTTATCATTTATTATCTTTACATTTTCTAAGGAACTTATCAGTTGTGCTTTCCCACCAGGGCCTTGCTCTGTGGTTTCTTACAGGTCTAAACAAAAAGAGCTTTCCGACAATTTATTACTCAATTAATTAATTTATATTTTGGGTTAATGATATTAATAAACTCATATCCTTAATTATGAGCAATTGTCTATGTTTGATTTCAATACTTACCAGCTAAAAGATCTGCGCTTTATACTGGAAGCACGAGCCGAGCGGTTTCACAGGACACGGACCCAGAGGAGGGTGTTCATGGCCCTGCTGGATCACGCTACAGAGGAGCGAATCACAGCCTGGGACAATGAGCAACGGGCAGAGCAGCACAACAGCAGGTCAAGACATCCTTTAGTGTGACAGTTTTACTGCACCATAAGGCCAAAACATCCTTTCTAAACATACTAAAGATAGTAGAAGAAATGTATGGGTTATTAAGAATTTTCAGTATTTAGAAAAATGAAAATATGCTTGCTGACTTTGGTTCTCTGGGCTTTGTAGGAGAGCTGTCAAGAAGTGTTTTGCTGGCTGGAGGCGACTTCCTGTTGTCTTGCGAGAAGAGAAGGAAAGAGAGGCATGCAGAGAGCAGCTCAGACGTAAAGTGGCGGAGATTTTGCCCGACTTCCGCTCCTCCCCTATGGACTCCCTGTGGCGCTCCGTAAATCCTCTTTAACGGCACACACACACAGGCTTTACATGACATCAAATGACATTGAAAACATCTGCAGCTTGATGAGCCTCCGTGTTTAATCATTTTACGCTAGTTTATTTTTCCATGCTACAGTTTAATTGAACAACTTGTAGAATGAAATGCATTACATTTATAAAGCAGTCTCACATGAGACAAATAAACTTCCCGATTCTGAAGTGCTTCTTAGCTGTTTCTTTAGAAGGCATTTAATGAAAGGAAAACAATTTTGATTCAAAAACGCTGCGATAATTCATGCACGTCAAAATGTAGCCGGATGGTACGCACCACAGATTTGTCCCCAGCTGAAGCAAATGAAAAGAAAATACACACATGGACCTCGAATAACAAATATGATGCTCAACATAAAACATTCATACTGAGATGACAGTTTTAAAGCGGTGTGCTGTCTGGAGCATTTTGCATCACTTCCGATGTCCCAAAAAGGCACTAAATAAGGCTTGATACTGAATGTGCGTTCACATATAAGACACACTTTGAAGTTGAGAGAACAAATATTAGACATTAAATCCAAAATTGGTCTAGCTAGCAGTGAATGTAAACCAGAAATGCGTGATTTATACATGAAGAGTTCAGATGCAAAAGCCTGTAAGTGCCATCTGAAGCATTTTTCTCAGGCTCTCATGTGTAGGTTTAGTAATTTCACTTTAATGGCAATGAATAGGTTTTTTTCATTGCCATTAAAGTGAAATAACTGAACATAAATATAGGAGTCTGAGAAAAATGCTAATTTTAGAAGAAAATTTCAGATGGCACATCTGAACTCTTCATATATATATATTGTTTTTTATTGTAAATGCAAGTTACTATTATTATTATTATTATTTAGAAGCATTCAAGTATTTAGTATTTAGTGAGACCTTTATAATATAATATAATATAATATAATTAGTTAATATAAGTTGTGTAAACACTAACCTCACCTGAAGAATGGTGTACTTGATGTTGAAATACACTGGTAGAAATGTAACATACTACAATACTGCCATCTAGTGATCCACACAATTCAACTGACTCTTGATGAGACCTTGAAGACAATGTTTAGAGCCATAAAACTGACTCTGGAATGGATGTTGAAGACATTAAGTAGCACAACATTATACTTCACTGTATTAAATATGAGCGATAATTCACTTTAAAGACCAATTCAATAGTTTTTGCATCAGCAGAGACTGACAGCTGAATTTCTACACCAGATCTGATGGTTTATGGGTTGATGGCTCTGAAGCCATGCTCATGGTCATGAATTCAATCCAGTTAGTACGGAAGCCTCGTGAGTAAACGCCGGTGTCGATGATCAGACCCCAGAGAAGGCTGCGAGCGGTTTTCTCTCTCCGAGCCAGACGTGCCTCTCGTTCGGTCACGTTGAAGCCGACATTGATAAGCTGTGAGAGCAGCAGGTGCAGCAAACCTCCCGTCACGATACTGCCGTACCAGGCACAGGTGAAACAGAGAGCAGAGCTGATGAAGAGAGAGAAAAACAGAGAAAAATAGGTCATTAAATATTAACATGTTATATTATTAATACTCTAAACAATAAAAATGCTGTTATGAACAGTTATACTGAAGCTGTGTGAACCTGAGAAACCAAACTTTTTTTCAAACATTTTTTTCCATGTTAAAGAAATCTAAACCAAGTTAAAACCAATGTTGGTGTTGTTAAATATAACTAAAACTAATTTTTTTGTTAATTGAGATAAAGCTGAAATAAAAATAAACATGAAAAACTTAGGCATAAATTACAGTTATTCCAGCATAAAGCACTCGCATTGATTAAAGAGTGACTGGTTTGTCCACGTATTGTTTTTTTCTCTCTCTCATCGCTCTTGTTGTAATGTATTGGGAAGCCAGAATTTGTATCCATCGACAGAAACATGCATTAGCCGAACTCTTAACAATCCATATTACAGATGCATTGTCAGATTTAAATTGAACCGCGGTCCTAGTGCATGCCGAACCGTGTGTGGAGAACGGTACGGTTCGATTTTTTACCGAGAACCGTTGCACCCCTAACAGAAATAGTCGAATGTTATTACATTATTCATTTCAGGGTTTTTATATATACATAATAAATATACACAGTACACATACATATATTATGTAAACAAAAACTTTTATTTTGGATGCGATTAATCGCTTGACAGCACTAATATATATATATATATATATATATATATATGCCAAATCAAATTATTAATAATAATATATAAATAATACTAAAATAACCCTACAGCCCACAACATCTGTCTTAAAGAAATAGTTCGCCCAAAAATGTGTTTAGTACAAAGACAGCTTTTCACTTCACAAGATGTTGACTGATGGACTGTAGTCGTGTGAATTACTTGTGGATTATTGCAATGTTTTTATCAGCTGTATAAACTCTCATTCTGACGGCACCCATTCACTGCAGAGGATCCATTGGTGAGCAAGTGATGTAATGCTAAATTTCTCCAAATCTGTTTTGATAAAGAAACAAACCCATCTACATCTTAAATTAGTACATTTTCAGCAAATGTTCATTCATTCCTTTAACCAAAGTCTTAAGCTTTGGACAGGACTGCGTGTTTGTGTGAAGAATGGCAAATGTTGTTTGGGAAAGACAAATTTTCGTTCAGTTTGTTCCCTTAACCCTCGACGATTCTGCTGAGTACTGATATGGTGCAAATGTAGTGCATTTGAAGCAGCAAAGTGACTTTTTCCCATGAATAACTAATGAACTGGAAGGAACAGAGGTGGGGAAAAAAGGGTCAGAACCCACTGAATTAAATGCAAGAGAAAGCATTTATGTGAGTTTGTGTAGTTGGATCCACACCTGAACTGGTTGTAGACGTCAGGACAATAGAACAGTGCAGTCATTACATTCTGGTCGGGACACACGCTTCGAAGAACCAAACTGATCCCGTACAGCGACGTCAGCAGAAAGAAAACAAGTGTCAGAAGGAAGTCGCGGTGATTGGCCTGCCCCACACAGCTGTTGATCCTAACACAAACCAAAATGACAAACGAGACACCAAACTGAGACCTGGAGATCATTTTCACATATCAGTTACACAGAGTGAGGAGAATGCCGAGGGTGAGATCACCTCGCTGTCTCCATTACACATATGTTTACATGAAGAATAAGACATTTTACAGCTGTGCTGAACACCACAAAGTCTGATTAATGCATATTAATCCATAATATATAATAAATGGACAACTAGAATGTTCTGAGATTACTTGGATTATTTCAAACACAACAATGAGCATACATTCAGCGCATAGCACATGAGCTAACTTAACCCAACTGATACAGGAATTCTGGTCATTGTGCACTCTTCGATTCCATGAATTTTGATGATTGAAAATTTAGTTTCAAGGAAAGTAAAATTAGCATGCAGATAAGACTTCACTATGTATGCAGTATACAGTATATACATATTAGACACTAGAGATGGGTCAATAACTAAAGCATTTCTCAAAATGCTGGTAATGCTAATATGTGCATTTACATAAAAAATTCAGTGTATTTGATGGACATGACAAATATTGCATGAAAATTTTTTGCCTTTTATTTCAAATATTCTCCCAAAATCATTACATGATCTCATTACATTTTCATTATTTACGTTATTCTTGATGAATCAATGGATTTTCAGTACTGTAGCTATATATAAAATAAATTTTACAAAAATATAAAAAATTACATATATTTAAAGTATATATATATATTTATATGTAAAATAATCATTAAAGTATCAGCATCATTAATTTTAATTTCATGACAATTCATTCTCCAAAATTCTCATTACATTTACATTTATATATTTTACATTTAAATCTGTCAATTAAATTTGTTATACTTGATGATTCTTGCGGGATTCTCACTAATGTAGGAATGTGCTTATAAAATATCTATCTTCGCAAAAACATGAAAAATAAAATATATTATTAAAGTATTTTTGATATAATAAGATATATTAACATATTATTTGTAGACATAATGTCTTTGTATTTGCCTTTATGCTGATGGTAATATAGCTACTATATAATATATATATATATATATATATATATTATATATTACAATCAACATAAATTAAGCACAAATACAAGTACAAATACATGTCTGAATACTTTAGATAATATATCTTATTTTACATGTTTTTGCACAATTAGATTTTTGTCACAGTAATGTGAAATCAAAGAGAACATTTGTTTAATTTTCATAAAAATATTTCACAATACAAAAAATTTGGGCGTGAAATATGACCCAAACATGTTACTGACTGGTAAAATTCACCCACATAACAATGACTGAGACCCTCTTGAATAATAAGCAGTGCTTTTTAAATGAACCCACCAGACACAGTGGTGGTCCAGACGCAGGATGCAGACTCCACAGATCCTGCAGTGTCCCGCTCTCGGGGGCCGCACCACTTTGCATACAGCACACCAGTTCCTCCTCTGAACGCCCTGCTGTGCTGTCCCAGATTCACCAGTTTGTTCGTGATTGGCTATCACCACCTGGTGCTGTGCTCTATTTAGATAGGCGGCATCTACGTCAGGTGGAGGTTTGTTATAGGTCACTGTACTATGAGTGTCAGTTGGACGAGGCCTGACGTAGCCCGGCCCTCTCTTAGTGATTATGAGAGAAATGACCGTAAGAGCAACACCCGCCGTCACAGCGGCCAACTGAAGGTGAGTCACATCACCTCGAGGAACGATTTCGGTGATGAAGAGGTAGAACATGTAGAAGAGGGAGAAGAGTGCGAGGCTGAGGAAGAATAACGTGCGTCCTTTCTTTCGGTGAGTGAAATAGTAGTACAAAAGGACCATGATGGGCACTGCTGTTAGCACTAAAATACCCAGCAGGTAGTGCAAAGCTGCAATGTGCAAAAAAACAGGAAGCAGAATAAGAGGAGGGATCACTGATATATCAACTTGTCGGGCTCCAGATATCCAGGGCACCCGCAGACGATCATTGATCGTGGCTATAACCTGGGACAGAGAGTCCGGACTTCGAGGCTTCTTCTTCATCCATCTGGAAAATACAATTTTAAGTCATACTCATCATTTACCCATAAACATGTAGAAATCTATGAATCCAAAGTGCTCACCTGTCACAAGCCTCATCCAAATCCTCACAGTCACAGCAACATGCTGCCATGTGACTGCGTCCGCCATGGCGATCGATGTACTCACAACAGCACAGAGGATCATCTTGATCTAGTGTGTGACGGCTTCTTTTCTTCATGATGGATATCAGCCGATAAAATGTAGGTGAGGGAAGATATTGAATTCCTGTGAGGAAACCAGATTGCATGTTTATTAGATTTATATGGGTAGACAAAAATATACACTGTATATTGTATTGGTCATTATTCTGGCATATCCTAGAATATCCTGTATGTAAAGGGACAATGTCCTAGAGGATGCACTATCTGGGACAATTTCTTCTATATGTGGTGTCTATGGTTTATAGTTTGCACATACTTGAGTCACATTATGCTTAATGGTGTGGGAATCAGTTTAAAAGTAGCTTATTAATGGATCCAGGCCTGTGTCTTTGATACAGGCTTATTTATATATAACCAAAACGCATTTTCATGATTTAAAATAAAATATTATCTGAAATGAAACATAATTTTAAACATTTTATTTCCGTGTTTTTTCTGTACATTTTATAGGTTCATGTATTCACTAGGAATTGAACCCATGACCTTGGGTAATGCATGTAATGTATGTATAAATAAATGAATAAATAAGTAAATAAGCGCCACATAATAGATAGACAGACAGATAGATAGATAGATAGACAGATAGATAGACTATTCCACAGGTTACGCTGTAAAGTTCGTCAGATTTAAGTTAAAGCAATGAGGATCTGATTGACGACACTAGAACACGCCATATAACAAAAGTAATCACGATAATATGCAAATAAACTGAGTGAAATGTCAAACATTCATACTTACAGTACAAAACATTCATATCGCAGAAGCAGTTCCTACTGTAAGTATGAGCGTCAGCTGTCAGTCTCATTGTCGTTAGTGGAACATAAGAGTCTTTTTACCCCGCTGCTCCATTATAGCTTACTTAGCCATTTACGCCACAGAAATTACGACGAGTTGCCCAAGAAAAACTACACAAAGCAGCCTATAACTACGAAGTTTACTACAAAGAGCACCAGGAAGTCGCGTAACAAACAGCTGCAGCGCACAGCACGCGCGTTTGACCGCCCTGTGTATGTGACTGGCGAATAGAAACGATCCTTATCCCAGTCTTCCTGACGTCAGTGCAAACTAACCCTTTCATTTCCTCCAATTAAAAACTTTACTTGATGCTCAAGATTTGTTACAGAGAACACCGTTTCCATGTGCCTCCAGAGTCTGATTATTTATAACTTTTTCGCCTTTAAAGGGGTCCTATTATGCTCTTTTACAAAGTCTTGATTTTGTTTTGGGGGTGTACTAGAACAGGCTCTCATACTAGGTTGTATTTTTCACATATTTTACATTATTACAACACCTCTCTCCCCAGTCTGGCATGAACGGCTCGAATAGTTCCTGTATCAAATGAAGGCCCGCCTTCTGAAATAGTAGGGCTGGGAATCGATTCCAAAAAGAACCGATTCCTTGATTCCGAGGCGTTGGGAGAGTCGATTCCAAAGGTTGAAATCCAGAGCCCTTTTCAGTTCAACAAAGCTTATCTATGGGTGCCTCTCAAACGGAAGGCTGCATCCTACGAAGGCTGTACACATTTAAATTCACGAAAATAAACTGAAAGAACGAGTCGGTACTGAGATCATCTGAATTTTAGGATGCACCCTTCCGTTTGAGAAGCACCATTGACCTCCCTCATGCTCGCTAAAAGCAGTAATTACGAGAGTTGTTAGATAAAATATTTTCATTTTTATATTTTTTATTACCATTCGCCTCCCTCATGCTCGCTAAAAGCCGTAATTACGAGAGTTGTTAGATAAAATATTTTAATTTTTATATTTTTATTACCATTCGCCTCCCTCATGCTCGCCAAAAGTGATTAGAAGTCATGAGAACCAGTTCAAAAAAACAATTCAGAGGTTATTTTACGGTGGACCTGGCTTGTCCACAATAGGCCCTTTTCACAGTGACGTCAGCTAACTTCCGCTTTCCCGCAAAGCAGTACTTCCGTTATACCTTTACAGCGGAGACTTCTCGGGAAAATGTAGGAAAAACTTTAAATATGAAAGGCGTTATTTAAGAGTTAAGACTAATAATGTTAATGTACTTGCAGTCGGGTTCTTTTGCGAACGTTTTTCTGCATCTGCTTTAGATGGGTGGCTTGCTTGCCGCAACTGCTTGCTTTCAGATTTGTATAACAACGATTATGTGTTCACACAAAATACATACTTGAAACCTTTTCACTTGTTATTTCGGTTTATGTCATTCCTTGGATAATTTGTGAGTACACTGTATAAATTAAATTCCCCCTGTAGTTGGGCAATAAAAAGACAAACAACGTGATTTTGTCATATTTTTTATATTAAATCGTTTTACTACATGGCAAGTTTCACATCCATAAAGGCAAGTGGTCTGAAAAGAAACTCATCCAGTTCAAGAATATGGCTTAATATTGAAACAATACAAAAAGGACAGCCGCGTAGTTCTACAGAACTTTGGACTTCTACAATTGCTTAAATTCCTCCATTCAATTTCGCTTTAACTACATATATACCGTGTTTTTACTTTTTGAATTATTATTTATTAATATGATCGATCATATTTTATTTTCATTATAGGCTATATGCATCTTTAAAAAAAACAGCTGACCTGCGTTTTATATTTATTTACACAAATGCTGGCATCCGTTTTTAACTGTAAAAGCTTTTTATATAAACAATATATTTAATATTTATTTCTGAATTACATTAACAAATCTGAATGATGCACTATTTTAACTTTAATCAACATGTACAATTGACCATGACATCCTCACCTTATCTTATTCCAGAAAAGTCACTCACCCAATAGGCCCTTTTCACAGTGACGTCAGCTAACTTCCGCTTTCCCGCAAAGCAGTGTATCTGTACTTCCGTTATACCTTTACATATACCTATACGGAGACTTCTCGGGAAAATGTAGGAAAAACTTTAAATATGAAAGGCGTTATTTAAGAGTTAAGACTAATAATGTTAATGTACTTGCAGTCGGGTTCTTTTGCGAACGTTTTTCTGCATCTGCTTTAGATGGGTGGCTTGCTTGCCGCAACTGCTTGCTTTCAGATTTGTATAACAACGATTATGTGTTCACACAAAATACATACTTGAAACCTTTTCACTTGTTATTTCGGTTTATGTCATTCCTTGGATAATTTGTGAGTACACTGTATAAATTAAATTCCCCCTGTAGTTGGGCAATAAAAAGACAAACAACGTGATTTTGTCATATTTTTTATATTAAATCGTTTTACTACATGGCAAGTTTCACATCCATAAAGGCAAGTGGTCTGAAAAGAAACTCATCCAGTTCAAGAATATGGCTTAATATTGAAACAATACAAAAAGGACAGCCGCGTAGTTCTACAGAACTTTGGACTTCTACAATTGCTTAAATTCCTCCATTCAATTTCGCTTTAACTACATATATACCGTGTTTTTACTTTTTGAATTATTATTTATTAATATGATCGATCATATTTTATTTTCATTATAGGCTATATGCATCTTTAAAAAAAACAGCTGACCTGCGTTTTATATTTATTTACACAAATGCTGGCATCCGTTTTTAACTGTAAAAGCTTTTTATATAAACAATATATTTAATATTTATTTCTGAATTACATTAATCAAACGGAAAATTATAGACCCCATTTTATTGATAAATAGTACAAGCTTATGTTGAACTATTCTTGTACATAAAGGCGCTGAATTAAGCAGAACATAAATTACTGAATGAAAAGGCTTTCTGTTACCACATGCAAATGTCTAAAACGTTTGTTTATTTGAGAAATATATCTAACCAACTTCATCTAACTGCAATAAAGACAGCAAAGAGTGCGCGAGAGTCGCGGGAATCAATGACTGCAGTGCTCCGTTTTCAACTCCTCCCTCGACTCCAAGCGGCAAATCTCGCCGATCGGTATTCGGTAAGTTCGTTTGAGATGCCAGACGCTTCTCCCTGAACGAGGACGAGAATAGACAGCAGCAGTCATACTCTAATCGTATTTGTGGCAGTTGTACAAGCGTCTGGGTGAACTCCATGCTGGTAGCGATAGCGCTTACTATGCTGGCGGAAGTAAGAATACCCTGCTTCGTGTCAGAACGGAAGTTGCGTGACGTCATGTGTAAAGGGCCTATTTTGAGCGCTGCACGACAGAATAGATCATGACGTGATCAAGGGTCTTGATCTTATTACCATCTAAAATACTATTTTTTTTAAACATTTCTATCAGCCAATGATTATTATAAAAGAAAACGTCCCCAGCCATGGGCGTCGCTAGGCCATTTTTAGGGGGGCTATAGCGATATATTTGTCATAGGCTAAATCTAGTTTACAAAATATCACGGGGGAGCAATGATCGGTTCCCCATCTACTGTAGCCTTTAAATTGTCACTGCGTTCACCCCTCATCACAACACAGCTGTTTCCTCCAGCGAAAACGAAGCACATATGAACGCATACTTTAAAAAACGATCATGTTGCCATTTTCATTTGAAAATGTAACTTTCATTATAATACATATTCCAGTGCATGTGGCAAAGAGGTTTGCATACTTGAGCTAAGGAAAGAGGTTGTTTGTAAAATGTTGTGGTTGTACAGTAAACAGGTTGTGTGTGTGAGATCATGAAGACTTGAATTTGGCTTATTCAGTACTCAAATGTTATACCCAGGGTGCGATTTCTGAAAAAAACAGAGGGGGGGGGTGCTTTTGAAAACTTTTTATGAAATGTTTTTAATACGACGGAAACGGTATTTAACGTGATCACAGTTTAATAAAAACATTGTACGTTAGGCCTATTAATTGTAATGATTTCAGTTCCATGGTTATTCAGACAACGAATAAATTATATAGAGAAAGCGAGCAAAGAACACAACGCAGATTTTTGAAACTCCGAATCAGTTAAACCATTGCGTCGCAAAATGATTCACCGTTTCGAAGCCCTTCAATCGGCTCGCGTATCACGAATCATTTGATTCAGATCGGGACTTCAAAGCGGTTTTTTTTTTAAATTATTATTAAACAATACAAACATTAAAACATTAAGGCAGTACAATTATCAAAATCATAAATAAAGACAAGATAAAAACAAAAACAGAAAAACAACAGAATATACACACAGATTTGTTGCCAGGGTAACAACAACAAAAAAACAAGGCAATAAAATTACATTTTAAGAAGACAAAAAGGACGAATATAAAGAAACTGTTTTCATAGCTTTCAAATTAACAGAACTTTGGATAGTTTACACATACTTATCTAAGTCCACTTTAAATAAGGAGAAGAGAGGTTTAGAGCCAGTAAACTTTTGTTTATGTATGTGAAATTTAGCTAACAGGAAACATAAATTAATTATGTAATATTTTCCGGTGTTCTCTTTTGAATCGTCAAACAATCCAAAGAAAGCATAATTAAAACAAAAACAGAAGTCACTTACAAAAGATTGAACAAACACTAAAAAGTCTGACCAAAATTTTTCTGTGTAGGAGCATTGCCAAAACAAATGAATGAAGTCTTCTTCAGAAGAATGACAAAAACAGCAACTCACTTCAATGTCTGACTTATATTTCCTAAGAAAGACTTTAGTTGGGTAACATTTGTGAATCAACTTAAATGTTATTTCTTTTACTTTATTGGTAAGCAGATATCTATGAGGCAAGGTCCATACTTTCTCCCAAGGTATATTTTCCACAATGCTATTCCAATAAGGTATTATGTAAGGAATAGTTGTTATCTCTCTCTGAAAAAGAGCTCTAATTTTATAGTTATTTTTTTTGTTGATCTGTAGAAAAGCAAACACTTCTGATCATTGTGTCCGTTAAATTCAGAGTGTAAGTACAGAGTATTCAGTGTTTTGAGTCTCTGTCAATGGTTCCCTAAATGATAAAGCAGAAAGCTGTGAAAGAACTTCATCTTCAATTAATCTATTTTGTTTTGTTATATTACTTCCAAATTTTCTTAAGAATTTCCCTAATTCATATTTTAGAAGCTCCCAATTCCGTCCATAAGCTTGTTCTGATTCAGCCCTTTCCCAGTAAATTTGGATTAATTCATCAATCTGCTGTTTGATCTTTTCATATTTAAGAAGAGAACTGTTTAGTTTCCAAAGCGACACTTTAGAAGTATTAATTGTAGTATTTTGTGATAAATTAATTGAAATAGAAATGGCATTATGGTCAGTCAGTGGACTGTTGCTAATATTGATAGAGATATTATTATTTATTAATGTTTTAGAGATCAACCAATAATCGATTCTGGATTGCCTTGAACGGTCTTTGTTACACCAAGTGTACTGTATTACATCCGGGTACATTTCCCTCCATATGTCAACTAAATCAAATTTATCCATAAACGCTATAAGATTTGAGTTTGAAGAAGCTGCTTTCCTTGGAGGGTGTCGATCTAGCATGTTATTCATTACTATGTTAAAGTCACCACCTAAAATCAGAGAGGTAGTAGGATATTTCCCTAATTCAGATGAAAGTTTTTGATCTAGCGTTCGACAAGCGGCCAAAGTTTGTTTCTGGCGTCTTTGGCGCTTTGTGTCAGGTCTTCAAAAATCCTGATTTTCCGTTCTTTGAGGACGGCGGCGGTTCTGGCATCCCTCCAGATTTGATCTCGGACGTTGCGTGAAAGAAACTGTACGATGATGCGGCGGCTCGAGCGCGCTCCCTCAGATCGAGGACCCAGTCTGTGGGCGACATCAAGCGTGTAGATGAGCTGGTCTGCTATCCCAGGAGAAACTTTACTGAATAAGTCGATTACAATCTTCCGGACGTCTTCTCCTCGCTGCTCCTGAATACCGGCCACTCGTAAATTCCACCTCCTTTTGTAAGCATCCAGTTCGTCGCATTTCTCACGTAGCACACAGTTCTCTTTTTCCAGTGATTCCACCCGATTCTGTAATGAGCTCACCTTGCTTGTTACCTCTTCTACTTGATTGCTCATAAACTCAAGCACCTCAGTCACACTGTTTAATGAATTTGTATTGTCTTTCACTGTTATCTCGAGGGACTGCATGCGATTCAGAAATTCCAACTGCATTTTTTCAACTCGCTCCAAAACTTCCATCAGGTGTAAATTGGAGACGGTCTGATTGTCCGACACCACTCTGTCGACCATTTTTGATTTTTTGGACGGCGGTTTAGGAGTTTCAGGTAAGGGGATTTTCGATCCAGAGGCATTCCCTGCGTCATTACCCTTGAAGGCGGAAAGAACGAAAAAAGACTTACTTAGATCACTAAAGAAAGTATTATTATGTTCCCTTCTACATGTGTCAACTACAAAATAAGTGCAAAGCTTCAGCACATGGATGTTACACAGTCGCCATCTTGGCCCGCGACCGGGACTTCAAAGCCAGTGTTGCCAACTGCTTTCAATAGAAAGTAGCTAAAGCCAGTTTGAAAAGTCGCTAAATGTCGCCGGATGACGTCATACACTAATTAGCATATTAATGACGTCAGCAAGAGTGGTGTGTGCGCGCTGACCTCGCGCCGTTGCGTCAGTACCAGCGATCAGAGAGACTTGCTAAGGTTTGTCCAATAAGTCGCTAGATTCGCCGGGGGGTCTGAAAAGTCGCTAAATTGGCAACACTGTTAGGCAGGGATGCGTAGACCATTGGGGGGAAATCCCCCCTATCCCCCCCGGCAAATCGCACCCTGGTTATACCTACCTACCTATAAGTTTAGTATACGACCCTGTTGTGTTCTGTGAATCATTGTGATACTGAGTATGGTCGCTAATTAGACACTTCATGTCTTGTTCAATTCATGCGATAAACGCATGTCCCTGTTGAGCTGTGGGGTATGACTAATTTCACGGGCAAAGCAGACAAAATTACAATTTATGTATCGTCATTTTATTAGATTTTTTTTACAAATAAAGCTTTTTCTACGACCTTTATCCTGCAGTCATGGTGCACTCTAAAAAATGCTGGGTTAAATACAACCCAGTGCTGGTGTGATGTGATTGGTTAGCTGGGCCAGTGTGTGCTGTGATTGGCAGCACTCGGCGCCTGGTCGGGAAATGTCGTGCCCTTACCATAGCCGCCTGCAAGCTTCAGTGTAAATATTGGTCAAAATCAAATCAATTTGAGCGCAATTTAAACCCGGATGATTGTAACCACTCTAAGTTCGTCTGCCTTGTGAAAGCTAGCTGTCTCTGACATAGTGATAACACTCGTTGCCTTCTCTGGTGCAGCTCAACCAGGTCTCGTCCCATTCGTCGGTATTTGTGATATCACAAATCCCGGAAAATATGCGTTGTAGTCCAAACGAGTCGTTGTAGTTTTTGAAAAGTGATTTTTGTTAAATAAAATATCTCCCTTTGAAGTGGACTTTGAGCTTTGTAACTTTGCAGATCTTTTTTTATGCTCAAACAGCAACATTACAGACTAACTAAAGTTGAAAAAGTGAAAAAGCATAATAGGACCCCTTTAATGGACACTGAAAATATGAAGGTAAGAGTTAAAATAGAGAATCATTACGTATTAGTAACACAATAGCACAAAAACAAACCTTTTTGTGCTTCTCTACAAACACAAAATACAACATATTTCAAATTCTTTAAAAAAAAAAACATTTCAAATTCCTTGCCAGAACATACACGTGACGTGACGTCAGAGGGCTTTGCTTTGATTAGGCACACATGGAAAGAAACAAACAAACTTTAAAGTAAATAAATAAAATGTAAATGTTTATTTATTAACTATTTTAGAGACTCATCAACATGCGATTTCAGGGGCATGTTGTCACCCCCTGGGGATGAATAGTCATAATGTTGTGATATTTGATTTTGATGTTACCATAAAATCTCTATGAAATCATAAGCTTCACAAACTGAACATTGTAATGCCATAGGAATTTTATTTATAAATAGGTTCAGAAGAAATTTTATTAAAAAATTCAGAAGAAAATTTTTAATCTATGCAGAAAAAATATACACATCCACCCCTTACATATTTTCTGTGAATTAAATGCTCGAGGATTACACATTCTTTTTCGATAAATTACCACACTTTTCCCATTGTAAATAATTTACATGAATGCGTTACAAATTTAGTTCACAGTGACAATACAGTCCCTAAAAGTTGAACAAAAGTGGTATTTTAAAGACCAAGAATGTAAACAATTTAAAACATCACCACTCATCCTTTACAGTAAACCTCAGATATTTGATCTTCTTTACACAAACCTGTACTCTTATACACTATTAAAATCATGATGAACATTCAGAACTTACAAACATTCTACAATTTCAATAAAGCACAATCATTTGTCATCATTGATCCCTGCTTTAATAAGGTTTTAAGGTGCAATCATTTACAAATTCTTAGAGGTATCTTAGAACAAGATCATTATCTAAATCAAGACAAAAAGGCCACATGACTAAATGTTAGGCAGAGCTTTAGAGGCAATGGGCCTGCACTGCCCCCTTCATAATTAAAGTGAAGACCCTGTGCAACTGCACTGAATCCATTACATCTCTGAGACGTTTTATTTTATAAGGCTTCTACTGTAGTCCAGAAAAAAAAATCTGTCCTTCAAAATACAGTAGCATACAGCAGTTGAGAACATGATTGTGAGAGGCCCTTGTGCTTCAACCTGCTACTACACTGTTGTTACTTTAATGTTTAACTTCAACTTCAGCTTCAAGGTCGTTAGTAAATCCAAGAGGAAACTCGCAAAACTGAGTGTACCAGTGCAAAGATCCCCTCCAAGACAAAAGCAGCACTGAAAATAAAAAAAATTTAAAAAAAAAATCCAACCATAACAAAAAAGCCCAGAGAGATGATGAACATGGCTACGAGTGTGCCCTGGGGTGACAGTACCTATGGCAACACTCCTCAGCGAGGACAGGTCTTATGGGAAGAATACCCTTGTGTTGTCAGGTCACCAAACTCAATGCCATTTAAAGCTGAGAGGAGGATCTGTTGTAGAGCTGAAAGTTCTGCTGAAGCACCACAAGAGAACTGCGTAGCTGTGGAGAAGAAACCAGCAAAAATAAACAATCACATAAGAAACTTCCCAGCCAAACAGGATACCGTATGGAGCTATAGTTTAGACTAACAACATAAGATCAACTTTTTCTGGTCAAGAACTCCCAAATTAGACAAGAAGGACCTTCTCACTGATGTGTAATGGTGAACAACCAGAGTTTGTTTTGCATTTACATGTTATTGCATGGTGTGTTTAATAAAAGACCCAAACATACCTGTTCTAGAAGGTTAATGGAGTCCTGCAGTACTGCCCTCAGTAAATGCGCTTCTTCTCGACTTCTGTGTGGCATGCCCTCTCTGGGGCCTAAGTCAGGTGCTAAACTACTGTATATAAAAACATGAAGTCAGTTTTGTTCATGTCAAGTCAAGTCAAGTTTATTTGTACAGCGCTTTTCACGATACAAATCATTGCAAAGCAACTTTACAGCAAATCAAGTTTCTACAATATTTAGTGGTAGCTTATATTTATATTTCATAAAAATTAAAATGTACAATGTGAAAGAGCCTTTACCTAGACTCTACTCTCTCCTTCATTCTGTGCTTGGTGTTCAGATACAAACGGTGAGCAACATCTTCCATGGCCCAAAGTTTAAAGAACAGCCCCAAGTTCAGAACCACCAGAACAAAAAGTCTGAGAAGCAAAACAATGTGACATTTAATAAGCACATTATTATTTTAAGTCATCATTCTAAATCATCATTGTAAAAATTGGCAGTTTTTCTTCCATGTTTCACACGGCAACCATAATATATTAAGCTTATATTAAGCACGGCAGCTGCCCATATTTATTTTGGCAACCATGCTAAAAGACTGCAACATTCACACAGCAGAGTTTCTATTTTTGCCACTGCAGCACACTGAACAGGAAATACTGAGAACATGCACCGTGAACCTATTTATCAATGTAATCTTTTGCAAAATAGCAACATATGAAATACACCATGAAAGTTTATGGGATTTTAGGTTCGAAACACTTTCCATTCAGTAAATCTGCCTGAATCTGGTTTAAGTTTGCAGTCTAATTATGTTTGGTGTAACTATTTACCATTTAAATGTAAATGTGCTCCCCTTCCTTAAGCAAATCAAGAGGATTAACTCTCAATAGGCAAATTCTAACAATCATTTCATGATTTTAGGTTATTATTGGAGGAAAAACTCAATGTAGTAACCAAGTTTTTTTGTCAGTGTCATAGCATTAAGCGTACACAGCTTACTGTATGCATGAGGTGTGAAACAAGCTTTATAGAGTGAATGAAGCCTTACATTAAGCTCATCCCAAATACAATAGAAGTGATGTTCCTTCTGTGTTGTGTGCTCTTTATATCCATGGCACCTGTAATGTAAGATGCAAATCATGCAATGCAAGTCCAATTGTTCTAAGTCTAATACACAATAGCCCCTTTCACACATACAGACTTTACTGGTAAATTACTGTTAAGAGATCATGTGTGAACAGTACCTTTTCAAAAACACCAGTAAATTCATTCTGGCAATTTACCGGTATGAGACGTTGTAAAATGACCAGTAAATTGCTGAAAATGATACTGTGTGTGAACGCAGAATGAACATTACTGGCATGAGCACGTACAAGTTCAGAACGCGGTGACGTAAGACGTCTAGTCTGGGCCAATCACAACATTCTTACACAGATGACGCCATTTACTCCACTCTGTGTATTTTGGTTTGAAATCGTGTAATGTGATGTCTCGCTGCATGAATAAAAGCGCTGCATGAATGTGAACGTTTGACACAAAAATGACAACATCAACAAAAACATTTTTTGCATATACCCCTCCATGTTAACAAACACAACACCGAGAGGCACAGCCGTTTAGAGGTCATCTCTGGTTAATGATGTCACAGAATTTACCGGTATTTTGAAACCGATGTGTGAATGGTACTTTACCGGAAAAAGACGGAACGTCATTGCCCGTGTGAGCATTTTTGTATTTACTTGTAAAGTCGTTCCGGTAATTTTACGGCAATTTACTGGTATTACTGTGTAAAAGGGGCTAATGTCTTCAGTGTTTGCTTAAATATTATAAAGCATAGACCACAAAATAAACATCTTATTAGTTTGAAAACTATTTTTGGTGGTTTAATCAGTATTTTAAGCCCACTAACCAGTAGCATAGATACTGGATTCAGAGATTAAAAATACACATATATTTATACCCATGGTGCCGGCTCTCTGCTGATCTGAGTCTGCGCTGTACTGCTTCCCTGGTTTCATGTGCTCCTGTAGGGTGCGACTGTAAGTTCTTAGCCTCCTGCGCAAACCACCCGTCTTTCCAGCATCTCCGCTTCCTTGAGTCAACTCTGCCTCCTCTTCTAGAAGCTCTGCCTCTGGAATGTGTATTGTGAGGTGAAGATCATTGAAACTGCATTAATCTGTGAGTCCAGAGTGGTTATTTTGAGGTCATTGGATCGATTAGGGATCTGGCTTTTGGCAACCCTGTAGTTTAGTAATTAAATGGCCTTGCAGGCAATGGATCTAACTGATGCATTTCACCAATAGGAAACAGACACATCCATGCTGCTAATAGCCCTCCCTAGGCACTCTGATCAGGTCACTAATGTTCATGACTCTTTTGATTCCATAATCCAACATCCCATGGCAGAGAAGCTATTAGCCAGCTTTTTTTCCAGTCGATGAGAAAAACATTGAGCACAGTCTGCAGTTCTGCTCATTTTAATTGATCTACATTAGTTTTGGGCTAGAGCTTTAGATCATTATTTTGTTTTGATTTTGATTTGTTTTGCAGCGAAGGATATATACAGAGTCAGACAAGGCAATGGATTGCAGACTGGGCCACTATAAAGCAATGCTACTTGTACTTTTATAGGTTTTTATTAATATTAATTAATATTTTGAAAGAGCTTATATTTACATTTTGTTTTAATTTTAAAGTTTGTTTGGTTTTTAGTGTGTTTTTGTCTTTTTTATTTTTTTTTAATGCATTTTTTCATTTCTATATAATTTTTATTTCAGTTTTAGTTAATGAATAGTCAAGTTAATGACAAGAAAGTTTAAGTTGTTTTTATATTTTATTTTATTTCAGTAAATGCTTATTTTATTAAGATTTGTTATGGTTTTAGTTTTATTCTATAAAAAAAAAAAAAAACTACAATTACCCTGCAAACTCTATGAAGTGAAACAAGAAACATGTAAAGATATAATTAGTGACATATAGATCCAATATTATTTAGATATAATTAGTGGCATTCAGTCATGTAGAAAATGGCCATAATCTACAAACCAAGAAGTAAAACACATAAGTGAAGAGGGAAAACAGAGGGTAAATAAATTGCATTATACCAACCAAGGTGTCTAAAGTAGTCTTCTAAGCCACTCCAGGAGTTTTTCGTGATAAAGGATTTAACAAGACCCCAGGGCTGCTTTTTGTATTTTACATCAGTGTAAATCCTGCACAGAGCGATAATGAGTTCAACTATTTACTAAATTGCTCTTACATCAAGAGATGTCAGTGTCATAGTCATAATAAAAGCAGTTAGATGTACAGATATGAGGACACCGCTTACCTGAGTCTGCACTTGTGCTTGGAGCTGCGGATGATACAGTAGCGATTCTGGGTGTAGAAGTAGTCATGGTACGGTACATCATGTGTGTAGACCTCCGAATCTATCATGTAGTATTGACCCTCCCTCGACTCTTTATATAGTGTCTAAAATACACAAAGAAGAGAAATCAGAAAATATTCCACATACATGCACAGGATGAATTTACACAGCTGCACAATACAGATGGCAGTACAGTTTGGATTGCTAAATATGGTTCTGTTCAGTTTATTTAGGATTGAAATACACTGTCTCCTTTAAATTTTGGACAAAGTGACTACCTTAAATATAATTTAAAGACACCAGACAAAGTCTATATATTTACTAGCAATTTTTACAGACATTAATCAAGGCTATATTGACTTTGGTTACGTGTCCATATAGATATTATGCAATGTTATTTAATCCTGTGCGCTGCTGTACAAGACAATTTGAGAGTCAATCCTACACATTCATTGTATGAATGTAGACATAGTCATCAGACAGGTCATTACTGCATAAAACATGATTATTTCATCTAATTGATTACATCAACTTTAAAGTGCAATTAGCACAATCAGATCAAATAATTGGATGAAGGTGATTTTGTCAGCACGCCTACAGTCATTTTATTGTTAAACATGTTAATTGTTGCATAATATAAATGGGAACAAAAGCTGTCTAGTGTCTAATTAACTGTCTTACACAAACACAACAGCGGTACATGTTTTTAAATTATTCTATGCATCGCAGACGAAGAGCTGAAAGGCCACAATGTATGTTAAGTTTAAATAGTTCTGGCAAACTACTTTATTGTTTCATGGATTTAATTTCACAAAAAAAACAAACAACTGACAAAGCACAGACAACTAACCTAGACATAGAGATTTATCAGATTTGCAAGATAAAAGTGGCAACAACGGGTGCTAATATTACTAAAATGATCAAAGGTCCCATCATTACTCAGAATTCACAGATACTTGTGATCCACAACGGCAGCTCCTTCCTGCTAACTATGTCTCTAAATATAAATGTGACAATCAAATACTGCACATTAACTGAAAGTGCAACCAACAAAACACAGCCTTTCCATAAAGGTTTTTTTTTTTGGACAATTAAAAAAAAAAATTGACAAATCAGCTTGCTAGATTTTGAAACAAAGCCAAAGAGACTCTAACCTGGGTTTCTGTAGCAGTGGAGAACTTGCCAGCCAGGGGGTTATTAATGGTGATGGTGTAGTTCAAAGTCCTTTTCATACCACCAGAGGCCTCCCTTTGCCAAGAGGTAGAGCTTGCACCTGACAGGTAATACACTTTTGTTACTATAAACAGGATGGCAAAACAATAAAATGTAAAAATCAATGTTGGTATTTTTAACTAAAACAAATACTATTAAACATTGTTTTGGTAAGTGAAATAGAACTAAACATAAAACTCAGAAATGTTGCCTTGGAATGTAACTGAAAATAAATAAATGTAAATAAAAGCTAAAATGATAAAACCACAAAATTACTAAAACTAAACGTTAAATAAAAACAAAAAATGAATCAAACTTTTCAACATTTTAATAAATATTATAATAGTACATAAATAATACTAGCAAAATAAATTGCTAAAATATGACAATATTTCTGGAGGACCAAAGTCTACTATATGCTGATATGAAAACTTCTACTATTTTTACCAATCACATCTATATAGCAATCGGACTGATTACTAAAGTAGATCATTAGTAAGAGAGGTAAAAGGCTAAGAGAAACACACCTATGATCTTCCTGATATCCATAAACCTCCGCATGAAACTAGAATCGGTGAAAAGCAGGTCAAACATCATCTCAGCACTGATGTGAAAGACCCGGTTCACAAACAGCCTTCCCTGAGACACCGGAGATGCTGTCTCACGTTCTTCCACTACAAGAAATCAATACTGACATAAACAAAATGCATCAACACAGCCATGGAATGAGACACAGCCAAGACACACACACACACACACACACACACACACCCTCCTCCAGGCTGTCGGATCTGCTGTTATCCGAGAGTTGGTCTTCATTGGCATTTAGATCCAGCGAGAGAGAGGAGTGTTTAGACACTCGTTCAGACCCTGAGCGGTTTAATGATAGATTTGGACTGCGCTGATGGGACGGGGTACTGAGAGTGTCGTCCTGTTGAGAGTTTAATACATATATCAAGTTCAACACCTTAAACTCTGTTTTAAAGACATTGTACTTTTCTTTCTTTCTAAGCAAATCAAATGCAGAGTGCAAAAAGATTAGACAGGTTGACCATTGATATACTGAATACTCACGATATATTCACAGTGATTTTGCTGCATATTCTTAATAACAATCCTTTAATGAAATGTATACGAAATAAAAAAAAAAATGTTAACATTTTTCTGGCAAAATCTTAAACTAGTTCTCAAGTAAAATTGTTGACTACTTTATAGTTTAAAGACTGTAATGTATTGAGATTTGTTTTCCACTGTATCACCCAACCCTACCAGTCATTTCTACAAACAACTTTAGGAAAAATCCATCTGCCAACGAAACTATATTTTTCAACATACCCCTCCATTTGCTGAGAGCATGCTTTGCAGTCCAACTGAAGACTGCGTGTCGTCTCCCTGTGGTGTGGTGGCCTCATAAGAATTCAGCTCCCCTTGGGGAAGACGAAGAGATGTGGGCCTTTCTGGCCCCCCAGTGTAATCCTCTCCACGCATATTCAGACTGCAACAGAGAGATGGGACCTAAAAACCAAGTAACTGATCTCTCAGTTGTCCAAACAGGCGCTGACATGTGAAGATGTGACTGGGTGTGTGTGCAAGTATGTAGTCAACCTGGGCACGGTGGGTGTGACGGTATCTACTGATGTTTGAAAGCTTTCCATTTCATCGTGACTCAATCCTAAATCATTGCCATAATGCTGCTTAACCATCTGCAACAGCTCCAACTTGGTTAGTTTCTGCAAGACAGGAAAGTTACATTGAGCAAAGTACACTCACATGTTCCGCCCCACCCGTTGGCACGTTTGCTTCTATCTGATAAAAATAACTAAAAAAAATAAAAAAAAAAAAAAAAAAAAGAAATTCGCTGAAGCCTCAAGTTCCCGTACTGATATTCATCTAAACCAGCAGATAAAACAGCCCTAACCTGCTCCCCACCTCACTCACCAGAGAGCAAACCGGAATTTGAATTTGACAGAAATTGACTTTTTAATTTTCATTCCATTGTAATTTATGGTTCCGCAGTCGTAACGATAATTGAAGAAAACTACAGTTACCATGGAAATAAGGCGTAGACGTTACAGCGACACACACTGTAAACGTAAATAGACCGTATCAGCGGACATAGGCAAGAGTTACTCGACAAAAAGTGACTGAAAAACGCCAATAAAGCAATATGGAAAAATAATTAAATTCACAAACATTCGCGTCGTGTTAAAAAAAGCGGCCAAACAATCACAACGAAATGCAAAACACTGTTTCAAGGCCGTCTGACACAGACAATTACAAAACAAACTGAAGCGAAAACATTTTATGGTTTCATAAAGCTCTAAATTTCCCCCACCTATTTACCATTACATAACATGTTTAAAGAAGTAGCACGGTGTGTAATATATTCAAAATTATACGCAACATTATACAGTGGGTAAAGTGTCTCCGTCTGGTCACCTTACCTGCTGGACGCCAGTAACCTGCGCGCTTCAGCGAGCGACTCGTGCTGAAATCAGGAAGCCATGAAAAGCTACAACCGCGCCGCCTAGTGGTGGACTATTCATTACCTTTAACAGTATATCTGCTTTATCATATCTCGACACTAATTTTCCTGTTATTTCACATCTGCAGTTCCGCGTTAGTGCAAGGAAAGAGTCAGTATTTTCTGGTTTCAGATGAAGAAAGCCATGCCTCAGTGGGGTCAATGAACTATACATTCATTTGCTGCCTTGTCAAGTGTAGGCTACCCTACAGATTTAGGTTGTTTACACTTAAGCATATCCCTGACCTTAGGTCTATATAGGGTTTTATTCTGTATGTTTTCCTCACATGGTATTAATATATGCCACATTAGTAACCACCATAGGCTCAAATACAGAGAAATAGTTTGTGTTGGCAATGGAGACTGACTAAATACCATAAAATTGATAATGGAGAATATGCTGTTTGCTTCTGATATCCCTGCTCCTAATACATCTATTTCAGATCATATTTCAGAATAGCCTGTTGTACAGTAGAAATGTACAGTCATGTACAACCAAGCAGGTAGATGTAAACATGTAAAGAATAATGAAATCATCTGTCATGTGGAAACATGCTTGAACAATGTTAGTGAAGCAAAAAATAAAAATGTTAAGAAAGAAATCACCTTGTCCAATAGAATAATCTGCCAAAGCCGAAACATACCAAGGTAACTTTTCTCCCTTGCTGAAAATGAGCTGAAGAACAACTGTGGAAAATTACAAATTATATATTTTTGTCAGAAAAAAAAAGAATGTATCCTATATACATGTAGCCTATCTTCATAAATAAGAAAAAAATAAAAGAATGAAAAACCTTTGATCTCTGAACTTCACCTTCTCTGAATTAGTACTGATCTGGATGGCATTTGGTATCCATTTCGCTGTCTTCTCACGTGACAATGAGATGATATCCTGCATATTTACTGTGATCTAAGATAAAGTTAGTTTATTGTCATTTTTCACAAAGCAGAGCGATGGAATCTATAAGAAATTACAAACAATATCTTAGCTATGCTCAAATAGCGGTATTTAAGAGGTACAGTGAATATATAATATAATCTTTCTGTGGAACTCACTTTTGTACCACGAAAAACCTGACTGTAGAAACATAAACAATTCTCTGTAAGGTAGATGCGTCCTTGTAACAAGATATCCTTTTGGAGAGCACAGGTGTAGTCTAGGGAAAAGTCGGATCATTCAAACAACATCTAATATACAAATATTGTGGCTCAGCCAACCAACATTTTCAGGTAGAGTATATTTTTACATTGTTTATTTGTTTTTTCTCTCTGTCTCCCTCTACCAGTCTCACCTGCAATTAGTTTCTCAGACTCAGGCACCTCTTTGAATAACCTCCGAAACTCGTCACTCCTCTGTTTATAACTAGTGTAGAGCAATGCTTCAGGTGACTGAGGTGCTGCTATGCACTGCCCACTGACTTCTAGTACCTGTGAGGTAAAAGCACAATCAATCAATCAATCAATCAATCAATCAATAAATAAATGTTTATACATACAATGTTTGTGAATCAGTGAAATAGATACTTTAAAAGCTGCATGCTCCCAGGAACAACACGTTTCACATGCCCAAGAGCCTACTAATATCTCACAACATTTAGCAAGCAATGCCATTTGTGTAATCTCATCATGATACAGTGTCTGTAATCTTTTGCAGGACAAAGTACAGCAAACTGTACAATATCATTCTGCTAAAGATCATATCTATAAATGGAAGTAAATACAGTGCTGCCATGTGACTTCTACCAATTTAATCTTAGTAAAAGCGTGCATATTCATTCTCACCTCTTGTTCTTCTGAGCTCCATTTGCCTTCCCCAGATTGATTGTTGTCCTGTGTGAGCTCACTGGCTGTCACTTGTTTAGGTGTTTGGGTCATGTCTTTCACCTGGTGAAGTAAAACTTAGTGGCTTCTATATCAATTTGTTAAAGGTAATAAATGTTTTTCTCATTGAATAATAAGTTAGATTGATCTACTGGCTATTAACTAAACCAATAAGCTCACTAAACTATTTTATTTTATTTGACAGTGCCACAAATATTTTAGAACTTCTTCCTGCAAATTAAAACAAAACATGCTGTTGGGAGAAAATACTTAGTTTTGCAGACATTCTAAACTCTCTTTCTCTCTCAAAAAAAAAAAAGTTTAAAAAGGATTTTCTCATCGATTCCATTAAAATAAATTTCTGGTTCCCCAAAGAACCTTTAAATCAGGACTGTCCAAACTCGGTCCTGGAGGGCCGATGTCCTGTTTAGCTCCAACCCTAATTAAACACACCTGAACCAGCTAATCAAGCTCTTACTAGGCATAGAAACTTCCAGTCAGGTGTGTTGAGGCAAGTTGGAGCTAAACTCTGCAGGACACCGGCCCTCCAGGACCGAGTTTGGACAGCCCTGCTTTAAATTAACCATTTTTTCTTATTGTAAGGAACATTTTAATTATCTAAAGAACTTTTTTCTACTATAAAGAACCTTTTATAAAATGGAATGTTCTTCATTGAACCACAGATGCTAACCTTGGCAGAAACATTACAGAACATTAAGAGAAAAAAACTTAGTAAAGACTAAGTATGAAAGAAAGACTTATCAAAGGCTTTTCTCATATCCTAGCCTACAAAATAGGCTACTTACCTGAGAAGGTAAATCCTGGTTATGTGGGACCCAGGTTTTTACGAATTGGGGTTGTGAGAAGGTTATCATGAACTTCAATCGTTGCAGATATTCCAAATGCCCGTAAACTTCCGACAGCAGTGATTAGTGTCGTTGGCGTGTTGAGGTGTTGTCTGTCTCGGTTGTTGCGACTGTCCTCACACCTGGCAACAGGTGTACAGTCAGAATCTACCAGCTCATGAAGCAACGTGCCATTCATCGCTGAGAACAACACTTTTGTATTTGCATATTTTACATGTGACACCAAGGAGCCTCCTTCGGGTTTTTTTGTTTTTATTTTTTATCTAAACTACAACGATCATATTTTATTAAAAATGAAGAAGTTGACAAAATATTTATTTTAGACATTTATATTTATATTATTGTAGCCTATATATTAATTTCTTAGATGTATAGGCCTAATTTTTTATTTTTGTTATATTGGCTAATTCAGAATTCAAAATATGTTCAAAATACTATTATATATTTTTACAAATAAAATAGGCTATAGGCCTATATGTTTATAAACATTTAAGTATATAAACATTTCGGAATTTTCATATAGGATAAGTTTGCAAACAAATCGCGTTCACTTGAGGTAAGCATATCAACGGCAGACCCCTCTAATTTCGATTTATAAAATTAGTTTGAAATAACGGAAATTGTAGTGATGTATTAAACAAACGTGATGTTCTCTAACCTTTTAAAACGCTCTTGCACCAGTTCAGGCACATAACTTTTTTCAAAAGACCCAAGAATCTTAAAAGACTACATTATACTGGTTAATGAGGTTCTGACACTTAAGGTCATATCAAGGTTATATAAGGCTAGATTTATCTATGGCATTTAATATGATGTGTAACAAGATAAAGTCAAACAACCTAATCATAGACACAAGTTAGTTATGGCAGTTTTTGCAACACATGGAGATAAGACTAGAAAGTGTTACTGTATACAGTCATGGCCAAAAGTTCTGGCCGTGATAGAAATGTAGTGTTTTGCAAAGTTTGCTGCTTAAGCTGTTTCATTCACATTGTTTCTAGATTATTGTGTAGAGTGATCAGATGCATTTTAAATAATTGCAAAAAGCTTCATTGGCCAAAAAAAATGAACTTTTCACAAAAAAACAAATGTCACTGTTTTTTGATCCGGACACCAAATGACCAGCTAACATTAATTAACTAATCATATCAGCAGCACATGTGAAAGTGTGAATGAGTACTAGTCAGGTGAAATCACTATCATACTAATTAGATTATAAGAGCAGACTGATTGCAATAAAAGGAGGGAAGAAGTGCTTCCAATCATTGTGTTCTTGTTAGCAATGGTTACCTCCAAAAAAAACACGGGCAGCCATCATTGCTTTGCATCAAAATGGCCTCACATGCAAGGAAATTGCTACAAATAATATTGTACCTGAAAGAACCATTTACCGGATCATCAAGAACTTCAAGGAGAGAGGTTCGACTGCAGTGAAGAAGTCTTCAGGATGTCCCAGATTGTCCAGCAAGCGCCAGAACCGTCTCCTCCTGAGGAGTCAGCTACGGAATCGTGTCAACACCAGTGCAGAGCTTGCTCAGGAATGGCAGCAGGTCGATGTGAGAGCATCTGCACACACAGTGAGGCCAAGACTTTTGGACAACGGCCTGGTGTCAAGAAGGGCAGCAAAAAAAACGCTTCTCTCCAAGAAAAACATCAAGGACAGACTGAAATTCTGCAGGAAGTACAAGGACTGGACAGCAGAAGACTGGTGCAAAGTTATTTTCTCTGATGAAGCTCCTTTCCGACTGTTTGGGACATCTGGAAAATCGATTGTTTGGAGAAGGTGAACGCTACCACGAGTCCTGTGTTGTGCCAACAGTGAAGCATCCTGAGACCATGTGTGGGGTTGCTTTTCAACCAAGGGAGTGGACTCTCTCATAATTCTTCCCAAAAACACTGTCATGAATAAAGAATGATATCAAAACGTCCTGCAAGAGCGACTTCTTCCAACGATCCATGAGCAATTTGGTGATCCGTGCATTTTCCAGCACTTTTATCAAAGCAGGAGTGATTTAAAGAAGTGGCTCTAAGATCATTACATTGAAATTTTGGATCTGTGGCCAGGCAACTCCCCGGATCTCAATCCCATAGAGAACCTGTGGTCAGTCCTCAAAAGGTGAGTGGACAAGCAGAAGCCCACAAATTGTGATCAACTCTGAGAACTAATAAGGCAAGAATGGATCGCCAGGATTTGGCCCAGAAGCTAGCATGCCAGAGCGAATTGCAAAGGTTATGAAGAACAAGGGTCAACACTGAAAATATTGACTCATTATATATTATTATTTTTTGCCAATATAAGCCTTTAAAACTTATATGCTTATTGTTTTTCAGTATACCATAGAAACATGTGGAAAAATAATCTACAAATACTGAAGCAGCAAACTTTGCAAAACACAAAATGTATGTCACTGCCAAAACTTTTGGCCATGACTGTAGACAAGAAACCAGGGCAGGGAACTAGAGTAGCCACATTCCAGTTCCAAGATGAGAAAATGCAATAAGACCAGATAAACAAACTGACATCATTCATATGCACACACAGGTAAATAGATTGCATTTATATGCAGACACTTATGCATTAACATGATAATCAACCTCTGAGAACAAACCAAACTTAAGGGTGAGAAATGGAAGAAAGGTGTAACTTTGCCATGAAAATGGACCCATCAAGTGTTTGGATGAATAGTAGGCCACAGATGCAGGTAGATATTCCTATCTTAAAAGCTACATTTGTAATCTAGATGTTAAAATGGATGTAAGTTTGACAAAACTATTTTTTACCCTAGAAATAACGGGAATAGTTATTCGCTTTTATGATATGCCATTTTATATGCCAAATCATATGATACTGGTAAGAAGTGCATAGTTCTTGGCTACACAATGACTTACACAAAGCTAGAAATACTTGAGGAACTACTCTCTACAGTGATGAAAAGTTTGCAAACACACCACAACCCAACTTATTTTTAAAGCACTTTTTACACAGTACATACCTCAAAACAGGTGTAAAATGATGAGCACATGACTAAGCCAAGGGTGATGGTTAAATATCTTCATTTGGAGAAATAGAAGAAATTTTGAAAGTAGAGCAACAGTTTTAAATTTTTTGAGAATAATTTCCACATATTTCATATTAATAGCCCTGATAATCTTGCTTGCTCAAATTTTATCTGAAAAGGATCAAACATTTATGCAAACAAAGATGGGGGGGGAGGCTGAAGGACTGTTAACCAAATATATTTGGTTAAAACAAACTACTAAAAAGCATTTTGTTTAAAAATGCAGAACCCCAAAACACATCCACTTAAAAACAGTTATTCACAATACTTGTAAATTCATCAATATTTATTTATATTTTTCCAGGACTCATGTGAGCAATGAAGAGGAAGTGTCCTCAAAGAAATATACAGGACAATACTGCAATAAACATCCATACCAAAAACGACAAGAAATATGTTGGCAACCATTAAAACTGTAAATATTCCAGCAGTAAATATAGTGAATCTCTGAAGTCATGTCTTCCAGTCTTCTGTACAGATAAAAATAGAACAATAATTACATCGTTATTTAATAACATCTATAGAGAGGATGATCTGTAAAATATAAACTGAAGCAGAGGCTTTGAAGAGGATCATACAGATTGCACATATACACAAATGCACACGCACACACACAAAGGTATTTTGAGACACCTCAAGAACACTAGAGCATCTATAACACCACAAGATGAACAAAAAGCAGTGGAATGTATTAGACAGCAATAAGACAAAGGAAAAGGACATTGACTGTGTGCATTGGGGGGATGTGGGGTTCTGCTGCCCTGCCCTGAGAATGATGGCTAGGGACAGACTCTTAGTCTTCAAGTGTTCGGAAGGAGTTCTGCATGTCTTCATGGAGTTGAGCGTAATCAGCTTTGATCTTCTCCTCACCCTCTTTTACTGGGTCCTGAAATACATTGAAAGACATTTTTTTTTTTTAAATATGCCAACTTTTTTCATTGCTAAAATAAAAAGATAAAGTATAATTATGGAATAAAATGATTTAAATTAGTTGAAAGAAACAGTTTTCTAAATCAATGCATGTTTTTATGTTTTACAAACAATTACAATATTTTTATAGCTTTAATGAACAATGAAATTTAAAAATGAAGTGTCATTTCTTTTCAAATGTGTAAGTCTTTTCAAATACTCCCAGTCAACAAACAGAATACTTATAACTGGCAGCATGTTAAGCTGGGATAGAAAAGAAGTATTTTATCTTCACACAAAAAGAACACACTTTAGCTTTAAAAATAATACCAAGACATCGATTCGCTAAAGGAGGCCTTTGCTCACCCCCCGGAGCCATGTGAGACACTTTTTTTTATGCATGGGCGCTTTTTATTTAACTTCTTTTGGACTGAAGCAATGCAACACCTGCTGACTGCAATGATAGAGCTTGAAAGATCAAAGACAATTTTTAATATAACTCCGACTGGATTCGTCTGAAAGAAGAAAGTCATATACACCTAGGATGCCTCGGGGGGTGAGTAAAACACAGCCTAATTTTCATTTTTGGGTGAACTAACCCTTTAACATTCAACCTCTGGCCATATAATGTGATTAAACTGAACTGTTTAGCTTGTTCACAAGACTTGATCACTATGAAAGAGGAACCAAGCTATTGGCATACCAAGATAATGGAAGTCATAATAAATCAAGTGGTAGAGCAGTGGACACTAGTTAGGAACCTCAGCAAACTTCCAAAAGGGCTTTAAGTTTACTTAATTAAATAAAATAATTTGTTAAAATAATTGTATTAAAGTGGCTTGGAGTCTACTGGTTTAGACATAATCAAGGCATGATTCATTTAAAACACAAACAATGTTTACATTCTGTACCTTAAATTTCATGGAACTGATCCTGTAGAGAATTTCTCCCATGTGTTCCCGGATCATGGCCCAGGTGATCTTATTGTCGCTCTGTGCAGTGGTCTCTACGGCATGACGTGCCATATCATAGAACGCAATCATGTTGGACAAGATACCCACTGTCTTATAGAACGGACAAAACCTGAAAATGAGAAACTGAGCATTTCAGATCCATACAGTCACATGTCATTTGACAAAGCAGTTGAATGATCCTCAGTTTCAATCAGTTTAATACCTGTCATAAGGTGTGTATCCATTTTGCTGCAGGAAATCATCTTTGATTAATTTGGCAACTTCCAGCGTGATCTTATCCGTTTCAGCCAAAGATGCCTAAAAAAATAAATGTGTTTTACCACTGAAAACTACCACAAAAAGTGATGTATACAAACAGTAAACATGAATGAACCCACAAACCCACCTTCCCCACAAGCTGCACAATCTCAGCCAAGTCTTCCTCTTCCTGCAGGATCTCTTTGGCTTTGGTACGCAGTGGTACAAATTCAGGGAAGTGCTTGTCGTAGTACTCGTCCAGTGCTCGTGTGTACTTACTGTAACTGATGAGCCAGTTCACTGAAGGGAAGTGCTTTCTCTGAGCCAGCTTTTTATCCAGACCCCAAAACACCTGGGAGTGAGAAAGAATGGAAGGCTTACAATAACAAAAAAGGACCGTTTATTTCTGCAAGAAGAACAAATTATGTTATTTTGCTATGAGCCAGTGTATTAAGACTGCTGTGTGAAGGAAATCTACACTTACTTGTACGATACCAAGAGTAGCAGATGTCACAGGATCTGAGAAATCACCACCAGGGGGAGACACACTGCAGTTAAAACAAAAAAAAAGCTTCAGCGAGTCTGCAGACAATATCACAACAGCAGTCATAAATAATAAATCAAAACTTTACCAAAGCAAATGATGGAGACTGAAGAAGAAAAAGCATTTAAACAAGTCCAACAGATCTACTTACGCTCCCACAATGCTCACACTGCCCTCTCTCTCTGGGTTACCAAGACATTTAACTCGACCAGCACGCTCATAAAATGAAGCCAGACGTGCTCCGAGATAGGCAGGATAACCGCTATCTGTGAACACCAGCACAAATTTTATTTATAATTTGTAGTTTATAATATGTGCTGTCATGACTGAGATGGTCACGGCACACATACCAGCAGGCATCTCAGCCAGACGACCGGAGATCTCCCTCAGAGCTTCTGCCCATCGAGACGTGGAGTCAGCCATCATACTCACATTGTAGCCCATGTCCCTGAAATACTCAGACAGCGTGATTCCTGGACAGAATAAACACCTGATGACAACACAGCTGCTGGGTTTTAAAGCACACACATTATTTTTGTATCAAATGTTAAATAAACCTGTGTAAATGGAAGCTTCTCTGGCAGCCACAGGCATGTTGGATGTGTTGGCAACCAAGGCTGTTCTCTTCATGATGCTCTCTACTTTCCCATCCACCTCCATGGTGAGCTATAGGGCAAGAGAACTGTCAATCCCCCTACCATCTATTACTGTGTTTTTGCTGTTGGTACAATGACAGTGCTATTCACCTCAGGGAAATCTCGGAGTACTTCAGACATCTCGTTACCACGCTCTCCACAGCCGACGTAGACGATGACATCACTGTTGGAGTACTTGGACAGGGACTGAGAGATCACAGTTTTACCACAACCGAAAGCACCAGGGATGGCAGTGGTCCCTCCCTGCACACACCTGTTAAATCAAACAGTGAAAGTCGAAAGATCTGTTAAACTACCAGACATGTACACTACTGTTCAAAGGTTTTTTTTTTTTTTTAAGCAATTAATAATTTTATTCAGCAAAATACATTAAATTGATCAAAAGTGACAGTAAAGACATTTATAATGCTACAAATGATTTAAAAGAATCCTGAAAAAATGTATCAAGGTTTCCTCAAATATATTAAACAGCATAGCTGTTTTCAACATCAATAACAATAAATGTTTCTTAAACACCAAATCTGCATATCAGTATGATTTCTGAAGGATCATGTGACAATGAAGACTGCAGTAATTGCGGCTGAAAATGTAGCTTCACCATCACAGGTATAAATTACATTTTAAAACATATTCAAATAGAAAACTGTTGTATTTTTATCAAACGGTTGTAATATTTCACCATTTGTTTTTACTATTTTTGATCAAATAAATGCAGCCTTGAGGAGTATAAGAGACTTCTTTCAAAAACACTAAAATGACCCCATATCTGTATCATTTATAATATCCACATTCACAATAATGTAATGTACTACATTCTATTCCTATAATTATTTAAACCAATTATTTAACCACATTATTTTTGATGTTTAAGAAAATCCTCTATTATTAAAAAATCCTTTGGGGAAAATTAAGCTTTTAAAATGCATGATTTGTCCATTATGTGTCATCTGAACATTGAGCCGCCTATTATTATAAAAAATTACATTTGCAATTACTTTTTTTTTTATTTTTTTTTACTTATATTATATATTAGTTTTAACTTATATTATTAAATTTCCTATGGAATCATTTCACACAGTGTGACTCACGGAAAGAGGGCATCCAGTACCCGCTGACCAGTCAGCAGAGGGTGATTTGCAGGAAGTTTCTCGGTGACTGGCCGGACCTGACGCACTGGCCACACTTGCACCATGGTGTTCTTCTCTTTTACCCCCTCAAACTCCAACTCCAACACCACATCCTGACAAATACACATTCACATTGACTTCTGTGTCACAATAATGATCATTTTACTGTTTTTGAAAAAGATGTACATTTTATTAGCCTCACCGAGACATCATAGTTTCCAGGTGGTGCTACGTATGTGACAGTTCCTCGGCTTTTTGGTGGTAACATTATTTTGTGTTTAATAAGAGAGTTTTCAAACACCATACCATAGATATCACCTCCAGTGACGTGACTGCCAACCTGGACACAGAAACAACAGCTTAAAATCATTCAGTCATCTGATTAATCACCTGATACCATTGGAGTTTCTTTAAAAGAGGTTATATATTTGGGATACATGCAGAGCAGTAGGTGCTACACACAGCCAGGAACAGCACAAACTGTCAAGTTTCTAAGATTTTATAGTACAATGATCTTTTTAAATCGCAAAAGATTACAACAATTTTTTATATACTCATGATATGACCCCTTAAAGCTGCTAAGTGATTTGCCTTCTTGGAACCTGAAAGGATGTTAAATCATAACCAAGAAAAACAAAACAAAAAACATCACAACTATCATAACCAAAACTAAACTTAACTTAAAACTAATCTTTCACTTACTCGCACGCTCTTGGATGGAGAGAACTCCCATTTCAGATCACGGTTAAGGGCACCAATGTTGACTCCTCTAGGAATGTAGATACTTTGGGTGAGGTCATTGATGTCTTTGAGGGGACGCTGAATTCCATCAAAGATGGAGCCCATGATTCCTGGTCCTAACTCCACAGAGAGGGGCTTCCCTGTGCGCAGGACAGGGTCACCAACCGACACACCAGCTGATGAAAGCTCAGGAAAACTACAATACTATTTAACAGATTCTACACACTGTGCACAACATAAACCACAGAAAGTCCTGTACTAAGGTAAGAATAGGATACATGTCTCTTCATAGACCTGAACGGTGGCCATGTCACCCTCCAGTCTAATGATCTCTCCCACAAGCTCACTGTGGCCCACTCTCACCAGCTCGTACATGGCAGCTCCTGCCATACTGGAGGCCGTCACCACTATAACACAATTAGTGAGTCAGTAATGTGATTATCAAAAATTACTTGTGAACATTTAAAGTTTAACAATAGCTAAATAAAAATGAAAAAAATATTTTATATATATACACTGAACAAAATTATAAACGCAAGCTCATGAAAAATGGGGGCAAAAACAAAAGTGTTGCGTTTATAATTTTGTTCAGTGTATATATAGTTATTTTTTATTTTAACTTAGCTATTGTTAAACTTTAACTGTTCAATTTTATATATACAGTGGGTACGGAAAGTATTCAGACCCCCTTCAATTTTTCACTCTTTGTTATATTGCAGCCACTT
>NW_015548221.1:544378-594124 GCF_001515605.1 Sinocyclocheilus anshuiensis | reverse complement strand
TGTTGAGTTATTTTGAGGGGACAGCAAATTTACACTGTTATACAAGCTGTACACTCACTACTTTACATTGTAGCAAAGTGTCATTTCTTCAGTGTTGTCACATGAAAAGATATAATAAAATATTTACAAAATGTGAGGGGTGTACTCACTTCTGTGAGATAATGTATGTATATATATATCAAAATAAATGATAAATTTAATGATATAACAAAAACATAAATCAAAACATAAAATAAAAAATCTAAAGCTCTGGTGACAACATAATTCAAAATAATAAAATAAAATAAAACTATGACATCTGAATTCCTACTAACCAGGTCCAGATACGCCATGCACATATCCGAATTGTCCCTCCCGCTCCTCATCTCGGATCTTGGGAAGCTTGGAGAAGTCCATTTTGAATGTGTCTGATACAAAATGAAGCAAAAAAACTTACTTCCTATACTTATTTCTACACTTCTGAACAGGGCCGTCCTTAGCTGATGCGGGGCCTGGTACGAGGTAGGGAGCGGTGCCCCCCTCGGTCCGTTCGTGATCCCCGTCGGTCCGTTTGCCGTGGGGCCCCCTCAAGCACAGGGCTCGGTGCGACCGCACCAGTTGCACCCCCCTAAGGACGGCCCTGCTTCTGAACATTCTGCTCACATACACAAGCTGCTTATTATTGTGATTCATTTATATATTAATATAGATTGAATATGTTTAAAAATTAATAAATGTGTTTAATGTACTACTTTTCAGTTATCATGTTTCCTTTTATACATTTATGTCAGAATGATTTGCAGTAGTAACAATAGCAATTTCCAGGACAGGAGGTTGCCTATTGTGTAAAAAGCCCATTTATATTTATACAACATTTATATGTAGGACAAACATGGAACACAGTCACATGACCAAGGGCACATGACACTGACTGTAAAACAGAAACCATGTGAGGAAGTCGGGAAAACAGACAGTTGAGCAAACCTGGAAAAACTGTGTTTTGTAGTGGCAACTTATGACAAATCCTTTTTAGTTGAGAACCAGCCAACTAAACAGCCCAAATGTTCTGTAAAAAAAATACATGACACTGACACCTTCATTAATAAAAATATTTCTTGTTATTCCTCAAGAACCTCAAGAGGAAGCAGTCTAACTTCCAGGTTTTTGTGAATGTATAATCACATGATGACGAATGATCCAATTGGTATGAAATAGGTTCAAATCAGACTTTTGATCACAGGCGAAAAACTGAGTTCTGTCAGTACAGAACAAAACTGTACAGACATGTGGTCTGCAAACCTAGTATGCTGTTGTTAATTGGAAAACAGCAGGCAGCGGTTGTGTGTCAAAATCTAGTAAGCTGCCTATTTGAGCATCAAATTTTACAATGCCCAAATACAATCATCTCTACAGAGAAAAAGATGAGAGGATTAAATAAAGGATATTAAGTATATATTCTCCAGATGTACTCAAAGATCGTTTAATGCTTGTAGCTGTTGTGTGCACTGGACATCGAGCTGCTAAGAGATGCTGCTGCATGATCACATGATCACGATGCTGCTGATAGAATTTGACCTTTGCTGAAAATCTAAGGTAATTTTTGTCTCCCATTAATTATAGCGAGTAATGTGACCCATCTCATGTGTTCGTGAACACTTTAAATGATTATACAGATAATATACTGAAATTCTCCAGCAATCTGTTTAGCATCCAAGTGGGTTATTATTCTCAGTGCTGCAGGGAAAATAAACGTCAATGTTAACGACTGCAATGAGCTGCA
This sequence comes from Sinocyclocheilus anshuiensis, assembly GCF_001515605.1. Classification (NCBI taxonomy): domain Eukaryota; kingdom Metazoa; phylum Chordata; class Actinopteri; order Cypriniformes; family Cyprinidae; genus Sinocyclocheilus; species Sinocyclocheilus anshuiensis. The sequence continues at coordinate 592,365 of NW_015548221.1, read as the reverse complement.
TGCAGAGGGGAAGCGAGAAATGATTCAGCGACACAACACACAATGTACATCAGTAAAATTAACTGTTATATGATTATTAAAGAAAAAAAATTACAAAGAGAATCTGAGAAAATCATATAATCATATTTTCTGTTTGATTAACCTAACAAGTACACTTCTGCAATACAGTGGTCTCAGCGTGAAAAAAACTATATGATTATCGTTTAAAAATGTGTAAATACCTCAGATAATGAGACAGTCCTGTGTCCAGATGCTTTGGTCAGATGAGACGCGAGGAACAAGAAAAGTCAGCTGACTTCATTCAGTCGTTAGCTGTAGTCACAGCACGTCCTCCCTCTGCAGAGTGAACAGCGTGTGCAGAAAACTCTCTATCGCTCCCTACTGTGTGAGGAAAAGTGTTACGTCTGTGATTTTACCGTTGTTTTGTACATTGTTCTCTAGTCTAGTGCCTTATGGAGAACGAAACCTGCAAAAACAATAAATAAATATATACACAAATAAATATTTTTGTAGCAAAAATACTGTATTTTATTTTACCATGTCATTTAACTTGTTGTAAATGTATTTACAGTGTAATATTGTTTAACTGTAAAATATTTTATTATTGTATTCATTTTTTGGTCCTTTCTTGAGTAATGCATTTTAAAACAATAGAAAATATACTGTTATACTGTAAAGTTTACTGTAATTGGTTTGCCTCACTTTTTAGTTACTGTAAAACTATATGCACAAATTGTAAAATTAGCAGTTCTATTAAATGACAATGGGGAAAAAAAACAATGACAACTATGTAACTTCATATTTTTAATTTTCCAAATCCCCCCCCAAACCTGAACTCTACATTAAATGACTATAATACATTAGACTATTTGCAGAATTTAAAAATATTTACCTTTTGTTCTTAATTGTCTTCCCTATATTTTTCAAAAAATATTAATGTGGCAAGGTGTGACGGGGTTGAAGACTGTAACACATTTGAAGGGATACAATGCCTTAAATTAAAATTTTTAATTTATCATATTATCCCCTTGTTCCTGGGTCAACATATCTGCATGGCCAACATTGTCTTTCTGCTGCAAATGTGGGTGCAATTTCTGATGTATGATGCTTGTCAAGGTTTAAGTGGAAATATGACATCAATAATTCTATTTAAAACAAAAATAGTTGTCATGATTTTGGAGTATATATATTTACTGAAACCATGACTATTGTTTTTCATTAAAATTATGAATAAATTAAGCAAATAACTCAACCCTGTCACAAGTTTACAACCCCGTAACAATGAGAAATACATATATTGTTACACAACAGGGTTGTGGTTTTTCACTCAAAATGGCCACTGCTCCTCATGTAGTGTAGGAGAATAGACTATATGTGGCAGCAATAAAATAAGTAGATTGTATATACTTATGGATTAAAATAAAATGTTGAAAAAGTAATAATTTTCCATCTTAATTTTATGTGACGGGGTTGAGTTGTTAAGCTTGACAGTACTATCATAAACATACTATACTATTATAGTACCCTGACTGTAACATGCCTCAAAAATATGAATACAAAGTATTATACTACTAACCATTTTCTGCACCACTATTAAAGAGACCTGAATGAATTATGGGCTTAGAATGGTTAGTGTGACGGGGTTGAGTTCAGACTGAGGGACATAACTTTAAAGTCTGTTTTTTATAAAATATTTTGCTTTTTTTTAGAACAATATTTTTTACAAGAAAGGAGCACAAATAAATGATTACATTGTTGCCAAAAAATCACAGACACTATACACATTTTGTTAATCATTTTCTAAGTACAAACTCAGTGAAGTGCCTCAGGGACATGACAATATGTTTGGTTTAAGATAGTTATAAGACATTATTTTATGCTAAAAAATATTAAAATGCAATAATTATTTTTATTCATTATAATGGGCAAATAAAGTTTTGTGAAAAGCTTCTAACAATTCATTTTGGTGAACCACCACTTCAGAAACTCTGGGGGACTGAAATATTACAGAATCCCAGGAATGACCCAACTAATGTTCATTTATGACAGTGGTCCTCAAAAGTGCACATTTTGAATGTCTGTCTAATCAAAAAACACCTGACTCAGGTCTTCAGCTTATTTGTAGAGACTCCAAGACAAGAAATATTTATTTATTTTTTTTAATTTTTTTTTATTAAACATTTTAAATAAAACCACAATTTTATTGTTTTAGCCCTTAACATGTCAAATGGTAATCAGCAAGAAATACTTTTGTTCTTAATTGTTTTCCCTATATTTTTCTTTAAAAAAATTAATGTAACAAGGTGTGACGGGGTTGAAGACTGTAACACATTTGAAGGGATACAATGCCTTAAATTAAAATTTTTAATTTATCATATTATCCCCTTGTTCCTGGGTCAACATATCTGCATGGCCAACATTGTCTTTCTGCTGCAAATGTGGGTGCAATTTCTGATGTATGATGCTTGTCAAGGTTTAAGTGGAAATATGACATCAATAATTCTATTTAAAACAAAAATAGTTGTCATGATTTTGGAGTATATATATTTACTGAAACCATGACTATTGTTTTTCATTAAAATTATGAATAAATTAAGCAAATAACTCAACCCTGTCACAAGTTTACAACCCCGTAACAATGAGAAATACATATATTGTTACACAACAGGGTTGTGGTTTTTCACTCAAAATGGCCACTGCTCCTCATGTAGTGTAGGAGAATAGACTATATGTGGCAGCAATAAAATAAGTAGATTGTATATACTTATGGATTAAAATAAAATGTTGAAAAAGTAATAATTTTCCATCTTAATTTTATGTGACGGGGTTGAGTTGTTAAGCTTGACAGTACTATCATAAACATACTATACTATTATAGTACCCTGACTGTAACATGCCTCAAAAATATGAATACAAAGTATTATACTACTAACCATTTTCTGCACCACTATTAAAGAGACCTGAATGAATTATGGGCTTAGAATGGTTAGTGTGACGGGGTTGAGTTCAGACTGAGGGACATAACTTTAAAGTCTGTTTTTTATAAAATATTTTGCTTTTTTTTAGAACAATATTTTTTACAAGAAAGGAGCACAAATAAATGATTACATTGTTGCCAAAAAATCACAGACACTATACACATTTTGTTAATCATTTTCTAAGTACAAACTCAGTGAAGTGCCTCAGGGACATGACAATATGTTTGGTTTAAGATAGTTATAAGACATTATTTTATGCTAAAAAATATTAAAATGCAATAATTATTTTTATTCATTATAATGGGCAAATAAAGTTTTGTGAAAAGCTTCTAACAATTCATTTTGGTGAACCACCACTTCAGAAACTCTGGGGGACTGAAATATTACAGAATCCCAGGAATGACCCAACTAATGTTCATTTATGACAGTGGTCCTCAAAAGTGCACATTTTGAATGTCTGTCTAATCAAAAAACACCTGACTCAGGTCTTCAGCTTATTTGTAGAGACTCCAAGACAAGAAATAGGTGTGTCAGATTCAAAACAGTATTAGGGAGGCTCAAACAGGTTTGATTTATGCATTCATGCTCCTATACGGGTGCGTTGTCTACCTTATTATGTTGTAAAACTATCTTTCAATTTGAAGACTTAAAGGCAATGTGGATTAAATTACGTCCACAATAGGTAAAAATTGCAATAAATCTGTTGAATATAATTAGCAAAAATGAGAGTTTTACTTTAGTAGTGTGCTTGTTTTATTGTGTGTTTATTTTGTGCTCTGGTTGGTTTTGTCTAGACTTGAAACAAAATGATGTGAAAATCAGAGAGTCGCCGGTCAAAGTGGGTGTTTGTAAGTCTCAAAAATAGCAACAACAAGGAAACAATCACAGTCTGAACGCTATAATTTCAACTATGTTTCCTGGTAACTATCACCGTTCATTTTTAAATTGTCTGTTAATTAAGTACTACACATTCAATTTAAAGTCAGTTATGATTATTTTTGCTCACACTATACAGTTATAACACATACAAAAATGTGTCTCTCTGTGTGTTTTACATTAGGGCTTAATAGGCGGAAAAGTCTAAATGTTGAACATCCAAACAGTAAGTCAAAGTAATTCATTTAAATAATGTATTATTACACTTATGTTTGGTATTTGGTACTTGATATTTTCACATTATTATTATTTTGTTAGTCTTATGTGAAATCTGTTTGTACATTTATTATTATATGTAGAATGCAAAAGTCTTTTCTCAGTCAGTCTCATGTGTTTTTTAAATGTATGTTAATTTTGACATTATTGCTGTCTGATGCTGCATATTTGATTGAGATTTTTCAGTGATGATTGCTACAGTGATTTTGCATTGCATGATGTGTGTGTGTGTGTGTGTGTGTGTGTGTGTGTGTTTGTTCTGTGCTAAAGTGAGTGAGCTCAGGATTGTCTTGCTGGGGAAGATGCACTGGCAAACAACAGAGTTAGAAACAGCATCCTGGGAATATACAAGAGTAAAGCACCTTCAGCTGATGTAGAGCAGCGCACAGAGAGAGTTAGAGGACAACTAGTGGACAGACCCATCACTGTCATCAATGATCCTCATCTTCTACAGCCAGACCTCTACCACGTTCAGATTGCTAAGAGAGTGAAAGAGGGTGTGTATCTGTCTGATCCAGGACCTCATGCGATCATACTCGTACTACAGCATAATGACTTTAGTGAGGATGACATACGAAGAGTAAATTATGTACTGAAACAGTTCAGTGACAAGGCAATTAAATGCACAATAGTGTTAACTACTGATAAAGAGACACTGACCTCCTCGCTGGCTTCTGTGCTAAAGAATAATGCTATGCATCAGTTAATAAAGGAGTGTGGAGGAGGACATCTCCAGTTTGATCAAAGGCAACCAGAATGTTACTCTGAGATCATTCAAAGAGTAGAGAAGATAAAAATATTTTAATTTTATGAAAAAAAAAAAAGATTTAAAAAACCTCAGTGAGGTTTTTGGCTCTATTAATAGCATTTTAAAGGGGTCATATTAAAAAAGCATCATATGACCCCTTTAACACTACAGTGCAATTGTTTAATGCCATTCATGTGGGTGTGGTTGGGAGTTCTCATGCAATTTATGAGTGTATATGGAAGACTGTCACTTAAAAATAAGAAATTGATTAGAACTGTATTCTTTAAAAATATAGAATATAAATAAATATAAAAATAAGAAGAAATAAAGATTTATTTAAATACTCAAATATTGAATATTTACTTAAATATAATAAATAAATACTTAAATACTGATTTCAAATAAATAGAATTTAGTGTAATGTGTACTAATTCTATTTTGCAGTATTTTTTTATTGATGTTGTTTAAGAAAACTATTAATTTAAGGACCAAAGTCAACTGTTTCTTAAATTGTTTTTCATTTTCAGCTTCTGCTCCTGAAAAAGCTAAATTAAACTTGGTGCTGTGTGGAAGAAATACAAAGCTCAAGGCCTCTGTGTCCGATATGTTACAAGGGAAAACTTCATCCACACATCAGAGAGAGTCTAGTTTAGTTTGTGTAAACTTTCATCACTGTGGTGGAGCTTCCAGCTCTCACTGAGCTCTCAGAAGAGGAAGTGATGTGCCAGACTCTCCGCTGTGTTTCTCTCTGTGATTCTGGAGTTCATATTTTCCTCCTCATTATTCCTGTTGGTCCATTTACTGATGAAGACAAAATAGAACTGGAGAAAATCCAGAAGATATTTTACTACAAAGAGCACTTCATGGTACTCTTCACTATATCTCACTGTTGACCAAAGTGTGAGAAATTCTGTGATAACCACAGGTCATTACAATGTAATGGGATTGAAGGACCATAGAAACTTTGATCAGATCTCTGACCTGTTGGAATGTATAGAGAGCATTAAAACAGAACCCTACTCACTTCAGATGTATATAAAGGCTGAAGAGAACAGAGTGAGATATGAGCTAGAGGAAAAACTGAGTGAAATGGAGATCAAAATCAAAGAGTTAGAGCAGAAGGTCCAACAAGAGGGTAAGTGAAGAAAAAAAGTGTATCATAAGTATAACATATCTGCTACTCAAAAAACTTAGCTATCTTTTTAAATCTCATTTGAAAGTTAATCACAGTTTTTTTTTTAAATACTTTTTTCTTTGAGATTTTGTCCTAATAAAATGTTCATTACACTAGACATACACTTGTCCAGTAGAATGTAGTACAATAACAAACAAGTGGACACGCTTTAATGTTGAGCTGTAGTCCACTATTTATTTATTTGTGTAGTACTTGACGAAAACATATTTGTGTAAATTGTTAAAAGTCTATAATTTCTCATTTCAGGTGAAGATGCACCATCAGATTCTGGCTTTTAAGAATTGTGCAATTCATGTCTTTATTATTGTCTTGAGTGTGGAAAGATTGACCAATGAATGGAAAAACACTGTGGATCTGATAAAAATGATTTTTGGTCCAAGTGCTGCACAGTTCAGCATTGTTCTGTTCACTAGAGGAGATGATCTGAAAAATGAAACAATAGAACAGTATGTAGAGAAAAGTAAAAATGCTGATCTCAAGAAATTGATCAGGAACTTTGGAAACAGGTTTTTAGTTTTTAATAACAGACAAAAAAGATAATGCACAAGTTACTTGGCTTTTAAACATGATAGAAGAGGTGATCAAATCTAATAAGGGGCAATATTTCACAAACAGCATGTTTGAGGAAGCAGAGATGTCCATTAAAAAAAGAGTGGAGGAAATACTGAAAGAAAAAGAAAGCGAAATCCAGACAAAATACGACATGGAAATGGAAACCATGGAGAGACTAGACAAAGAGAAAAGAAAAGCAGATAAGGAAAGGATACAAAGGGTGAATCAGTTCAGAGAAAAAGAGGAGACTCTCAGAAAAGAGTTTGAAGAGAAAGAAAAGGCAGAACAGAAGAGACGAGAGGAGGATGACAAGAGACGATCAGATGAAGAAAAACTGAAGAGAACATTTTTTTTGAAGAGATGCAGAAAGAGATCAGAGACTACTGTATGAAAAACAGCAAAGAGAAAAAGAAGAGCAAGATAAAAATAGAGAGGAGAAATATAAACAAGATCAAGAAAAGCTTCAAGTTGAGCGTGTCATGGCAAAATTAAAAAAGAAACAAGAAGAGGAAACTAAAAGGAAACGTTTGGCGGAACAAAGGAGAATTTGGGAGGAAGCGGAAGAGAGACAGAGATGGGAAAGAAGAATAAAAGAACATGAACATGACAAAAAGGAGATTCAAGAGAACCTTAAACAACAGCAGCGAGAATGGGAAGAGGAAATGAAAAAACAGATGAGAGAATGAGAGGAAGAAGAAAGAAAGAGAAAAGAGAGACATGAGGAACAATTGAGGGGAAAACAAGAGGAACTGGAGAAAATGAGAAAGAAATCTGAAAGAGAGAGAGAGGAAGAAAGACAAAAGATAGAGGAGGAGAGACAGCGATGGAGAGATACTGAGAGAAGAGTGAGAGAGCAAAAAGAGAGAGAACTTGAAGAAAAGAAAAATGAATTGCAATTTGCAAAACATTATGAGCAGGTGGCACGAGAGAGAAAAGAAGACTGGGAGAGAAGTAAGCGAGAGGATGATGAGAGAAGAGAAGAGGAGAGAAAGAGATGGAGGAAAATTATAATAGATCTTAAACGAGAGCAAGAGGTGGAGATCAGCAGAAGAGAGAAAGAGGAGAAAGATAGAAAAGAAAAAGAATATAATCAACTGAAAAAGCAATATGAACAGAAAATTAAAGATGTAAAGAAGGAACATGAAGTTGAAGCCAGAAAACAAGCAGAGGAATTTAATGAGTTCAGAGAGAATAAAGATCGGCACATTCAAGAGCTTACTGAGAAACCCGAACACAGTTGAAAAGATTATGAAGACCTGGAAAGAGTGTTTGAAAGCTTACTTAAACTAAAAAGTGAGGAAACAAATGAACTACGGAAAGAAATTGAAAGACTGAAAATAAGAAGAAAATGTTTCATTCAGTGATACCAATGTGGAATATCATACAATAAATGGAAGCAATTTATTACACCCAGGGACGTCTACTATGGAGGACGAAACCTGCAAAAACAATAAATAAATAAATACACAAATAAATAAATAAATGTGTGTATAAATACACAAATTCTTGTTTAAATACATATAGAAATAATTAAACATGTGATTAAAGTAGGCAAATAAATAAATAAATTGGTGGGCAATATAGAATATCAAAAATCTAAAAGGTGTGCATTATAACTGAGAACTACATCAACACTTCACAGTTGGTTGTGTTACTGTAAGTAATTTTCCTCAAATGCTATTGAAGTTTATAAAGTATTTTGCAATATTTCGTAAGATACTTTGACTTTAATGATACAAAATAATAATAATAAAAAAGCCATATTGTTTATTGTCATAGTTTTTTGTTTTTTTTGTCTATGTATCCACTGGTGAAGAAGAATTACTGGGTACATTATTGTGCTCTCTGTGTTAGTATTAAGGGTTTAAAATCACATTGTGGATGGCTTAGAGCTGTGTTAGATTTATTTGTCACATTTAAAGTTTAGAGTTGCAACAAGAAGCTGTGTAATGCATAGTTACCTAACTGTCAAACATCTTAAAAGCATTTTAAATAAGTATTTTAAAATATATATATATATTTATGATTTTATACTGCATAAAATTGAACAGTCTAAAAAAAAATATTGTGTTTAAATGAAATTTGAGATAAATGATTTGACTAAAACTCTTATAAAATAAAAACATTTTATTCATTTTTATTAATTTTATAGTACATATTAATGTATTTTATTACATTGTGTACAGGAAGAGACCTTTGCAAATCTATTTTTATAATAATAAAAATGTAATTTTAATGAAATAAAATTAAAATAAATAATTTTAGAAGCATTCATACATTGTTTTATTTCGATTAATAGAATAGGACGGGACTTGTATTTTCAAGGCATAAAATTACCTTAACGTAATTTCCCGTTTTTCTGTTTCCTGTTGCTTGTTGTCAGTGGTGAAGGTTGACAGAAGCAGCCTCCCAGAACTAGCGTTGCCAAATCCTGTTTCATCAACCATAGACCACTTACTTTTGTGAGATCGTAAGAGCATTTCCAACGATTGAATGCATGCTCACATCAATACAAATTACATTAACTATTATAGTACATGAGTTCTATTTCAAAACAGCTATAAAATCGTTTAATTAGGTTCTCAGTCTGACTTAAGTTGATTGCGGTGATTTAATCAAAAATACCTGGCAACCTTTGGCTACAGCACAGAGGCAAATGCGGACTGCTTAGCTAGTGTGCTAGCAACATACATGTGGAGGGGATCACATCCCAAACTCTGCCCAAATTCCCCTTTAGACTGCCAAATACCGCCAACTGCCCCTGTATCCCTCACAACAAACGTGTTTTCTTCAACATGAAAGGGTGAGTAAACAACTACGAAGGGTCTTTTCATCTCAAGTAAAGTTTTCCCCTCTCTATTCTCTCTTTTTTCCAGCAGGGGGGCAGTGGAGTTGGTCTAATGCTAGCTGCTAGCTCTCTGCGCGCTTAATGTGGAGGAGAGACATTTGCGCCGCATTTTCACACCCAGCCTTTAGACATTGCCATCTCTTTTTTTCCGCTGAAAAAAAAATGCCTCGTATAATCTAGCGTCAGATTAAACCATATGCCAGTAAAAATGGCACGACTTAAATCCGTGACAAACTGGATCGTGTGTCGAATCTAAATCCGAAAATGTTGAGTCAGTCTTGAAGTTGCTATCTTGGTTAGCCTGCCACGCTTATATCTTTCTGAAATGAGCTCTCTTGGATCCTGAGGCCGTTAGGTTGCCATTAAAGCTTATTGCTGTTCTGTTGGGTTTAATATGTGTGAATATTTTGATGTAAAAACAGAAAGATGTGACACACGTGATGGAGTGAGCTTAGCCGCATAGCATACTGAAAATGACAGTTCATGGGGTTTTAAGACACTCCATGAAGGTTTTTACTTCAAGTTTGGTGTATGAAATAATACATATATTGTAATAAATATGAATAACACAATGTTGCGTTATGACACTGTTGCGTCACAGTGCAATCTCACTGAAGTGATTTGCTTTGACCATGCGTAAAGATAAAATTAAGGGATGTTGCCTGTTTCTCTTCAAGTACCTTTTATCTTAAGCATCACCATTTTTAAATTCGGTTTAAAATTCACATCTTTACCACAGTGGTACCCAACCCTGTTCTTGGAGGGCCTCCAGAAGTACACATCTATCTGACACACCCATTACAGGTCTCTGATGTGAATCAGGTGTGTTTGATTCGAGAACTCTCTAAAATGTGTATTTTTAGGGGGCCCCAGGAGCAAGGTTGGGGGTCCACTGCTTTAACAGTTTGAGTTTATGTCTAGAAGGCTGCTTGATAGTATTTATATGAAATGTCATGATTTTTTTTACTCAAAAAATGGGAGACTTTATCGCCACTCAAGCTTGTCATTTAAAATGCATTTAGAGTTGATGATCGGGAATCACAAGGTTTTGTTGGGTAATAGTAATGATCATTCTCCTGTAAACCATATTTAGCGTCCATGTTTTTCTCCTGTCACCTCATACTGGTTGTTTAAGTGGCAGCGGTGAGCACATGACCAGCAGCTGTTGTGTTGGTGCTGGTATTGGGCTTCAGCATGCTGACCTCCTATAAATACCGACTTTACACACTGCTAGTTTACTGTCAAGTTGACCCAAGATATTTTTTGTGAGTGCACCATTTGGATGTCACCAACTAGAAAGAAAATAGTAAATAGAGATGCAGTGTTATAAAATAAAAAGGAAAAAGATTTAAAATATTAATATTCTAAACTATTTTCTGTATATTAAAAAATCAGTTACTTTAAATGTAATTTAGGCATCACAGTTTGATAGTGAATAAACTGCTAGTTTACTGTCAAGTTGACCCAAGATATTTTTTGTGAGTGCACCATTTGGATGTCACCAACTAGAAAGAAAATAGTAAATAGAGATGCAGTGTTATAAAATAAAAAGGAAAAAGATTTTAAATATTAATATTCTAAACTATTTTCTGTATATTAAAAAATCAGTTACTTTAAATGTAATTTAGGCATCACATTTTGATAGTGAATAAAGTTTGATAGTGATAGTATAAAAACTGCAGATTTTCTAAAAATTACAGTTATTAAATTACTTAAAGTGATCGTTACATGATGCAAAAGTTAATTAAATGTTAAAATAGGTAAAATTATAAACATGCATACATCTGCTATATATCTAATATCAATTGACTGATAACTGGTATGGTACCAATACATTGTGCGTCCCTACTAGTAAAGCTGTATTAGTGTTATTTTATTTTATTTTATATTATTTTATATTTGAGACTATGCTCTACTGATGTGATGTGTAGCATCTGTGCACAGCTAGTTGACCGTTCTGCTTTTGTTCTAGTAGCCGGATCGAGCTGGGGGACGTTACACCCCACAACATTAAACAGTTGAAGCGTCTGAACCAAGTGATCTTCCCTGTCAGCTACAACGACAAGTTCTACAAAGATGTCCTTGAAGTAGGAGAGCTCGCCAAACTAGGTAAGAAACAAAGCTACTGTGACTTCCTGTTGATAGTTTTGATATTGGTCAAATGTTAAATGTTCAAAAGTTGTTCAAAATATTTTTTTTTAAGGATTTTGAAAGGCTGTGTTTGTTTAAACAAACAGAGTAATATTGTAAAATATTAGTAAAATTGTTTTCTATTTTGATATTTAAAAATGTAATTAATTCCTCTGATGGCAAAACTGAATTTTCAGCAGCCGTTACTCCAGTCTTCAATATCACATGATCCTTCAGATATTATTATAAGATGCTAATTTGGTTCTCCAGAAACATTTAATATTATGAATGTTAAACGTTCTTGACAAAAACACCAGAAAGTTCTAAAGAATAGCATTCATACAAGCTAGATTTTTTTTGTAACATTATAAATATCTTTACTATCACTTTTGATCAATTTAATGCATCCCTGTTGACAAAGTATTAATTTCTTTAAAAAAAAAAAAAAACTTGATTACCCAAACCTTTGAACAGTTGTATAAATATATTCCTACTAACCATTTGAACCTTTTACAGCGTATTTCAACGACATCGCAGTTGGTGCCGTGTGCTGTAGAGTGGATCACTCTCAGAACCAGAAGCGACTCTACATCATGACCCTGGGTTGCCTAGCACCTTACCGCAGACTTGGCATAGGTGAGATCACTTCTCTGGGTGTTTTATGTACTTGTGTGTCCTCGTTTTTTTCAAAGGGTAGAAAGGGGTCCGATTCCCTTGGATTGAATGCATGATTGCATAATCAGATTATTGTCTTTGAGTGATGCCTGACGTGAAGATTTGTATAATCCACTAGAGCAGTGATGTTTGAATTTTGTTATTTGCACTTTTTCCCGTTACTGATATTTATCTTGCCATGTTTGTTTGAAGGAACAAAAATGCTGAACCATGTGTTGAACATTTGTGAGAAGGATGGCACTTTTGACAACATTTACCTGTGAGTCTGAAGACAGTCTTGTGCTTTATTTGTCGTGAAATCTCCATCTGTGTCTCATTCACATAATGTTTAATGTTGAAACTCAAGTAACCACATAATTGCAAGTCTGCTGGAAAATTAATCACTGAATAATTACTAAAAGTCTTCTGTATGCTAAAGTAACGTGCTTTCGCTTTCTCTTTCGTGTCTCCGCAGTCACGTGCAGATCAGCAATGAGTCTGCAATTGACTTCTACCAGAAATTTGGCTTTGAGATCATTGAGACAAAAAAGAACTATTACAAGAGGATAGAGCCAGCAGATGCCCACGTTCTTCAGAAAAGCCTGCGTAGCCCATGTGCGCCCCCAGTAGGAGAGCTGCAGAAAGCCGACTAGGGGTCGAAGAGCGACACCAGATTGGTCTCTTCCCCCAAATGGAACTGTAACAGATGCCCCAGGGTTGACACACTCACCACTTTCTTCAGAGGACATTTTAGACAGAAAATTCAATGATTTATTTGCTGCATTTAATGTGCAAAAACTTTAGTCCCCCCTCAATTATTTTTTTTTCTTTTCTTTTCCGTTTCATCATTTAGAGAGTTGAAATTACATGGAGGTTTTCAAGCAGAATTCATAAGTGCTCCAAAAAGCTGCTGACTTCTTATTGATCTGACATGGTGAAGGTTATGTTTTCAAAGCATACAGTTCGCATTTGTTTTAGATTTGTTTAAGGTAAGGGGACATAGCTTAGCTTGGACAAAACAATAGAACTAAAGAGGTAAAGTCTTTTCAAATATGACTCGATGCGCCCCAGCTGGCAACCTTGGAGTGATCGTTTGAATCGTCTTAGGGGCATGTGGGATCCGCAGAAGTCCATCATCCCACCATCTGAGCCCTCGGACGCACGGCAAGGGAATCTACTGGTGGCTGAGACCTCCTGCTTCACCATACAGGCAATATGCAATGTTGGAGGGTTGCATGTGATGCAATGTCTCCTTCTGATGTCAGCCGCCTCAGTCTGAGTTGAGGCTAAACCAGTGAAGAAATGGAGCGTAGAGCCCCCTCGAACAAGAGAGTGGTACAACTGTTTTAGTAAGGGGGAGGTTAAGGGGAGTAAACTCCACTTGTTTGTGAATGTTTTGTTTTTCAACCCATTATTTAAAATCCCCATCTTTTTTTTTTTCTTTGTGTTTTATTTGTGGATTGAGTCTGGGCTTTTTCTAGGGTTTGCAGTAATGCTGCTGGTGAGATGGTAAGGAAGGCTTCAGATAACAAACAGGAATGACTTTTTATGGGCCTTGACGGTTGCATTGTTTACAGTGAATGTGGTTCTCTAATAATTTTTTAGTCCACCGGGACTGAAGTTAGAGTTTAGTAGTGTTTTTGATGTGAACATTTAATTTTCCCCTCACCATTAACCGCCTGAGTGTTTCTACATTTGAACCCTAGCTTCTCATTTGTTACCGCAGCAGAAACAAATCCTCCCACAATACAACAGTTACATTTCAGTGATGTTCACTGACCACCACCTATTTTCCATACACAATGTGGGAGTGTTACAGGTTAGTTCTACAAGTTATTTTATAGGACTTACAGAACCAGATTCCAGGAAAAGCCCTGACTCAGTGCATGCCAGAGGAGACATGCCCTCTCCATTGTAGTAAAAGCATGTTTTTGTTCCTCCTTTCTTTGGAAAATTTTATCTTTTTCTGGAGCTCTATATTGTATGACTTTTAAACCTCTAAATAAAAATTACTATTTGCATTATTTTTCGTTTTTCATTATTTTGTGAACATTAATGTTATCCTGTATTCAGTGTTTAATATAAACTTTTTAATAGAAATTTGTAATTTACTTAAAATATTATTTTGAGGGTTTTTTTTAAGATTAGATTTTTTCATTTTATTTTAAGAGGTTACAAAGTCCACAAAACGACACCACTAACAACAAACATTCACGTCTCCTGCGTTGTGTGTTTTCCGATGACCTCATCAACGATAACGCCCCTTCAGCACGGTTTCGTGATCTGATTGGATACAATCTCATTCGTCTTCGCTGTGATTGGACAGAACGGAAATCCCGCCTCTGTTTTGTGACTGGCAGTTTTATGCTAGGTCAGAGATGGAGTAAATTGTTCAGGATCAACAAAGTTTTGACGGGGATATCATCAGCTCAAAGGATGGACAAGCAGTCGGTAGGTCCTACTTAAGTGACAGACCTGCTGACATGTTGTGTTAAAGATAAGTGATGCAGTTAGTAATCGTAAACCATGGTAATGTGTTAGCTGTCGTGTTAGCTCACTGCCAGTTAACCACTCAAGCCATCTTTGTACTTTAAGGGCATACAAAAGCATGCAACTGAAGAGTTGTACGTTAATATGTGTACAGTCAGCTTTGTTCTCCTCAGTCTGTGTTGTATTTATTTTCTCTATTCAGGCTCAGAGCTCAACACAGATATAATCTAGGTTTCAAAGCTAATAAGCTAAGTCTGTTAGCCAGTTCAGTGTTAAAGAGCTTTACATGTTAGTGGTGACAGAAGAGTCAAATTGGCTTTCTTGTACTGTATTTACATGCATTGGAATTTTGATTTATTAAACAAGCTCAGTTAGGTGCAATCTGTATTTAGTTTGTGTTGCTAATCCCTGACTTTATAGTTTGATTCCTAGTTATTGTTTTGAGGACTTGCAAGTAAATACAATGTCCATCTCATTTAATCTTCAAGGCTTCCTTCATGTCAAAGCACAGTGTCAGTGACAATCTGTGCAGAATATACAAGACAAGCAGACAATAACATTGTCTCACAATCCTGTGATAATCTTTGATGTAAAATGATGTCATATATGTCAATCTGCAATTATTTCCCTTTTTCTTTTGCAGTTTTTTTATTGAGCATAGACGTGCATGGATCTATGGTCTCCAACATTGTTGAGCTCACACACATGATAGCTGCATGCTTGGTGCTGGAAGGTAATTTTGCATTTACCCCCAGCCACAACATATCCCCTTACATATATTTTGAGTTGCATTATTTTCAAATAAGATTTTGTTAATGTGTTTTGGTATTAACAGGCTGTAAAGTGTGCCAGGATGCCGGAGATAGTACAGAATCAAACAAATAACCCAAAACCGTCACGGTACTGATCAGTTCCTGCTTAAAGCGTATATTGAATGTCATGGCAGTTCTGATTGAACCCAGTGAATTATTCCTTTATAAAATGTACAGTTTTTTTTTTTTTTTATGGCTGACACTTAAAAATAAGGTTCTGTATTTTAATATTCTGTAATTGAATTATTTTAATGCAGTAAATACAATAGGTAACAATAAACTACACTTTATAACATTTATTATTCAAAGTTATTGTTGTATAAATTTATGTTAGTAAATGCATTATGAAAGAACATGACAATGAACAAATGTACAAATTAACTTATACTTGAATAAATATACTTATAAAAATTGCTGTTTATTGTTAGTTCATCATACCTAATGCATTAATGTTAACGAATTGACTCTCAGGAAAGTATAAACATTTTATATTTATAAATCTTTGCTTTAAATATGTGTATATGCGTTTATAATTATGAGTAAGAATGCACTTTAATTAGTTAGGTAGTAGTGTTCTGATGTTTACTGTTATTTTTTATTTACTTATGAGCTCAAGTTGTTTATCATTTAATAATTTTCTGTGAAATGTTAGGAGGAAGAAAAACAAGGAGATCCATAATGCAGGTGAGAAAGCAATGGTAAAAATGAGTCTAACTGTTTTTAATCTCATTTTAATATTAAATGAATATTTTTTATAAGTAATATTTTGTAAGATGTTTCTTATTTTTCTTATACATCAGTGGAAAGACATCGTAAAGAGAAAATCAATGCTGGTATAAATCGGATTGGAGAACTTTTGCCTTGCTCTCAGGCCTTGAAACAGGTAAATGTGTAATAGAACTAGAAACTAAGCACAGTTTTAAAATTGCTGTTTTTTTTGTTTCTACAGAGTTTTCACTTTGTAATATTTTGACTTATCTTATAGAGTAAAAATATGATTCTGGGAGAGGCTTTTCGTTACATCACTGAGCTAAAGCGACAAAATGATGAAATGCTGCTTAATGGAGGAGACAAAGTCCAAGGTGAGCCATGACTTAATTACAGCAGTTAATTGTATAAATTGTGCATTTACATGTGATCCATGAACATTTTCCATAGGGACATGGTTTTATTAAGATAAGTACTTAATTAAATGCCAGCCAATGCATTCTTTGTAAGCTTATGTGCAGTCATTCATTTTGACTTCTGTGTTAAATATGTCTCTGCAGCAGAAGAGATAAAGCACTTACAGCACCAGCTGGAAGACCTGCGCAAGGAAAGTGCTCATTATATTGAACTCCTCAAAGCTAATGGCATCAATTTCCTGGATGACCCCACTATACACTGGAAAGGGAAGCAGCGCTGTGCAAAAGTAGCCAAAGTCACTCCAACTCACTTGATGTCAAAGGGAATAATTGTCTACTCCAATGGCAACAGTTCCTGTCCTACAAACAAAGTCTCAATTCCACCAAATCCAGTTTCTCATCTTGATAAACAACCAGCAAATGCTGTAACAGTCCAACCTGCATATGATATAACATTGGGTACAGGCCAGTCTGTTGGTATTACGAACGGAGCACCAGTAAATAATGTTGTAGTCTCCTCTGCATCTTCCCACATACCTGTGTCAAAGCCATGTCTTACAGTCTTGGAACAATATTCTCCACTGGAACCTGCTACTCCAAGATTAAACCCTCCTATGAATTATATTACTCTTCAAGGTGTATGTCCCCAGCCTGTTGTCAGCACCCCAGTCTCTCCACAACTTCAACCAGATAACCCAATCCCCAGTCTCACTTCTGTTACCTGTCCGACCACCCCCCTCAGACTTCAGCATATGCTTAGCCTGTCTTCACTGCCTCAAGTTGTGATCAGTAACTCAGTGGTTCCAGTTGCTCCATCCACTGAAATTCAGTCTGTTAGCACTATATTACCAGCAAGCTCTACCCTTCTTAGAACCAGTGCAACTAGTAGCACTCAGACTACATGGACAACACTACAGCTTGCAGGAAATACAGTGCAACCTGTGTCTCAGGCACTTGTCACAGATGGTGCCAGCATTTCATATAATCCTCAGCAACTTTCTGTATGTTCAACTGGGACAAAACACATTGAGGAGCCCGCTTCTATCCATTTGCAACCACAGGCTCCTGTGCAACTGCAAGCCCCAACACCAACGTGCATTCCTGTTCAGCCATCTGGGCCAAGACCTCAGATATATTCAGCAGTTGTGCCATGCCCTCAGAGAGCAGTACCACAACAGTCTTCAATTCTATCAGTGCCAGCCATTGTATCCCAAGCCGTAGTGGTCCATCAGCCTGTTGAAACACAGACAGCGCAGTTGACCCATCCACAATCATCTGTTTGGGCACAACCTGCATTATTACCAAAACCTCAACTCAACTCTGCTCTGATGACCACCTGCAACCCCACCCTACAACCTAAAACTCCAGTTCAGCCTGCTCTGCCATGCCAGCCTCATTCTCAACCTACAGTGGTGCCCCAAGCCCAGTCTGCCGTTGTGCCTCAACTGCATCTCAGTGTGGTGCCTCAAGCTCAGCCAATCATAAATCCACCAACTCAGCCTGCCCTTGTGCCTCAACCACAAGCTGCCACACTGCCAGTGTTACAGACGATGCAGTTATTGCAGGTGAATTCTGAGGAAACACCAGTTGCTGTGACCTCCTCTCCTCCAAGTAACTCACATGTTGTTATTCTGCAACAGGGAGGCTCATGTCCAGCACCACAGGTTCTCAGAGATGATGTCACTAGTCAGACACCCTGCCAGCACATTGTCATAATTCAGGCACCAACTTTGACCCCTGCGCCACAGAGTCATCACACTGCCATTGTGTCAACTGCAACCCCAACGTTATCCAGTCAAATGACCACTTCAAACACTACCTGTACAGCTAGCATGCTGGCAGCTGGTACAAAGCAGTTGGTACATATTCTTCCACGGCCCTCAACCCAATTGCAAGCACAAGCACCTCAGACTATCACTGTGAATGGACAAGTTTATGTTCTGCAGCCGGCAAAGTCATCAGATAAGGGAAACTCTCAATCTGGTCAAAGTGTAACTCAGATACTTCAGCCCACCTGTGAGGAACCCACCTCCAATGTTGCCATGAATTGTTTAGGTGCTCTAACTAGTCTTAGTCAGAGCATTTCAAAGGTCTCAAGTCAAAGCAATGTTCAGATATACTCCATTGCTCCACCTTCATACACTACTGTGCAACCTCTTCCGACATGTGCTTCAGAAGTCAGCACTTCTACTGAAACTGTTCTTTCCTCCTCTGTACCTGTACCCTCAACTGCTGCTGGCAGTGCAGTTAAAATTCTGCCAAAGAAAGGTTGTGGGACTTCTGGAAATCAAACCAGACAAAACTCAGTTTGGAGAACCAAACTGGTGAAACGAAAGGAACCTAAACCCAGGCGAAGTTTGCGTAAAATTGCTGTCAAGAGTAAGGCATTTGTTGCAAATGATACATGTTCTGAGTTATCCACTGCAGCAAAAGGTGTTGATTCGGTTAGTTCTTCAAATAAAGATACGGTTACTCATGATGTTAACACGCAGAGAGGACCTGTCCCAAACAGTGTTAGTTCAACACGCAGTAGTTCTGCAGTCATTAGTGTCAGTTCCTCCAGTGAAAAATCAGCAGACAGTTCTGTCACGCCTTCAGTAAATGGATCCATTGCCAAGCCCACACTGACTGGTGGAGAAGTTTCAAAGACTAAAGCAAAATCTATAGATGATGTCCACTTGCATAACAATGTAACAGTTAGTAGTATCAGTACTGCAAGTTCTACTCAGGGTAACGTGGTTGTTTCTACAAATTGTGGCAGCTTGAGTAAAGAAATCTTTACTCCAGATATTGGTCCCCAGTTTAATTGTTCAGCGGTTAGCGTTGCCCTCTCGTCACAGTGTAGCTCTGTGGATACTGCTGTAACTTTGTCAGTTGCCGCATCAGAAGTTCATGTTAACTCTTCATGCAGTGTGACATTTTGTAGGGAAACTACTGAGCAGAATAAGGTGAGTAGCAGTAATGTTTGCACCAGTAGCGAAAGGAGATCAACAGAATCAAGACCCAGTTTTACAGAGAGTTCCTCTCCGCTGATCACTGTAAGCTCTGCCCAAAGCAATTCAAAAGGTAAATCTGTTCATTCAGACCTTTGTCAGCCTCCATTTCCAAGTGATATATCCACACCAAGTCAACAATTAGGTGTCAGTGCTAATTCAACAGAGGGTGGGCCAGTGGTTTCCATCATGGCAAGTCAGACCATTTCACAAACACAAGAGTCAGTCAACTCTTCTCAAAATCAGACATCATTTATTGTGCCCTCAACTTCAACTCCTGGCTCAGATGCTTCTATGTCAACACAACCTGTTCAGATTCCAGAAACTTCTAGGATGTCGGATCCTTTCAAGTCCCTAAAACGACCATCCACAATGAATATGTCCATGACATCCAGTAACCAAGGGAACTGTGCAGACTTCAAAATGCCTGATTCAAATATGAACACACAACCTGACAAGGATGGACAATCTGATGGTGCCACGGAAAAGGGTGTGACAGAAATGGGTGCTTTTGTTCAAAAAGTGACAGTTCCTCCACAAGTATGTACATTGGAAAATGATTCCTTTGATCCTCTACTGGGAACCAATAGACAGACTGATTCGCCTCTTGCAGGAGGTTCAGGTGGCAGAGGGTTTTCTGTTGCATCATTGCTTCCAGCAGGCCACAACATCAATGCCTCTTCAAGTACATTTGGTGCATTTGCCTTCACTTCTGAGCAGGCAGAAATATTAGCAATGGCTGCAAGAGCCATATTTGAACAGGACAGCCCAGGCAAGAGGACTTCAGGATGCAGTGTTGACAACCCAACAAGTACTGCTGCCACAGGGTGGGACCTTCCAAAAATGCAGCCAGTCCCTTCTAACAAGAATAGTGTGACTGACCAGCAAGTTAAACTGACAAAGCAGGCTGATTTACCTGTGTCAGAAGCTTCATCTCAGGTCTCTGCTCGAGTTCCTCCAGTTGAGCCTTTAGCCAGCAGTACTACTGGCATCAGACTTCCACAGAGCATAGCTTACTCACAGTCTCAGCCTAGTGCTGTCACCAGCCTTAATGTTAATAACCTCATCAGACCAAGCTCTAACCAACCTTATCCAGGATCACCCAATCTTGCACAGCAGGTTTCTGCTCCGTCGTCAGGAGGTGCTGCTGTCATGGTGACTCAGTCTTCCTCACAAGTTCCCCCAACCTGTTCTCAACCTAATGAATATGCACCTTTAAAGAATGCTCTGATGCGGACCCATGTTGGTATTGGAATGGTTGAACGCCATCAGAAGGATATTCCAAAAAGGTCTGCTCAAGATGACCTTATTCTTCCAAATAAGCGTTCAAAACTGTGCCCAGCAGGGAATGTTGCAAGAGTGGACATCAAGGCTGCAGATCACATGCAAATGATGGTTGGTCAGATGCCCTTAAGTACTTCTGCAGTTATGCCAAGAAATCACTCTGATGGTGTTGGGGCTCTGTTTTCTGGTAATACTTTCATGAGCACTGTGCTCCGCCCTACTGATGGACACTGCTCTACTCAAGTTCCAACACATGAACAAACTCAGCCAAGTGTGGTGCACCTGCAGCAAGGACACATACAACATAATGCACCGCAATCTGGGCAGAACTTAGTTGGAAACCCTTACCTCAAACATCAACAACAACAAGAACAAAGACACCTTTACCAGCTTCACCATCACCTGACACAACCAGAATCTCAGATCCACAGTATTCATCAGAGAAACCTGCTGCAAGACCAGCATGTGCAAAAAAAGAGAGGAGTAGTACGTGGTGGGCAGTCTGGACCAAATGTTGGTTTGCAGAAGCAACATCATCTGGAAAAGAGTGGCGTGCAGCATCAGCAACAGCAGCATCCTCAGCAACACCAACAACAGCAACAGCAGCATCCACAACAATCCCAACAACATCAGCAACAACAGCACCATCAACAGCAGCAATCACAGCAACAGCAGCAAAAAGCACAACAGATTCAACCGCAGCAACAGTCACACCAACAACAGCAACAGATGCCACCACAGAATTCACATTCACGTCATCAGCATCTTCAGCAGCAGATTCAGCAGCAGCAGTACTTTGGGGCTAGACAGGACAAAAACTGTGAGGCCCAACAGGCAGGTCAGAGGGCACATCAAAACAATCACTTGGGTCAGCCAGAACGCCCATCTGGACAAGATCATGGGGCTATGCAAAGACTAATGGGGTCTCGTTCAATGGAACAGCAGCAGATGACCTCTCAGGCTAGTAATTCTGTTTCACGTTCTTCAGATCTTGCTTGCACTTCATCACGCCAGGAGCGCCACCGTCTCTCTAGCTACTCAGCAGAGGCTCTGATAGGCAAGACCCCTGCTACTGGTGAACAACGTATGGGCGTGCACCTGCAAGCACCTCGAAGCAATGCACAGGACCAGTCAGAATTGCGAGGCTATGTAGATTCATCACGTGGTAAAGGTAACATTACTCATAATTCTCAGAGCAGGTTACCACCTGACCATGCTAATAACACAGACACCCAAATAATACCAGATTGTGGACCTTTCAAGGCTCTGGTTAGTGGGCATCAGCTAAGTAACTTTGAAGTGCAAGTGTCTCGAAGTGGTGACATGTCCAGCAAGTCTGTACCTCAAAGCCAGAGAGGTCCTCAGCCACAAACAGGATTTAGAATGGGTGCAGGGCCTACAGGGGATGGGCGTTCACGTGGAACATACTCGGGTCCGCATCCTGTTGCTCAAGGTGTGCACAATGGAGCAGGATTGACAAGAGAACAGGAGGGATGCCACCAGAGCTTTATGCAAAGCCTTTTGGCACCTCATATCCCTGAACAAAATGGGCACCAAAGGGCAGCCCAGGGCTGTACCCCAGGGAGTATAGAATACAACTGCATTCCTGGGACCGCTGCTGGAGAACTTCAGGCTAAATCTTCAAGTCCTAATTTGCACCCTGGACAGAAAGCTGCTTCCATATGTCTAGGGGACAACAACAAAGGCCATATTTCTCAGGTCAGTGCAAATTTGCATGGTCCACCTGTGAGAACAGGTCCACCCCATCCCCTAACACCACACAGCAGTTCAGACACAAGACGTACTCAAGGCTCAACCAGGTCACTCTCTGTTAGTCAACGCCCCCACCATATTGGACCAGATCTACAAAGCACAAAGATTCGTCCAGGAGATCGACCACGGTCAGGCAACTTGAGACCTGGAAATCCTTTTGAACCAGAAAATTCTTTGCCCCTGCCATCAGGTGGAGGAGTGATCCTTGGCCGTTCACAAACGGGAAGTGAAGCTAGACGAAGTAGCATTGTGCGTTTCATGGCAGATGGTGCACAGGTCAGCAGTGACAACAATTTAGTGTCCGATCGCTGTGCCGTGTCTGATGTCTCCCAGAACTTTGGCTTTACTTTCATTGCTAAAGGAGGAATGAACCCGCCACCTCCCATCAATGCCAATGCATCTTTCATCCCACCGGTCACACAGCCCAGTGCCTCTCGCACCCCAGCCCTCCTCCCTGTGGAACCTCAGAACACTTTACCTTCATTTTATCCATCATATTCCCCTGCAGCTCATCCTAGCCTTCCAAGTGAGATTCCTTTACAGTATTTCTCAAACCAGATGTTTACAAGTCCAAGCACTGACAAGAGTGGCAGTGCACCATTGAACAACCACTTCGGTTCTATTCTTTCTCCCCCTCGACCTGTAGGTTTTGCGCAGGCTAGCTTCCCACTTCTCACAGATATTACACCAATGCCGATTGCAAACTCTTCAGGCATCACACCTCATTTATCCAACTTTAACTTGACCTCTTTGTTCCCTGAAATTGCCACAGCAATGCCTCCGGATGGCTCCTCTATGCCAATGTCACCTTTATTGTCTCTTGCCAACACTACTTCCTCAGACTCAAATAAACAATCTAATCGCCCAGCCCACAACATAAGTCATATCCTGGGTCATGATGGGACTTCTGCTGTTTAGGTTTTAAAGGGGTTTTCATCCCTAGCCACAGCATTTATTTGCCTTGACCTCTGCATAGATTTTGTAGGGGATGGCCATGGTTTAAAGGCTTTTAATTCCTCTAAAGCAAATAAAGCGTGGAATGTTCTCAGCTCCCACGTCAGGATCACTCTGGAACTATGGGGGAAAGTAAAATATTGCATTATGTCTGTTAGCCTTTGGTTGGTTTCTTTTGCTTTGTTTGCTGATAGTTTGGGCTGTCATGGTTCTACATGATGTATAACTTGTCTTTATTTTTACTTAGAACAGCTCACATTGTTTAATAGAAAAATTGTGTCTGTATGTTTTTACTTTGTAGCAACAATAATGAAATGTGAAAGCAAAAAAATTTATGATTTTGCATTTAATGCTACAGTAGATATATCTGAGCTGTTTTGTAATGTATCAGTTGGTTTTCAAAGGTTTTAAAATATTTTTCCATCTGTAAAATATTTCTCCTGAAGAGTATCATTCCAGAAGAACTTTCACTTATTTATGAAAATGGATTTGTGGTCTGTAGATATTTGTAAAAAAAAAAAAGTAAAAGTTATTAAAGTTTCTATCTAATCTAAATTGAAATGTTTATTTCTGACTGAATTTTGTGACCTGTTGATTCGGAGGGCAGAGTACTTTTTTTCTCCCAGATTGCTCGTTTTAGCACGCTAAATCCACCAGATGTCAGTACCTTTCAAAGATTTTGTTGTTCAACTTTATTACTTACTCAGGGAAGCTCTTTTTACAAACAATAAAAATGGTCAATTCCTACTTACTGTAGGGCCCTGGACACTTGAGCCATTTAATCAGGATCATGACCATGAGACCAGCTGGTTAAAAGTAAAAAAGTGGCTCAGGTAAGTTTATTGGAAATCAAACTAGCACTTTTCCAAGTATGACTTAAAAATAATGGAAAAATATGCATTGAAACCAATCATGATCAAACAGTATGCAATCAAATGTGTTAAGTTACTGGAAATACAAACATAAAAGATGAAAATGACAACAGAAAATACGATTTATTTTGCTTTATTTACAGGCAATAGTGCTCAATCCATGTAACCATGCAGCTACACTTCTAGAATATGTTGGATATTGATCATTTCCTTCATGTTTATAACAGTGGGAAGAAGCTAATACTGATGCAGGAGAACTGCAGGTCTCCAGAAGTAAAAGTACAACTATACAAGCAGACTACATCAAACCAGTTTAAAATATAAAAATCAGCATATTGCAGGTAGGCATGTTCATTTTAAGATGCTTCCAGGTTACTGAAACAAAATAATACCTACAATATATGGTCTCTTTTTCATAGTCAGTATTACTACACACAGAATGCATATACTTTGCATATATTTGTTAACATTTTTGTTAATGATAAAAATAGATAAATCTTAGTAACATATGTACAAAGCTGTAAAACACTGTACCGACAAGATGCACACCACTCAAAATACCTTATTTAAAACTGAGGACGCACCTGGAACAAGTTACAATCAAAAGGTTCTTAAACTGTTTATTTGTTGTATTTAAACCTCACAGTAAAGTCTACATGCCAAAAAGCCACTAAATGTATGTGGATACAACATACTGTGCGTAAAATATGTATGCATATAAGGCGTACATTTCCTACAAATATTTTTGATGCAAAGTGTTTTTAAACAGTCAATCGTCCCCAAGCACTGCACGATACAACATTCATAATGAATGGATCATAATCATAATGCCCTAAAAGCATTATCTTTCCCACTAGCTGTACTTCAAACATCAACAGATGCTTGCCAGTGGAAAATCTGGAGCTTATTACTGATACTGTATGTATGGTGTTGAGGTGTCAGGTTGTTCGTATCTCACATGAGGATCATTTATACAGCATGCTTATAAAAACTCCTGGTGGAAACAGACAAACATAACAAAATATGTATTACATCTGATATAAACAACCTATATATACACATTCTAAAAAACTGTATTATGTACAAATACATAAATATATAAATATAGCATCTGTTATACAAAAATAAATATTTTCTATTTTTTCTTGCTTATTTTCTACAGTTTCATCCATCTTTTGGTTTGTGTGTCCCTTGTTCCTCAAGCTGTTTCATGTTTCGAGTTGCTTCCACTTCCTGTTGCTCAGCATCTTGGAGCAACCGGTTTATGCCCGCATCAACTGTTGTTAACAGGGACAAGTCTGTGGGGGAAAATTGTGCCAAAAATTGCATTGAGACAACTTTTACAAAATAATAAAATATTTGGTTTCTTTTCAAAAGCTAAATTTGATTAAGCTTGACAGTTTCTTGCAGGTACTTTTGACCTTTATTGTAATACATGAAGTAACTGAACGCACCGGCAGTGAGCTCCCCTTCCATGTGATCTGCTTCAGTGAGGGAGTGATCGGCCTGCATGGAGTCAGGACTCTGAGATGGCTGCGTAGGATCCGATAAACTAAGGACCTGCAAGGGGGAATCATCAGGTACACAGCATCCCTCTTCAGGACAGCCAGGCACCCTAAGAACAAGAAAAAAGTTCAAATTATAGTTGTTTCCCTAACAAACTTAAATGTCTCATTATAACAGTCACCATTTGCAACCCATTTTACTTCCATAATATGACACAAACAATATTCAATGATGAATATATAATAACACATAATATATGGGGCACTTTAAAAGTGGGTGTTTTATAATAAAATGAATCAGTATTAGAATTCATTTCTTACCCATTACAGTAATTGTGGATATGTGGTTGTGGATTGGGAAGTTTCTGAGGCAACAATGCATCACACTCCAGCTCATAGCCAGCATCCTCCTACAAGAGAGACAATAGTTTGAACATCAACACAATGCATTATCTTTATTCACTGGCCTTAAACAGCAATTGAAGATGTTTATTACTCTTACAACTACTGTGCTGGACATCACAAAACATTAAGCTCTAGGGGTGGGCGATATACCGACAGACACAATTAAGTAGTAGAAATTTGTCAACTGGTAGAGATTTTGGACTATCGTCTCTATCGCATTTAAATGCTCGCGTGACGTTGCTGTGCTGCGTGGTCACAAAAACGTATAGTTCACTCGCGTTTTTAAGCATTGTGGTTTAAAAACAAGTAATTTTATGCCATTGAAATACAATCAGCAGTGAAAAAGAACTCGCTATATGTGCGCTCTGTCTGAGAGACGGTTTCTGAGCAATCACACATGAAGACGGTGCTCATAGAGCGCAGGAGTATTAAGTGAAAGCAAACAGCTGAGAAAGAAAACACATGTAACAGTATATTGGATCTGGGCAGCTCTTAAAGTGACAGCAGTCTAATATTCCTGCTATCTGTCATTCATGTTAATCAAACAACAAAAGAAATAATCTCTCACTGCTTTTGACAATCACTTTTGTAACTTTAATAAGACATATATATGTAATTTACACAGTGAAGAATATGCAGTGTTTTTAAACATTTGATTATCTTATTTTTATGGTATCAAATATTTTGATATCATAAAGACCTTATTTAAAGCAAAATAACTATATCATGATACATACTGATATAAGATTTTGGTCATATCGCCAACCCCTATTAAGCACCATTCAAAGTGTCAAAATTACCTGGCGTCCAGGAAGGCGCTGTGTAGTGTGTTTCCCATTGGGAATGTATTCTCCTTTTGGAGCGTAGATGGTGTGGGCAGGGGTCAGGTGGGGGTCTACAGGACAGGGTCGACCAAGAGCCAATCCTTGCAGAGGTACCATGGTGTACTGGCATGGAGAAACTGTAGCTGCCAATGCTGGAAAGCGCATGTCTAAAGTTTGTTCTGAAATAAAATAAATACAAAATTCATGGTTCATGAGCGTCCTTCTATCTTATCTTATCTTTGGATTCTTAATCAAGTTTTCATGTTTCTAAAAGGGCACTTACTTTGTTTGGCCCAAACCCTCCACAGACAGATTGGGATGAAGGCCACAATGATGAAAACAAACGCTCCGAGAACAACGCCCACAATGAGGTAAGGCAGATCACCAGGCCGGGGAACAGGGTTTCCTGGATGGTCGGGCCTGGACGATGCTGTCTCTGGAGGTGTGGTCCTCTGGTGAAGGCGAGCTGTAAGTACACACAGATGTTCACACTTAAGATCTGTGTTGTCAGAAGAGATCTTTGTTCTAGAAATTGGCTGAGGTGCAGTTCACAATGTGATTGAGAGGAAAAGGACAAACCTTTAGTTTCCATGATGACGACATTTCCGAACTCACTCTCGCCTCCTTCGTTGAAACACTGCATTTTAATGTCATAAGCCGTCTCAGGCTGTAGGTCAGTGATGGAATGCCAATATCGGTCACCTAAAAGAGCATCACACAATTACATTTTATACTTCTTTAATATATAGTTGAAAATTAAAGAATAAAGGAAGTACATTTACCTTCCACTACGTCTTTTTTGTAGTCGCTGTCATTGTCGCTATCGGTGGGTCGGTAGAAGATGTAGAAGCCATAAATGGGAGTGTTATTGACCGGTGTGTACTGTAGAAAGAACAGAAATATTTAGTTCAAGGTCTCACAATGTCATTGTGACAAACTCACATTTCTTGAATTTGACCATGGAAAAGTGTTTAGTAAAGAAACTGCTTACCGTCCACTTCAGGATGATTGTGGTCTCATTGATGGCTTCATTATAGGTGATGTAGGGTCCATCAATGGGACGTCGGTTTGGTGGACCACTGCCCACCACTGTGTAGGCTTTAGAGGGAGCGCTTGGTGGACTCGCTCCCAACACATTAACGGCCAAAACTCTGAACTTGTATGATGTTCCTGCAAATGCAATGGAAAGAAAAACATACAAAGTCAACTTCTCATTTGTCCAATGGCATTTCTTTAACTCAATTTATTATTTATTTAACTACATTAAGCATTAAATATAATTTTTTAACTTGACTGATGTATTTACATTTAACATTTTTTTAATTAATAAACTAAAAATTGCTTCTTTCATCATAAGTGATAATCCTAGTTATCGCTATCTGCATCAGCCACTGAAAACATATCAACTGATCATCTTATTCACTGACGTAAATCTCACCTTTCTCCAGTCCTGTTATCTCGACTGAGAGGCGAGAGGGAGGGATGTTGTTCACAGCCACCTCCCACTCTCCACTGCCTTTCCTCAATTTCTTGTACTCCACACGGAACGACTGGATGGGAAATCCGCGGTTCCCACGAGGGATCCACGTCACATAGGCTGAGGTCTCTGTGGCCATGGAGACAGTGGGTCTGTCTGGAGCTTCTGGAGCTGGAAAGACAAAAAAGATTGTCAATAAAACAACAGATACTTGCAGTGAGAGTGTGTATGCATGCACACTGTACATACACAAACACAAACACTAACACGTAACACACTTACTGTAATCTCATCCTTCATTTATGATTGAAAGAAATCAAGAGAACAGTCATGTTAGCATAATTAATAATAAGAATAGTATTAATCAGAACTCTTAGGGACTGATAAATGTTTTTATATATATACATACATAAATTTAGCTGTATTTAATATTACAGTTTCTCAGTACTTTACTGCAGCTGTTAGTTATATCACAGGCAAAAGTATACTCACGCGAGAGACGAGGTGGCACCACTGGTGTTTTTTGGGGGCCTATGGGTCCTCCTCTTCGCCCTGCAGACCAACATTAAAGAGACATTTTATTTCACTACTTAATTCCTTTTTAACAGATATTTAAAAAAATAAAGAAAGAAAGAAAAAAATGCCATTGTCTCTTACTTGATTCTGAAAAGCAAATTCTGCAGTGAAATACTTTTTTATACCACTAAAGTGTATAATTGACTGCTGTTCCAAAAAGCTGTCTCAGGCATAAATGACTTTAAATTTCAAACCAATATTTGTTGCTAATTTATTTAGTTATTTGTAAAGTAGTCAAGCAATATGCAGGAAATATTGGTCATTATAAAAAAATTAACCCCTTAAAGGAGATGCAAGTTTATTTAGTGATTTAAAAAAAAAATAGAAAAACGTTTTCAAATTTTAATGCAGAAGGGTAATCTTGAAATAGCGATATGGCTGCATACATTTGCCTGTTCTGAAAGTCATCATCGCAGGCTGCCCAATTCCAGCGCAGTTCTTAGCGGCCATCTCCACTTCATAGAGACTGGTGGGCTGCAGTTTGGTCAGTGTAAGCTTCTGCTGGGAGCCTGAAATGGTGTTAGTGGTCCACTCTCCAGGAGATTCTCCAGCCTGAGAGAGAAAAGTACACACAATGAATCACATGAACAACATAGCGTCGAGTGACACGAAGCAGATCACACTGTAAGAATGAACTGAGCGGTGTTGTACCTTTCTGTACTTGACTACATACTCCAGCACAGGGGCTCCTCCATCATGACGGGGTTTCCAAGTAAGTTCGTAGTAGTCGGCCTTTCCCGTGCGTGGCTGACTCAGGATGACTGGCGCTTCAGCGAGGGAGACTCTGATCTCAGAGCAGTCAAAAGGCAGCACAGCACTGGTGGCCACAGGCTTCAAGGGTGGCTGTTCCCGCAACACCTTATCTGGGCTCAGCGGTCGAATCAGGGGCAGCTTACCTGACCGTGAGGGTACTGAAACCAGAGACGGCAAAGCAGAACATTTTTTTTAAATGTGGAAAACACTATTATAAATCAGTAAATACACTACAAGTATATGTATTATATAATGGGCTATAAATGATTAAAGTAAATACATTTATAAATTATAAAATATAAAAATATATAAATTTTAATACAATTAATTTAATGCAATTTAATTTTAATTGTATTAATATTGCTTTTTATTATTTTGCAAATTGTGAACTATGATTTATTCACTTAATTACAAAGTAAAAAATGATAAAACTAATGATAATACTACTAATAAAAATAATGTAATAATCATTATTATTATTATACTAATACAAATTTAATTACACATTTTATTTATTTTATAAATTGTAAACTATTTTTATTCTCTTTTAATTAAAAATAAAAATAAAATTGAATAAAACTGCTAATTTTATGTATTCTTAACTGTTTTAGTTCCTTTTATGTAAAGCACTTTGAATTACCATAGTTTAAGAAATGTGCTATATAAATAAACTTGCCTTGTCTAATATTAAAAATTAAAAAATAATCAATGTAATAAATAATAAAATATATATAATATGAAATGTAATATGTAATAATAATATTAAGTTGTATTATTTTATAAATTTTAACTATTTTATAAACTTTTAATTATAAAATAAAAACAATAAAAAAATACTACTACTACAACTACTAAGAGCAGTAAAAATAATGATGATAAAATTAATAAACAAAGCGATAATTGTTATTATACTATTAAGTTTTATTTATACCTTTTTTATTATTTAATAACTAACAATCATTATTTTTATATGTAGTAGTAGTAGTATAAATAAATGGACAGTAAAATAATAATATTTTAATAATTAAATAGTTAAATCAAATAATATCAACCTTATTATTATTTTTAATGAAGTATTATACCTGTCGGGACAGTAAGGAGTCTTGTGGCTGCCTGTGAGCTGCCCACACCGTTCTCCGCCATGCACTGGTACATGCCATCGTCCTGCGGCCCAACGTTGAGCACACGCAGCACCTGTGAGGACATCCGATGCCGTGGTGACGGGCTCAGGGGCTGAGCGTTGTGGAGCCACACCACAGTGGGCGCAGGCTTGCCCCTCACCTGACAGCTGAAACGCACCGTGTCGCCCCATGCAACGTCTTGCTGCTGCAGCTCCACACGCACCTGGGGAGGCTCTGAAAGACAAAAGAAGGGAGTTTCAGACAGGTGTATGTCAAAACATCAGAACAAATGCTGAATGGCATAAACCAACAAGCATGTTGATGGTTTAACAGCACAAAGCATGAGTGCTGTTTGTGATGGCATGCTGCCGCAGAGGAGTCTGGGTTCTCTCACCCTTTTCCAAAACTTGATGGTTGGCTGCTAGTGAATCAGCTCGAGCTCATTAGAGCAGCAGCAAGAGCGGCTTAATTAATCACAGCTGCCGTGAGACGAGCCCACAAAAACAACCTCATCAATGTCTCAGAAACTCAATCCTACACACTCACAAACACGCTCTTTCTGTTCAGTACTGTGGGTTCATTTGGATGCTTATTATCAACTATTTTCTCTGGTTCTGATAGATGCTTATTACCTTAAATCAGCATTAAATTACTGGAAATTGAAATTGTGCCATCACACACATAAAATGTTCCACCACTGCCCTGGTTCCTACTTTTTATACCCCACTTCATGTCAGTTAATGTATTGGGTATCGGTTTGATTTTTTTTATTTATTTTTTTATTCATCTAGTTTAATGTATAAATATGAAGCATATATATAATACACTACCATTCAAAAGCTTGGGGTCAGTAAGATTTTTTTTCTAGTAAGAAATTAATACTTGTATTCAGCAAGGATGCATTACATTTATCAAAATTGACAGTAAAGACATATAATACAACAGATTGATATTTCCAATAAATGCCATTCATCAAAGAATCTTGTATCATGTTTATTAAACATCAAATCTGCATATTAGAATAATTTCTGAAGGATCATGTGACACTGAAGACTGGAGTAATGGGTGCTGGAAATTCAGCTTTGTCATCACAATAATAAATTACATTTTAAAATATTTTATTAATATAAATTTTTCTATTAACAAAAAAAGTTAGTTTAAATTGCAATAATATTTCACAATACTACTGTTTTTACTGAATTTCTGATCAAATATTTGCTACTTTCAAATTATTTCTCGACTCCAATCTATTGAATGGCAGTGTATATAAATAAATTGTCAATTGTTAATTAATGTTTGCTCATAATACATTAGTTAATGTTAATATATACAGCTTGATGTTAAAAAATATTAATGCATGGATAAATTAACATTAATTTAGATTAAGAAATGCTGTAAAAGTATTGTATCGTCATGATAGCCTAATGCATTCATTAATAGTGTATTGTAAAGTGTTAACATTTGATGGGCATTAACATATGACTCCTGCAGCCCCATAGTGTGCGACTCTTCCTCTCTAGCCATCATACTCACCAAACACCTGCACGTCGTACAGCACCCTAGCAGAACTCGCAGAGCCCATGCCGTTATCAGCGTGACACACGTAAGTGCCCGAGTCGCTCTTGCTTACAGCATCAATCAACAAGTTGCTAAGCAAGAAGCGGGTGTTGTTATGATTTCGCAAGTCCAGACCATCCTTGGCCCATGTGACATGTGGAGTGGGAATGCCGCTGGCCACACACTCAAGCACAAGCCGCTGGCCTTTATTCACCATAATGGACCGAGATGCAGGTGGATAGATGATACGTGCGGCCTCAGATGTCGAACCTAGATGGGATGATACATTTTACTCAATTTTATATCAACAAAAATGTGTTTTTGTGTATGTGCGTGTGTTTTCTGGTATCCACTTACGTCGTATTCTAAGACGATCGGTAGAGGTGGAAGTTTTTACTTCCTGGGTGACAGGGTTGTAAGCAGCACATTTGTAGGGACCCTCATCATCCCGTGTAGCATTGGCTATCTGAAGGTTTCCTGATGGCATGATCAAGTAATTCCCTAGGACACAATCAGAGAACCAATGATTGGCATCTTAAGGACAGATTTGGCTTGTATAAACAGATTCGTCAACAGAATCTAGTTTAAGAATTGGCAACATTTCTTAAATCTAAGCTGTGATCTTCACTGACTTAAATAAATATATGAACAGCAAGAGAAACTGCAACAAAGACAATCATGCTAACAGTCAGCGCTTTGTTGAGTGGACAAGACTAGACAACACACAAAGACTTGATGACTCTCAACAAGACAAGAGCTGTCAAACACCCAAATACCAGAATCAACTAGTGTTCATTTCAAAAATGGCAGAAATAACTGAAGTAAATCGTATTTAAATTCAATTGTAACAGACCTAATGATGGCTCAGGTAAAACAGAGCTTCAATTTTAGCCATAAATGTGACGTGCATAATATAGTTAATACAGAGTATGCTACAGAGTTACAGTCAAAAAAACATTTTAAGGTGTCCTTGTTACACGTTACATGTTCTTACTATTATAATAACCATAAATAATGTATAATTACACACAAGTATAAGCCAAACCCTAATCCTAACCATATAGTAAGTATATGTAGTTAATATTACTCCGTACTTAAATGTATAATTACACTGTAACAAGGACGTCTTAAAATAAAGTGTAACCATCTATGCCAGGGGTGTCAAACTCAGTTCCTGGAGGGCTGCAGCCCTGCAGAGTTTAGTTCCAACCCTACTCCAACACACATATTATGTAGTTTTCAAATAAGCCTAAATGATTAGATTAGCTGGATCAGACGTGTTTAATTAGGGTTATATCTAAACTGTGCAGGCCTGTGGCCCTCCAGGAACTGAGTTTGACACCCTTGATCTATGCCATTAAACTGGATGTGTTATAACTAAGCAAGAAACATGAAAAATTTAACTAATTTGCTCAACAACATTGTCTTCAGTAGTTGAAAGAAATTACTGTAAAACAAGACTGTCAACATTAATAGCGATTATAGCACCTCTTGTGGCAAAGATAAGAAAGCAAACATTTACACTGTATTGTACCTTGAATGAAACGTTCTTTGTGCATTTGCAATCATGTACTTAAACAGAGCAGTGGTTCTCAACCTTTTTGACTCCTTTACAGAAACTAGGAGAGGCAATATATTAAAATAATGGTCACACATTATTTTAAGGTCCAATTCTTGCTACTAACAAACCATTAAATATGGCTTTTGCCTCAAACTCCTAATTTGCTGCTTATTAATAGTTAGTAAGGTAGTTGTTAAGTTTAGGTATTGGGTAGGATTAGGGATGTAGAATGTGGGTCATATGTGATTTATACATACTAATAAACAGCCAATAAGTTAATAATAGGCATGCTAATAGCAACTAGTTAATAGTGAATGAATGAACGAACGAACGAACGAATGAACGAACAAATGAATGAATGATGCATTTATATAGCGCTTTATTGTGTATTTTTGTACACCCAAAGCGCTTTACAATCATATGAGGGGGTCTCTCCTCAAACATCACCAGTGTGCAGCATCCACTTGGATGATGCGACGGCAGCCACAGGACAACGGGCGCCAGTGCACTCACCACACACCAGCTACAGGTGGAGAGGAGAGAGAGTCATAGAGCCAATCAAGTGGATGGGGATTATTAGGCCATGATTGACAAAGGCAAGGGGGGCAGTTTTGGCCAGGACACCGGGGTTACACCCCTACTCTTTACGAGAAGTGCCATGGGATTTTTAATGACCACAGAGAGTCAGGACCTCGGTTTAACGTCTCATCCGAAAGACGGAATAGTGAGAACTGGTCCCTATACTGATGTGTTACCAAAATAATTAAATAATTATAAATAATAAAAACAATTCAATTCCATAATCTCAAAAACAATGTTCCAAATGGTTTAAACTTTTTATGATCAATTAATTTACATTTTACATCTTGTGTAAATCAAGTGAAAGTGTGCTGAGGCTCCCTAGTAGGTCTCAGGCCCCTTGATTAAGAACAACTGGTGTATGTTGAGCAAAATGGCGAATAATTATGTTAAGCCAGAAAAATAGTAAAATGTACCTTTAGAAGTCTCCAGCCACTCCTGTTTGACACTGTAGCGGACCTGAGCTTTGGGTTGACTCTCAGGCAGATGGCATTCAATCACTGCTGTGTTCCCTTCATCCACCTCAATCTCCTGCTGGTCATCTGGCTCAAAATCACGCAGTTCTGCACACAAACGCACAAGAATGATTAGTTTTTCAACCATATAGCATATACACTAAACCAAGAAAAGCAAAAGAAATCTCAAACGTCCAAAGTGTCGGTTTTGAGCATTTCGAAGTTGAAAGCCTCTTTGTATTCCATTCAGGAAACTGAGAAGCATTAGAGTGCATATGCTTAGGACTTTTACTGGGATATCAAATGGGCAGACACCCAATAGCTCTGAAAAACAGAGACAGAAAGTCTAGCTTCTTTAAGCTCAAGTCAGCCCAGGCTAAAATGAGGTCAAAGGCTAAAGGTCAGCCATTTCTTGAGTTTCAAGGGAGGAAAAGCAGTTTGGATTGCAATAAAATGGAATAACTCTTTCTAAGTGAGTCTGTGTTTCATTCTGTGAAGGGAATATTTTCCAAAGGCAAACGGGGAAAATTGCACAGTGCTGTCCTGAAAAAACCCCGAACTTAAATATCTCCCCAACTGTTCATTACTCCTCTCACAAATCAAATCATTTCATTGTTCTCCAGAGTTTAGTTATATTCCTTGGCGTCTGATACGTCTCGAAGTTATGTACAACAGAGCCAAAAGATCTGTGAGGTAAAGATGAAAAAAAGCTCTGTTAAGTATTCCTGGAACCAAAGACATACAATGATGGATGAGATGAGAACTTAAATAATCAGCATCTGATAAACTCTTTGACACCAGCTGCATCTGTACTCTGAAAGTAATCATTGCTTGGTTTTTGAAGTGAAATTGCTTTTTGAAATCATTTCTTGGGAGATGAGATTTCCAGGATATGAGGCTGAGAGCAGGGTGGAGAATGTTTTGAGGGGGAAACGATCCATTTGCTAAATCAATCAGGGTCTTTTTACAGCCCAACCCTGCCAACACCCCCCACCGCCCCACACCTCTCCTAAATTCCTCAGTGCACACCTTTAACCCCTCCTCTGACTGACTCCCCCTTCACCACCCTCTCCTCAAAACATTCCTCCCCCTCCTCAGGTGTGCAAAAGGGGAAAGAGGGAGAAAACATTCAATTAATAACATTAAACTTTTTTAAACAAAAATAAAAGTCATATACACTAATTTTCAAAAGTTTGAAGGCAGTATGTTTTTTTTATCAAGGTTGCTTTAAACTGATCAAAGGTGAGATAAAAAATGTTATAACTCAAATGATGTTCTTTTTATCTTTCTATTCATCCTAGAATCCTAGAAAATGGGCTTCCACACAAATATTAAGCAGCACAACTGTTTCCAACATTGACAATAATAATAAATGTTTCTGTGCACCAAACCAGAATATTAGAATGATTTCTGAAGAATCATGTGTCAGTAAAGACTGGAGTAATAATGCTGAAAATTCAGCTTTGCCAACACAGGAATAAATTTTAAAATATTAAAATACAAAACAGTTATTTTAAATTGTAATATTTCACAATATTACGGTTTTCACTGTTTTCTCGATGAAATAAATGCAGCCTTGGTGAGCATATGAAACTTCTTTTAAAAACATTTAAAAATCCAACCCTGTGTAATTAAACATGGACTGAGGCTAGATAAAGGCTGTCAGCGTATAAATAAATAGGCTACTCAATTTCCATCTCTTCCTCACACAAAGCCATCATATAACATCAAAAGACTTGGAACATCGCATACGAGTCATATGGACTGCATTTAAACTGTTTTATGGCGAAAGAACGAAATGAATGAACTAACAGTGGAATATGGGGACGTGAGACAACTACAGGCTCGCGATCACATGCAGCGCCCTCCCCGAGGAACCGTCCAACCCCTGGCTGACTTAGGGAGGAGGTCTTTATTAAATTAGAGTGAGGGGCCGACGTGGGATCATCAGAGACGGGGGCCCCAGCTAAGAGCTTGCATCTGCACGCCCCTAGCCCTCGAATTCTAATTCATAGTCCTTATCAATTACATCTCGCAAATGTACGAGAGTCAAAGTTAAATGAGGGAGACTGAAAGTCAGAACAAAACAAATGTGCTTTGAGAGGACTGAAATCCAATGCACCATTAAATGCCATGAGCAGAGTTTGAGAGAGGGAAATCGGGGGGGGGTGATGTAAAGCATGCCTGCTTTGGGGAGGTGAAGATGGTGTCAAGAATCTCATGTCACGTCTCATCTTGACAGAAGATCCTGCCTCGACTAGTCCCGTCAAACCTACCCTGCTCACACTATCACACAAACACACATGCATGCACACAGTTCTTTAGAATTTCGTATGTGGCATATATTCACATACAGTTTATGAAAATAAACCTGTAAAAAAAAACCTGAAAGTTTTAGGATTTTGACATTTATTATGATGTAAAATTAGCAAGAAATTCAGCATTTTTATAGACCACAAATTAAAAAAAAATTGTGATCATGTGTATACTTTTGTACAGACGGTCAGTTGTTCTCGCTTCCATTGAAGCTCAAGATGCTCTTACAATGGATCATCTCAAATCATCCTGGAGAACATGATCATCAGGTTTTATACACAAACCTGTGGAGTTCAGCTTGAGTGCTGCTGCGATTAAAGGGATAGTTCACCCAAAAATGAAAATTCTGTCATTAAATACCCTCATGTCTAAAAAAGACTAAGAAATATAAACGATTTTAACAATGTCCTTACTACCTTTCTGGGCCTTGAACGTGGTAGTTCTGTTGCTGTCTATGCAGGGTCAGAAATCTCTCGGATTTCATCAAAAATATCTTAATTTGTGTTCCGAAGATGAACGAAGGTCTTACAGGTTTGGAACAACATGACGGTAAAATAATTAATGACAGAATTTTCATTTTTGGATTAACTAACACTTTAAAGTAAAAGGGAGACAAGAAGTAAAAGAAGACGTATCAGTGTGACGCAGCTGACACAGAACAGCATAAGTTGTTTACGTCCAGCTGATATTCTCCAAAATGGCGCTACAGGGTGATGCGGAGGAGATGAATTGTTGAATAAAGTCGTTATTTTTTTTCTTTTGCACACAAAAATTATTCTCGTAGCTTCGTAAAATTACGGTTGAACCCCTGATGTCACATGGATTATTTTACAGATCTCCTTGCTACGTTTCTGGACTTGGGAACATTTCAGTTGTATTGCTGTCTATGCAGGGTCAGACAGCTCTCAGATTCCATCAAAAATATCTTAATTTGTGTTCCGAAGATGAATGAAGGTCTTACGGGTTTGAAACTACATGAGGGTGAGTAATTAATGACAGAATTTTCATTTTTGGGTTAACTAACCCTTTAAAATCCTAATTATTTTTGGCATAAAAGAAAAATCGGTAATTTCATACATACAATGTATTGTTGGCTATTGCTACAAATATACCCGTGCTACTTATGACTGGTTTTGTGCTCCAGGGTCACATATTATTACAAATTACAACAATCCCAAACTTTTAAATGGTAGTATATGCAGAAACTCTCACAAAATTCACACACAGTTTCTTTTTCTGTCTTTCTGTCTCGTTCCGTCTCTGTATATGAAAAGAGGGAAGCAGTGGAGAACAGGGAGGAGGCCCTTCACTAATGGGGCCCGTGGTTCACCCGTACACACACGCATTATGGTGGGTCACATTACACGCCCCTTCCCGTGCTCCATCACTGACTAACTTAGGGTAAACACGCACACTAACAGTACAGCTGGCACAAAACCACACACTACAGAGCCCTTTGAATTTAGCACAGAAAAGTTCACAACACTGTGTGTAAATATGTATACAACAAATGCAAGTGTGTGACACCAAATGACAACAAATGCAAATGCAAACTCACTAGCTGCAGTAACGTTGGCCAGCACGCTAGCACAGGACCCGACGCTGGTGGTGGCCACACACTGGTATCTGCCCACGGTGAGGTTAGTAAGGGAGGGGATGTAGAGCGAACCGGGCCGCACCAGCACTCCCAGCTCTTCGTCGCCCCCAGTTGGCAGCTCTCTGCCGTTCAGACGCCAGCTGATGTTGACATGGTTGGGCAGGGCGCTGCAGCGCAGGGTCACGCTGCCCCCCAGTTTCTGTACCACAGAGAGAGGCTCCTCAGTGAAGATTGGGAAGTCATCTAGAAAGAGAAAGTGGGACATAATAATGGTGAATAAATATATCAGTTATCCAAAACAAATGGCTATAATAGGTGCTGGATCTGAACGCAGTTTGTTTTAACTCAAATGAAGCCAACTTTATGATGTTTAGGTGGGAATAGGTCTTGTAACAGATGGAGAAGAACCAAGACGTTAGAAACTCACCTCTAACAGCTGCACTATCCTGCAGGCAGCACAGCAGCGCACCCAGGGCACACAGCACTCGAATCTTCCGCTTTCTTTCCCAGGGTATCCAATCCAATATCCCAGACATCTTCCATACACTACCCCTGTGAGAGAGAGCGAGAAAGAGAGAGAGGTTATCAGATGAAAGCGTAGTTAATGTGACATTACATTGCACATGTGGTGAGTATAGTAATGAACTAACACACACAACCCACAACCCGAGTCATACAGTGGTCAAAAACAAGAAAAGAGACCAAATTTAGAGTGAAATCCATTTACAACTCAGGAGCCATTAAGCACTTTTTCGTTTTGAAAAAAAAAAAAAAAATTGTACTTTATTCAGCAAGGACACATTAAATTGATCACAAGTGAAAATAATGACATTTAGCCTATAATGTTACAAAAGGTTTATATTTAAAAAAATGCTGCTCTTTTGAACTATCTATTCATGAAACCCTGAAAAATCAAACACTGTTTTCAATGCTGATGAATAAATAAGGTTTCTTAAGCACTAAATCAGCACATTAGACTGATTTCTGAAGGATCATGTGACACTGAAGACTGGGGTAATGGCAGCTTTGTCACCGCAGGAATAAAACATTTTTCTTAAATGTATTTTAAAAAAGAAAACAGTTATTTAAAATTGTAATAATATTACACAATAGTTTCACTATATTTTTGTATTATATATTCTACACTATATATTCAAATAAAAGTAGCCTTGATCAGTATTAATAAAACTTCTTTCAAAAACATGAAATTTTATTAATGACCCTACAAGTAGCTTTCCTATCCCATGGTCCACTTTAAGGGGGCAAAAATAGTGTTCTGCTACTCGTGAAACAATCTTTCCTTACAAGTTCACAGAACACATGCTGAAACACACATCCCGCTTGAACCCTCATTCAGCGGGTCGAACTGTTTAGACGGGTGCCCGGATAAGAAGAGGGGGAAATCTGAGCCCCCTCACTCAGGTGTAACCGATACAGGCGGGTTCAAAAGAAAAAGACCTGCACACAAAGGACAATGGGGTGGAGGTGATATCATTTGTATTTTCTGGAAATATTGAGTAGTGTAATGTGATCCTTACAAAGATGCAAACCGAGGGAGAAAGAGCAAGCAGGAGAAAAAGAGTAATGGTTAGTGTATTAACAGTTAATGCAGGAAAGGGAGCGTTTCTCTCCCTCGACTCCTACTGCCAAGTTTCCCGAATTCTTTCCTGTCAGGTTAAACTAACAACTTCCCATCAGGAGGAGGAGGGTGGTCCATTGCTCCCAGACTGCAAATCTCTCGCTCTCGCTCTCACACACACAAACACACATAACTCTACTCCCATCAGTTGTAAGTAATGATTAATGAAGCCTCACAGAAAGATTGAGAGCTCAAATATGGGAGGGAACCACACGACACAACTCTAGAAAAACCCTGCAAAAATAAATGATATCTGCGTCTTGGGATCTAGAGTTGTTTTTCTGGAGCTGGTAGGTACATAGCCATTAGCTATTAGCCAAACTCTGCTGACGGAATAGAATGTGTGCCATTTACAGACTTTGGGGTTGGTCCTAAATAAATGTTTTTCCATTTCCAACACCAGAAATAAACAAGTTATGCTGAGAGATGTTATTTAGTCTGACTGTTTTGGAAATGTTGGACTCATCATTTTAATTACCATATGTGTTAAAATGCTGATGGATTCTGCTGTCTGCTACAACATTAGCTTGTTTGTTTCTTGTCTCTGAAGTGGAAACGACATGACGCTGATTCCAGGCACATCGGGGAACCTCACTGTGTAGTTAAGATCATACTGACCTAAGCAAACACTCAACTTGATAAGCAACTAGTTTCTACCACTTTAAGTGAACACTTGGTCAAGTTCTCCATGCTTAGTTAAAGCTCTGTTAAGTCATCAGCTTTAATCAGGTCAATGATTGGCTCATGTCACTGCTCTTTTTAATATTACTGCTAAAATGAATGATTTACCACCATGTCTGATACTGATTGCAATTACTAAGAACAGTAACACTACAACTGGTGATATTGCTGTTAATACTACAACTACATCCATTACTATTGTAGGTGCAGATGATTGTTTCAGTTGTGTTTTGACCACAGCCAGTGACGGTGAGGGGTGGAAGTACAGTCAGGTGTAGTTGTGTACATGGGTGTCAATCACTCAACCAATTAAACACTGAAAATGTGTGTCCTACAATCTCCAATGGACAAAAACCTGGCAAAACACTGGTAGAACTCTTTTTTTTCTGCTGTACTGGTCAAGAACAAAGTTCAGATTAGAAATAGACCTTACAATATTTTCACTATGAAAAAAAAAAGTAAACAAATAAAATATAATAAAATAAAAAATAAATAAAATATAGCTTTAGCAATATATTTTTATATTTGTCAAAAATAACCTAATATTGAATATAAATGAATATATTTATTGCAAATAATTTTATATTTTCAAACCCACTCAAAGTGACGATGAACATTATTCTCTCAACTGTCCCAACAAAAAAAATCTCATCCAAGTTTGCTAGTTATATTACTTTGCCATGACCACATATTTAAATCAATTGTCAGATGCTGTTAATTACCCGAGTATCAATCATTCAGCCTGTGAAACATTAAAAATGCATTTCAACAAACTTTCAGTGAACAAAAACTGTTGCAAAACATTGGTAGAACTGAATAAATATTTTTTTCTTCTAGACGGGTTGAGAACATAGTTCAGATTTGTAATTTGCCCTGCCAATGTTTTATCTAAAAATATTTAGCCTAAATAAATAAATAAACATTTTATATTTGTATGTAAAATTTTAAATATCAAGTTTTCTTAAATAATTAAGAATTAAGTGATGCCTATGAACAGTTTCCAACAAAATCTCATATGTTAACCAGCTAGCTAACTTTACCTTGACCAAATATTAAAATCAGCAGAGTTTGTAACAACAACCACCTTCAATACATCACAAACTACCAAATCTTTATGTTTGTGAGGCATAAAAACATACATATAGTGTAGAACTCATTTGATTAGGCAAATGACAGCTCTGTCAACACACCTGAAACCATTATTATTGATGAGCCTCATCGATCCCACTGGATTGTGAAAAACAGGCTACATGTTTGCATCCAATAAACTACAGCATCTACTCAGACTATCAAGCTC
The DNA here is from genome assembly GCF_001515605.1 of Sinocyclocheilus anshuiensis. Classification (NCBI taxonomy): domain Eukaryota; kingdom Metazoa; phylum Chordata; class Actinopteri; order Cypriniformes; family Cyprinidae; genus Sinocyclocheilus; species Sinocyclocheilus anshuiensis. The sequence goes on along the minus strand of NW_015548221.1, from coordinate 549,463 downwards.
TTTGGAGCCAATAAAGCTGTGCTGTCAACAGGAACAGGACAGCTGCCCTATAGGTTTGGAAAGGGCGGCAATAGTGTCTCCTTGGCTGTCAAGCCACCTGTCTCAGGCGTCAGAAGTTATCCCCTTGAACACACACGTTTCACTCACTCACGTGACACATATGCGCAATCCAGCTCATGTCATCGCCTCTGAGACAAACACTTCACATTCATATCAAGTCACAACTGTAACAGGAAATAATTCATAGCGCTGCCATTTTTTTCCTTCTTCACCAACGATGCACAAGCAGGGGGAGTCAAACGATACTGCAAGCGAAAAACGTGCTGCGGTAAGTATGTGACCCCTTTAGAGAGCAGAGATTGCATTGATCTGAGTATCTGGATAAGGGCTGTACAAAGGCATGTGCGTTTAGACTCTGTTTATAGGAGAAACGGAGAAAGAAAGAGAGACAAAAAGCATAATACTGAAGTGACTTCATAATGCCTCTTTGTCACTAAATGGAGTTCTTTCTTCTAGGGCCACTCTGGTCACTACTGTCCTCCAGCCTGTGTGAAATTCATTTTGACAACCTTACTAATTGGATAAAACCGCTCTCGGCTGCCCTGTGGGCCCTCCCTCGTACTGTTCACATTCCATCTGCTTTCCGCACAGAGGGAGGAGAAGAGTAACGAGGAGGCGAGGGGAGGAGGTGGAGTTTAGCTCCTTCTGAATATTTATCACCCCTCTCCCTTCACCCCATTTATGTCCTTCAGCCCCCCCGACCCATCCTCGATTCTCCAAACATCACAATAACACCCCCCCCTTTAGATAAACACATGCGGTGTCAAGTGTGAGGAGTGCTGGGTTCAACTGCCCGCGCGGGCCCATGGCCCACAATGCCACAGCACATATCTGCCATGCGGGAGGCCCGTTGCTCCGGGCGACGGTAACAGGCAGAACGCACCTTAATAGAGTGGAGAGTCATTGTAAAGCAGTGAGCCGGTGCACGGACAATAACCCTACGGCCCCCAGTGAAAGGAGAGACGTTTCTCAGAAGGGCCAGAGGAAGAGCTGATGGGGGCAGCTCAATGGACAAGTGTGGGTTGCAGTTTTGGGCTGGGGGAGTTATGGCGCTTTTCCACTGCATGGTACGGCACGGTAAGGCTCGGTACGGTTCACTTTTGGGGGGTTTTCCACTGGGTACAGTGTACCTGGTACCTGGTACTTTTTTTAGTACCACTTCTGTTGGGTTTCCAAGCGAACCGTACCGTTACCAAAACGTGACGTGTAAACTCTGCTGATCACGGATTGGCCGGAGAGAATCGTCACTGCCTGCGTCACTGAACTTGCGACACAAACACAAAAGAACCGCTAGATTTAAATCAGCACAGCCAGCGAAGGATCGAATGCAACTGTTTTGAACGAGCGCACCTTTTTTTAACAACCAAAAAGTGGCTGTTCCCCCTGTTGAGGAAGTACAGACGTTGCTCTCGTTGATAGCAGAGGAGCGGATCCAGTGAGAGCTTGATGGGGCGACGCGGAATGAAAAAGTTTTTTAGGAGTCGCGGCAGTAGAGGCGGCGCAACTATAATGACATGTGAATAATCCCGCCCACTCTAAAGCGATACTAATCTGCAGTGGAAACGCAAACCGAGCCGAACTGAGCCGTGCCGTACCGAGCCGAGCCGAGTCGTACCACGCAGTGGAAAAGCGCCAAAATTAGAGAGCCAAAAGTGGTTAGTGGATGTGGGGGTGAGTGTAGGGGGGGGATCTAAGCTTTAGGGATCCAAATTAGAGAGTGGATGTCAACTGGTGATTGACCGAAGAGGGGGGAAATTGAGATGGTGGATGGTTGAAGTTTGCTGGCCATTTGGCTGAAGGAGTCAAAAATGGAGAAAGTACAGTTCAGAGGGAGAGTTTTACTGAAATGTTGGCCTCCTTATAGATGAACAACACACTTTAAAGTTCTGTAAACAGAATATCTCAATATTTATTAGTGGTCGACCGATATGGGTTTTTTGACAGCCGATGCCGATGCCGATATCTTGGAAAGCAGGGTGGCCGATGGTCGATATAAAGCCGATATCATTTTATTTATTTTAATTAATATTTAAGAAATTTGAAGTCATTTGAAAATGGATTAAAAATAATTGTGTAAAATAAACGTACTTATACTTTAGAAGACAAAGCATTTTTCACAAATAAATATTTAATAAAAATCTAATTGAAAAGGAAGTAAACACTGTAACCAACAGGGCACTCAGTATTCTGGGAAGTTTGTGTGCATTGGGAATCATATAGGCCTTTTTTTTTTTTTAATAAAGCCAAGGTAACACTCATTTTACATACAGCACGCAATGAAAATGACATGAACATGACAGTGGGCAAATGCATAAAGTGCAGCATAATTTTAAATCACGAGTTTAGTTTGTCGATCGCCAGTCAAGCAGAACTCTCCTCCTATCGACAGTCAATTTGCACGGACCGACTGTCACGCAGAGAACACGCGATCATGCAGGATACAAATGCACACTTCACAAGATCTCAACTAGATTCGACTAAGTCTGCAAGGTTTGTGAAATTAAATGTTCATTAGTCATTCAAATGCGTATTTGTTGAATGCTGACGGCAAACGAGAAAGTATTATAATGTTTGCCTTTCTATTACTAATAATATTAAAGCAATCGTTATAATACTTTTTTGTATTCATTATAATTCCTTTGTTTAACAGTTCTATCTGATTATTAGATAGACTTATCCATTTTAGACAGAACTGAACGACGACAGCGAACAAAAGGGAGAATGTGAACACTGTGTGCTCAGGCGCTGCCGTTCTCAGTGCCGTCAAAATAAAAGTCCCTTCTTGAGCACATTGGCCAAACAGAAAAACTTATCGGCCAATGCCGATATTTGAAAAATGCCAAATATCGGCCGATATATCGGCCTTGGCGATATATCAGTCGACCACTAATATTTATGCTCTGTAATGGCTGAAAATATATTTGTCTGCAACCAGAAGAACCACCATTTTGACCAAACTTCCACTGATAAAAGTACAAAAGTTTTTTTTTTTTTATGTTTCTGAATGAAGTCACTTATGCTTACCAAGGCTGCGTTTATTTGATCAAAACTCAATACTATTACTATTTAAAATAACTGTTTTCTACTTAATTATATTTTAAAATGTAATTATTTCTGTGATGGTGAAGCTGAATTTTCAGCAGACATTTCTCCAATGTCACACTGTCCTTCAGAAATCATTATATGCCGATTTGCTGCTCAAGAAACATTTCTCATCATTACCAACATCAAAGAGAGTTGCGCTGCTCCATATTTTTGTAGAAACCACCATCACTTTTTTTCTGAGATTTTTTTTGTAACATTACAAATGTGTTGTCACTTTCGAACCATGCTGAATAAAAGTATTAATTTATTTCCAAAAATAAGTAAATAAATTACTAACTCCAAACAGATACAGTAAAAAAAAAAAAAAAAATTTCAAGAAGAATGAATTGTGTTCATCTAAAAATACATCAAAAACAGTAATATTTAACTTTTTTTTTTTTTTTGGGGAAAAGCATTGTAAATAATAAATGCAGTACAGAATCTTCAGTGAACATTTCTGACTGATGATGTAAATGAATTATTGACTTTTTAACTGATTTACTGAACCATTTGAACTTATTCACAGAAACAAATCAAACTTCAAAACGACCTGAAGTTTAGATCAATGGCGCAACTACAAAATGATGTAGTAAGACACAGAAAAATTGTGAAATCATGCATTCATGACCTCTAGACTGGACTATTGTAATGCACTGCTTGAAAAATTTGTGTTTACTATTGTCATTTTGCATTATTGACACACTATTTTCCTAATTAATGCTGTTCAGTTGCTTTGACACAATCTGTATTGTTAAAAGCGCTATATAAATAAAGGTGACTTGACTTGACTTGAAACTAATCTAACAACATGGTCTTTAGGCCAAATAAAAAGGCAACTGAAATTATTGTACTATTTAAAAATTTGCTTCATTGTATCCCCAGCAAAATCATCATGAAGATTCAATACATCACCCAGACTAAACTCTGGGCATAGTTCCCTTGCTGCCACAGCCATGACTTTACCTTCAGGGCTCTTCACCATCACTTAATCCTCTGGAACGTTCTCGTGGCTCTCAGAACAGATTAGCAGGTGTAAGCAAAGCAGAATCTTTTCCAGGTCTGCCTAGACTCCCACAATTCACCGCAAAGACATCAGTCGTTCCCATGCCGGAAAATTAAACATCAAAAGCACCACTAACAAGGCCATTACCCCCGCCATCACCGTACCCTTCAGTCTATTAATGAGCAACATCCACCCCTGCCCAAAAAATACAATAATGAGTCCCACTCAATGGATTAACGAGCAAAAGATTGAGCCAAGTCCAGAGGCTCTGATCAATTAAGCACCCCGATATTTGCATAATTCATATAACAAGGCAGCATTAACTAGCACACGCTAATTATTGAGTTCGGCTACTTTGAGCAGGATGATCACATGACTGCATACCTCCATTTGGCCAGACGATGGGATCTGTCAGTTAGGATTAGACTGACTCTGTTTCCGTGCTGCTTCCCACCAAGGCAGGTATTATAAGAGGTTCAGTTCACCAAAAATCCATTACAAAACTGTCTTGGTGATGCTTATTAGGGAAATATTGTCAATCAGTAAATGGGTTCAATGAGCTTAGATCACTTCACACAAATCTTACAAAGAGAAAATGAGCCATTGGCCCAAAAACAGTTATTTGTAACAAGATATATGTTGTATGTGAGGTGTGCGTGTTGAACATTCTCATTTGAATTCTCACAAGGACCCAAAACCTGTTCTAATTCAAATAAATAATCACTTTTAGAATCAACTGCTTGAATGCGGTTCAAACTACAATATAATAAAAATAATCTAACAAAATTAAACACTTTTCAAATCATGATGGAGGACAAATGTTTCAAACTCTCAAACACATGCAGCCATTGTGAAGTTCATTACAAAATAAAGAATGGAAATTAATACTGAACATATTTTCTTGTAAAACCACACAGAGCTTATAGCTGTGCAGATGA
>NW_015548221.1:536887-544278 GCF_001515605.1 Sinocyclocheilus anshuiensis | reverse complement strand
GGGGGGGGGGGGGGGGGGCCCCTGCTGCTCTGGCAGCTTTTCCATCATAGTGAATGGAACCAATTATAAATCTAAAGCAATTTCTCCACATTATTCAACAGCAACTCATTGAGCTTAGACTGCCTGCGTGCTCGCCAGCAAAAGAGTCCAGTTCCAAAGATCGGAAAAAACAAGCAGAAAGGGGTGGGGAATAAAAATATATAATAAAAATAAAACATCATAAAACTGTTTATTACGCACTCGGGCAAAAATGCTCTGTTGCCTGAGTGAATGGCTGTAAACAGCACTGATACAAAACAGTCTAAAAGGAAACAAAACAGGACATTTAAAGCCGAAAAGTGTCTAAAACGTCTTTTAAAAACAGGTTTAGTATGGTGAATGTCAAATGATTAGGTCTTTCAGAGCCAAAGGTCTGGCTTTGGCAGAGGAAGCCCTTGTCAACTGTAAACACCGACAACATCCATGACCACACAGTTTGCAGACACATCAAAAGCAACACCAACCACATAATAAACAAACCCTAAACTGCAAAACAATACAGTAGCCTTTGGCTTTTGAACATACCATGGTATCCAAAAAGCATAAAGATGAAGAAAACATCCTACCTATTTCATCACAAAACAAAACTGCTGTGCTGAAGGATAGGTGTTTATACACCATCGTTTAAAAGTTTGGGGTGAGTCCGATTTCTGTTTTTGAAAGAAATAAATACATTTAGCAACGACACATTAAATTGGTCAAAAGTGACAGTAGAGACATTTATAATGTTAAAGAAGTATTTAATGTAAATGCTGTTTTTTTTACTTTCTATTAAAAAATAATCCAAAGAGTTTCCACAAAAAATATTAAGCAGCACAGCTGTTTTCAACATTGATAATAAGAAATGTTTCTTGAGCACCAAATCAGCATATTAGAATGATTTCTGAAGGATTTTGTGACACTGAAGACTGGAGTAATTGCTGCTAAAAAAATCAGCTTTGCATCACAGGAATAAATTATACCTTAAAATATTAAAATAGAAAACAGTTATTTAAAATTGGAATACTATATCAATAATACTATACCTATTTTATTCTATTAATAGAATAAAACAAATGCAGCTTTGGTGAGCACAAGAAACATTAAAAAATCTTATAGATCCCAAACTTTTGAAAAGTAGTGTATATTGCAAATCAAAAATCATAAAGCATTTAAAAAGCTCTTTTAAAACCTTATGTTTGAGAGAGAAAAAAAATCTTCACAACTACTTTCAACAAGTGAATTTTAAGGAAATTTTTAAGAATTATTTATAAAATTCCAATTATCAGAACATGAAAGTGGCATGTAATCTATCCTGGACAGACAATGAAGACAACTAATGGAATATGTGTTTGCAGAACAGTTTCAGAGCATGTGTGTGACTCTGACAGTGAGCTATAGTTCTCTAAAGACGAGTTATCGAGAGAGTGTGAATAGTCTTGTGAGAATGTCTCCATTACTCTGTGCTTGTCAAACGGTCCTTAATCTTTGTACAAATATCAGCTTTACACACTGAGCTGTTTGTCTGCAAACAGTCGCTGCTTACTTACCAGGGCCTGGAGTTTATCAATGATCTCACCGCCTTGCAACAGACACGATGACACAAATAGCAACGTGCCGCTATGTTTGTGCATTTCCCTGATGTCAGAGACAACTCGGGTCAAACATAATACCGTCTTCACAACTACTAGTGAAGTGACAAGGTAACACATTACCGAGTATTTCACAAGTTTTAGAGTTAAAGTAAATGCACATATTGCTCTTAAAGGAATAGTTCATTCAAAAATACACTCACCCTCAGGCCATCCAAGATGAGTTTGTTTCTTCATCAAAACAGATTTGGAGAAATTTTGCATTACATCACTAGATCAACAATAGATCCTCTGCAGTGAATGGGTGCCATCAGAATGAGAGTTCAAACAGCTGATAAAAACACCACAATAACCTACAAGTAATTCACACAAATCCAGTCCATTGAGTAATGTTTTGTGAAGCAAAAAGCTGTGTTTGTAATAAATTTATCACTAAGTGTTTTCATTTCTAACCTCTATCCATATTTATTTCCCCAGGTGAAAAATTGTCTCGACTGAATCAGGAGAAAGATCAAGCACCATTTACAAGTAAAAACAGTTCTAAACAAATATGTAGGTGGAGAGGACAACAGAGGAAGCATTTTTATGGGTTATATGGACTGTATTATATGGACTTTAGGGGATATTTTGGCCATTAATAGCTTTAATGTTTCTTACAAACATGAAGCTTTTCACTTCACAAGTCTTTAACTGATAGACTGGAGTTGTGTGGATTACTTGTGAATTATTGTGATGTTTTTATCAGCTGTTTGAACTTTCATTCTGACGGCACCCATTCACTGCAGAGGATCTATTGTTGATCTAGTGATGTAATGCAAAATTTCTCCAAATCTGTTTTGATAAAGTAACAAACTCATTCTGGATGGGCTGACGGTGAGTACACTTTCAGCAAATTTTCATATTTGGGTGAACTATCCCTTTAACAATTAAGGTTTTCCAAGAAAACAAGAGGAACATGAGAAAGTGAGAAAGTCAACCAGCCACCTGGAAATCCAGGTGTTATCATGTGCCTAATGAAATGGAGAAAGCTCTGAAACTAAATTACCTCGACCAGGTGCGGCTCCAACAGCGACTTCATACTTTAGAGACGATTATTCTTCACTGCGGGCTAAAAATTGCCTCTTGACAGACTTTTGTGCTTTGGATAATTCAGAGCACGTTTGGAAACAGCAGACTGACACGCCGTGCATTCCACTATGAGAAGATAATCCTGATTGGAGAGCATCTTTTACCCGCACGCACACACAAACCCGCAGATTGTTGCCTCCAGGCTGTTATGACTGCATGAACATACCCGCTGAAACAGACATGAAAGCCAGCCTGCAGGAGTTTTTTATTACACAGCCTTCTTCTGCAAATTAACAGAAAAGTTACACCCTTTAAGAAAACAATGAGCTGGTCCAAAAACCTCCGCGGCAACAAAAAACCTCCACATCCAACAAGACTAATCAGCTCTCATTTGGTCACACACACTAGAAATGAGTTCATAATGCTGCAAACTCGTCGCCTATTTTTCTATGAAAACAAGAGCGTTTAAAGACATATGTCACATCCCTGACATCTCTACCACGCTGATACCTGATCAGCCTCGTCCCTCCTATCTATATGCCTTTATCAACCTTTCCAAATCCCCAGACGGGCCTCTCTGGCTCAGCTATGGGATACCTGTTACACTGAAAGAATGCGGAGTAGTGAGGGCATGTGATCTGAAATCTGCATCCATCTGTGCATAGCTAATAGGCCTTCCCACCATTATAACCAAATAAGGTCAGAGCACTATGAAAGCCAACAAGATAATCAGACTGGAATCAATTATGGAACAACTTTGATCCACCCGACCACCAATCATCTTGAGCAAAAACCAGCTACCACAGTTTTTCCTCAAATTGAATTCTTGGCATTCGAGTAGACCGATCTGGCTCGCAAGAATCTATCAACTAGTTTGAAACACACGCAAGGTCAGCCAGCAATCCTCTCAGTTGGCCTGTTTTCTTTCTTTTTTGAAAACAATGCAGCAACTGGGCGCTAACATTTTGGGGCCCTGATAAACTACATTAGCAGCTTTGTAACAGTATTGTCCTGTCATAACTCTATAATAAGCATGCGGCATTGTATGCTTTTTTTTTTTGCAAATAAAATGTCAGAAATCAAATCTTTAGTAGTTCATCAGTTAGGTTTGGTTTTGTCTCCACAATACAGCAAGGCTTTCTGAGCAAATGACATCTTACAGATCAACAGTATCATTTTCATGACTTATATTGATATTTTTTATAATAACTAAATCATTAGACTACAACAATAAAACATCATATGCATTATGAATATTTTGTTTATTATTATTATTATTGTTATATTCATTCATTGCCATCATATTATGTTGTTTTGCAATCTAAATAGTCACAAATGTATTTTTTTCCTAACAGTTAGCCATGTCTAACAGACAAAATGATAACTGATTAAGAAGAAAATGTGTTAATATATATAAAAACTTTTATTTTAGACCCAATGAAATGAAACTAGATACCAATAAAGCAAATATTTTTATATAACTGCTACAACACTTCTTTGTAATTGTTTACAAACAAACAGCTTTAACATTTTGGGCACAATTTCCTAATGACCAACAATAATCAACATTTGACCAATTTGTTTTATCAACATAAAAAAGTAAAAAGTACAAAAAAAAGTCAGAATGTTAATAGAATGACAAAATATATAAACATACATGATTTATTCAAGTGTAAAATTGTGTTGCGCGCAGTAATGTCAACTACTACAGCTGAATGAGGTCTGTAAAACTATGCAAAAGTTTTCATAGAGACTTCATAACACATTTGTTGACAATCTGACAATGATACGTTGATACAAACATTATAAATATCATAAATGCAGACGTATTTTAATTTTCGCCTATGATTAGCATTGGGGGACAAATGAACATCACAGCCGCAGCCGAAGCGCATTTAGCCATCTTTTATTGAAATACCGTCACAAATACGACTACTAAATACGTTTTAAAGAAGAAAAAACAACAAACGTAACCTCGAAGAGTCGGGAATCTATTACAGCAATCTGATAAGAGAAAGTCGAAACAAAATAGCTAGTTAGCTAACACCCGCATCTTTTAACAAAAAATATAAAAAGGCATCTTTCTGAGATTAACAACACGCGATGATTTCTACAGGGTGAGTATTCGCATAAGTGCAAAAATGTAACGTTAGGAAATACTTTGAAAAGTGAAGGAAACTCGAGTAAGCTATTAGAATAGCATGGTGGGGTTCCTAAAAACAAGAGATGTTTTGGGGGGGAGGAGAGAGAGAGACTTACCAAAAACGTGCAGTAGTTCGGAGTTGAATCCACTAGTTTTTCTTTGGTTGACTTTTTCCAATGTTTCTCGTTGTTTAATCCAAGAAAACTGCAATTCCTAACCTTCTTTACCCCGCAAACCGCTACTGCTTCAGTAATTCACTGCTGCAGCAGCACCGACATTTTCTTCGGCTCCCCGAGTTCTTGCATTGAAAGGACGTTTTTGGATGACTGAGTCCTGGAACAATTCTCCCTTTTGCGAGGAACTTCTCGGGTCCTCCCACTTCCCAAGAAGGAGGGGGGATCTGAACAATAAAGATTCCTTCCCAAATCTCAGCGCAGGTCTCGCTTGTCTCGCCTAAAGAAATAGACTTTATAGCTTGAGTAGAACGTTCGTGACGAGAACTTTGCGTTGTCTTCGCGCGAAACCTAAACGTTCGCAAAGTTACGTGCGCTGGATGAGGAGTCCCTCCCCCTCCCGCTGCCTCTCTGTTCTCCCTGATTTGGTACGCGCTCGTCCCCGCAGGGCTTGCATTGACCCCCGTCTATTGAAGCGACAGTCCCGCAGGCGCAGCTGTACCGTGTTGTGCGGGAAAACCTCACCGTGAGGACCCCCGCATGTGTCTCTCAGAGCCACTGGGTTCATTCACATCATACCATTACACAGACACGGTCAGTGGTGAAAGGCTCTACAAGACCTCCCACCATTTACCTGAACTGTTATTTCAGCATGGAAAACTGTGGCAAAGTGTTTTAGTATGTATTTCTTAAAAACAAAAAATTAAATTATTAAAATGTTTTTTTAAATGACTACTATTTTCATGACTACTTTTTAAATCTCACTAGTTTATTATATTCAATTGTAAACAAACTAAAAGTTACTAGTAACTAATCCAATAGTACTTCTTACTATACTAATGCTACTTTCTATTGGTTTCCTGAACTACTTCCTATGTTTCCTACTGTACTAATACCACTTCTCATTCGTTTCCTTTACTACTTCCTCCTACTGTACTGTAGCCTATATATATAATGAAATGTAAGACACCAGAAAAAAAAAGTTTTAAATATATTAAGGCACTTTAAGTGTTTTTACAACGTTTTGTCGCACTGTTTAATGATTGAAATATTGCCGCTGGTGCTTAATATGGATTGCAAATGGCCAAAACTTGCATTTTGTTCACATACCTTTGTTTTATTCTTTTTTGCTCTAAATATTTGCAGCTGGGAAACAGACGGAAAATTGAGAGGCTCGTGCTGCAGTTCTATGGATGTTTTGCCCTCCAAGTCTTCGAGCTGGTCATGTGACTGAAAGCTATGAATAGAATGGCTCGTAATTGTAGTACACGCTCGTTTATTGAAATGTTAACCTAATGCTGCATTCCAGACAACTCGGATATAATAACTATTATATTATATTATACTTTACATAATAATATATAATATACTATTTTTTTATATATATATATATATATATATATATGTAGAGAGAGAGAGAGAAAACTTAGCAATTTCTGTGAGAAAATCGTTTCCAAGTGAATCCATCTTCTTTAGTGTAGTTGTGATTGAAAATGAAAAAGGCACTGCTGACTAACTTGTAATTCGAATATACACACTAGTAACATAAAAATAGATACTAGTAAGTTAAAAATACTAAATACCTTGTGTTTGCGTGTCACCTGTTGCTCCTCAGGTGAAAGTAAATGTCTCTGAGTATGTTATATGGCGATGTGTGTGGTTGGTCTTGCCTGGTTTTTGCATGCTATGTCAGAGCCACATGTTTTCTTTTTGGTTTGCTTGGCATGAGAGCTGATGTTATAGCAGAGGATGAATTAGACTTCCATGCATATTAGCTGTGCAGGCTCTCTGCCCATGTGGACACAGCTGCAGTTGACACACCAACAATCAGACCCTCTCCAATTTACACACACGCTCTGCTGGCATGCACACATGCTGTAATTGTTCCAGTAATTAGGGGAACCTCAATACTGCTCATTGTTCTAATCATGTCATCAGTCTTAGTATGCAGGTGGGTCTAAGCTATTACCACTAATAAAAAAAATATATTATAAAGGACCTAGCTGTAACATACTCTACCATAACACCCAGGAAATCTTAAAATATGAGTTTTTGAGTTCAAATTAGTAATTTGTTCCAGTTTTAGCTTCAGTCATTTCTTCATTAAAAATCATTAAAAACTGATGTTTAATGTACAGTTATGAGAAGTTGGATTTTTGACCAATGAGATGCCGTGGTGGGTGGGGCTACACAGTGTGACTGCAGAAACTGAAATCAAATAGTACAGTATAGCAATAGTAACTCCTAGATCATGGGTTTTATTTCAAGGGAATGTACAGTCTGATAAAATACAAAAATATATATAACTCATTTTGAATGACGTATCTGGATGAAATATATATATGAAATATAAATGAACCTCCTGGCTCTCTCTCTCTCTCTCTCTCTCTCGCTCTC
>NW_015548221.1:494704-536871 GCF_001515605.1 Sinocyclocheilus anshuiensis | reverse complement strand
TTTTGTTGTTGTTGTTTTTTTGGTCACGAAGCTTTGGTATAATTTGAAGCATCATTACTGTATTACTGAATTTGGTGTGCAGTGATGACAAGTTTGACTTGTTGCCCTGTTCTTCTAATTAGATTGGTCTCAGGTAACTTTTAATAGGAGATATCTGATGTCATATGTAGCCTGTTATAATGTATAATTAGTTTGCTGTTTTTACACAAATAATTCCACAACTGAGAGGCAGCAATAATAAGGAATGGCTGTGGCTTGTCTTTTGTGGTTTTTCTGAAGTTTATAGGTGATGTACACGGTTTGGCTCTCTGACGATAGAGTTACGGATGTTTGGAAGTGTGTATGTTATGCTGCAATTTATGGTTCACATTTGGCATGTGCAGCTTCATTTGGCACCAACGCAGTGCAAATAAATGTGGGTGCATCTGTGGTCTGAGGTTGCATATGCAAAGGATTACAGCATTTGTATATGTGCTGCTGTATACACAAATCCTGTTTATTTATTAGTAAAATGTAATGTATTTATTCTTTTTTTCTGTATTACCTATATAAATTATATTAGTACATGGCTTATTTTTGAAAGAAATAGTTCACCCAAAAATGAAAACTTGCTGAAATTGTTATCACCCACATGCAATCCAAGATGTGGATGAGTTTGTTTCTTTATTGAAACAAAATTTGAAATTTACATTAATAACGCTTCCTTCAGTGAAAAAGTTCATCCCCTGTAATCATCTCACACCAAAATCCACCAAACTGTTAGACCTGTTTTCACTTGTAAACAATGTTTGATCTGTGAATATTTCTCTACTGATTCAGTCGAGACAGCTTTTTCACTGGAGAAAGCAATATTATGCATAGAGGACTCGTATTTTAGCCGGAAATAACAGTTTGATGTAAAACATCTTAATGATGCATTTGTTTATTACAAACACACAGCTTTTTGCTTCACTGGAGTTGTGTGTTTTACTTGTGATGTTTTTATCAGCTGTTTGGACTCTGACGGCACCCGTTCACTGCAGAGGATTCACTGTGATGTAATGATACATTTCTCTGAATCTGTTCCAATGAAGAAACAAATTAATCTTAATCTTGGATGGCCTGAAGATGTGGAAATTTTCAGCAAATTACATTTTTTGGGGGGTGAACTATTTCTTTACCTTGGCTGTAATATTAAAGTTTTTTTAAAGACTTGTAAAAGGTCTCTCAGAGAGAGAGAGAGGTACAGGGAGGATTTCAGGCCCTGGGTGCCATTTTCCCTCCTTGCCCTGTGCATCATAGGCTGAATTAGGCACAGACAAAAGCCTTTGTGGCCCAGCCATGAAAGGGCCATTAACCATGCTGCTATTTCAGAGGCCAAGCCTGCAGGGGAGCTGCCTCCCAGAATGCCTCTGGCCCAGCATGCATTACTCCCAGCATGCATTGCTCTCTCTCTCACCAATACCTCCATCAACTTCACTGCTTCATAATAAAGACCAACAGATTGATATGTAGATGATTGCAGTGATTATAGAGGATACGTTTAAAATACCAGGGCTCTTGTGGCCTAAGGCTTTTCACACTCGTTGCTTAAAGCACTGCTATGTAAGGCAGTTTTGTCTAATAAATGTGTGTGTATGTGCGTGTGTGTCTTGTATCTGTGTAGTTGTGGAACAGTCCTTGCAGTGTGGCAAGTCTGAAAGTGTTCAGTACTATTTAATTGTGTGTATTTGTGAAGTATGCATGTGTGTACACGTGTGCCTTTGGAAGAATGCTAAGAGTCTCAGGGTCTAACCTTATTACTTGACACGGGCGCCATGACAACGACCCCCAGGCACCGCGTCTACCGCTGACCTTAGCAGCTGTGTCACTTCCTCAGTGTGACAAAACTAAGAATGAGTTGCGCAGTGCCTCACACTAGTACACTTAGTGCTTAAACAACACTGTTTACTTGTACATTTAAACTCTTGTCCTAAACATTTACACACTTAAGGGCCGATAACTATAAAGTTTTATTAACTGTTATAATTCTATGAGAATAGGGAAGTCCACATCACAACTATAGAATCACTTTCAGATTATTTTTTTTCAGAATGGTGGTATTAAAACGTGTATATTATTAAAACGTTACAGTTATAGTTATCATCCTTAGTGTGAATGTCTCTTAACAATTATTTAAACTTTATAGTTATAATTATAATTATATTTATCATCCTTGGTGTGAAATGTCCCTTTACAACAATTATAATTATTTAAACTTTATAGTTATAGTTATAATTATAGTTATCATCCTTGGTGTGAACATACTGTGACAACAATTATTTAAACTGTATAGTTATAGTTATACTTACAGTTATCGTTCTAGGTGGGAACGTCCATTTAGAACAATTATTAAAACTTTATACAGTCTTGGTGTGAACATCCCTTTAGAATCATTATTAAAAAATTATAGTTATAATTATCATCCTTGGTGTGAACGTCCCTGGACTTTTAAAATAAAACAGAATTAGCATTTATTTACGACTGAACACTACATTTGAATTTCACTACAAATTTCACACACAAATCTCATGATTCATCAATAACTTTTAAACAATTCTAAATCTATGAAAAAATGTATGAACTGAAACCACAAAAATCACATACTCTGGGTAGCATTGTAAATGTGAAACTTTATCTTTTATCTTTATACTTTTTATTTAATCATAAACAGTAAAAGAGTAAGAAAAGATACGTTATAGCTTGAGCTGGGTGGTTCTTTACCAGAATAAACTGCAATGAGGACTAGACTTTATGCCAAGTCTTCATGCCCAGAACTAAACCCAGCTATTAGTAAAAATAGCTGAAATATATTTTATTTGCGTTATTGCAACTTAGAAAGGTCATGTAAACAAACAAATTGTACAAATGTTCATGCATGCACACTACTAAAACATATAAATCACATTCATCCCAGCGAAACATTTCACAAAGCCCCATTTCACGCTGATACATACACAGTACGGCCTGTACAAAGCTCTGTGATCCTGTGCCCTGGCCTCTATGACTCTTCATTTCCTGATGTATTATTGCTGTTATTATTTTTCTGAATAGGAGAGTTTATGTGTGTGTGTGTGTGTGTGTGCACGATATGCTTTTATTGTTATTATTCCTTGTGTCGTCAAAACTGGGGCGTATGTTGCCGTGGCGCGGTTGGATTGGATCGGCCTGTTAACTTGCTCCAGATGCGGCTGACTGCAGTAATTGGACCTGGAGCCATTCAAATCGCAGTGTCGCTCGCTCCACTAGACTCGGAGCAGAGGAATGGAGGGAGCATTTCAGAATAACCCTGACCTGGTCTGGCCTGCACTTAACCTGGTTTAATGACCTCTGGATTTTTCACGGAAAGGTGTTGTGTTCATTTGCAGTCTGGTTGCAAAAAATAATGATGTGGTTTTAGCTTTTTTATGTTGTGTTCATCAAGTGGTACGCATTTGTTATTGTGTCTCCTACTGTGTTTTTATTGGTTATTTTTTATTATGAGCAATAAGGGCTTAATTTTTAAACAAAAAATCGTTAAAAATAACACTTTGAAACTTCAAAAACATTGTCTTGGCAACTAACTGAAATAAGCTTAAGTTGAAGAAGTAAAATTACTCAGACTAAAACTGAAATAAAAATAACGCTAAACAGACATTAAAAAAAATAATTACAAAAGCACAAAACAAAACTTAAACTAAAATTTAAGTGAAAACATAAAAGCTAATTAAAATTGTAATTAGGGCTGCACGATAAATCGCATGCGATATTTAACGCGCATCTTGTCAGAAAGCCGGTTCTGTAATCAGCGGTAAATCTCCGTCACCTGCGGGCTTTCACATTGAGCAGCATTAACTACACAGAGCCGTTGTTCACTGATGAGCTGCGCAAAAAATCGCGCGAATATGAACGTGGTTTTGCGCAGCTCGTCAGTTGACTTAACTTTTATAAAGAATATCTCTTTGGATTTGAGACTTTAGCCTTTGCAACTTTACAGATCTTCTTTATGCACCAAGAGCTTGTAACACTCCAAAGAGAAAGGAAAAATTGAAATCGCATCATATGACCCCTTTAACAACAAACAAACAAACAGGATTAACAACACAAGATAATTTTAATTTAATTTAATTTTTCATTATTTTAATAAAAAATGTCGTTTTGGACCCTGTTGACTTTCATTAGAAAAAAACAGAAACATTCTTCAAAATATCTTCTGTTGTGTTTCACAGAAGATCATACCATTTTGGAACAACATGAGGGTGAGCAAATGATGGCAGCATTTTCATTTTTAGGTGAACTATCCCTCATTCAACATTATATTCAATATTGCTGGTCAATAAAGAAGAAATATATTTTTGACCATCTTTGAACAATAAAGAATGGTGTTCAGTGTGGAGGGGCTGTGATAGAAGAATAATGTTTATCCTGTGATGGACGAAGTCTGGTTTCCAGGTTGGATGTCTGGGGAGGTTGCAGTCTAGAAGATTTAAGGTGGACTGCAGAAGGTATTAGAGGGGAGTAAAGATGACATATGCTGGAGATTTAAGGTGTCTTCTACCCTTTTCCATGGACGCACCTGGTTTTATCATCCACATTCCCTGCCCTCCTACACAGAGCTCTCTATCTTGATTCCTGTCTCTCCTGTGCCGCCCCTCCCTGTCTTACCCTCACTCTATCTCCATTCCTCCCCCCTTCACACTTCCTGGACCCTGGGCTTGCCAGACGGTCATAATTAACGAGGAAAATGATAGTCCCCACGGTCCTTTGGTTCTCCACTACACTGAAGGTCCACTCCCAGTATGTGTGTCCTCCTCGGTGAATAAATGTAGCCTTGTGTCTGTGTGTATAGTTGTGTACCTGAGCGAGTGTGTGCGCAGACCTCTGTAAATCTACCTCTCTTCGTACGTGTGTGTGTACCTCTACTCTTGGACTAGGTTTCTTTTTTACTCAATGCCTCTTTATGCTCAGTGTCAGCAATGAAGCATGATCTCACCCGCTACAAATAACAAGCTCGGAAAATGACTTCTCTCAGAGCCTCACACACAACCTGGGAGCAACGGCTCACACGCAAGCAAAATTACCTTCTTGACAAAGCATTCAATCTAAGTGCCGGCCATATGCACCCAGGGAGCTCGCAGACTGTTTATTTTACAAATGTATGCACGATGCTTTAGCATGTAATGGAATATACACAAGTGAGTGTTTCAATGTTGTTTTTCAGGTATGGAGTTACAGTTTGTAGGTGCATCTGCATATTTGCATATCTGCATATTTAGAGTCTGTTTTGAATATGTATGAATTGTGAATGTTCCTTTGTGTTGAGATATTTAAGTCTTGGCACGCAACTCAGTGAAATGCCATCATAATAACATCTCGGCACGACTTCCCGAGGCCCTGCATTGTAGAACAGTCTGACCATTCCAGAGCATCTTGACTGATAAGAGCCCCATCTGATCTCTATCTGTCACTCATAGCCAGAGGGAGGGTTACACAGAGCAGCACAAAGTCACCATCATAAATAAACACATGGAAACTAAATCCCATTTCTCTTATATTCCCTCTTTATGACTTTCACTCTTTTTTTTGCCTTGCACACACACACACACACACACACACGCACACACTAAAAGCGTTAAATTAACATACAGAGACTACTAGAGACTGGCAGAATAGCCTGAAACACTTCCTAGACAAACATTTTAACTGATTACATTGTCACTGGAATTATTTGCTTCTCATCAATTCTCTTAACTTGTGGGGTCCCACAGGGCTCAATCTTAGTACCAATTTTGTTTTGCTATCCACACAGCCCTTTTAGACCATATCATAGATAATGACAATATCTTTGTTTGCTATCATTCTCACTGATTATGTTTACATTTACAATGGTAATTTTGTGGATTTTTTCCTTAGTAAAGCTCTTACAATAACATACACATATTTTTTTATACTGCCAATTACTGTGTAGTGTCAAATAGCAGCATTAGCAGCGAGATCTGAACAAACCTGCTCTTATCAGTTAGTATTTTTTAATACCTAGTATTAGTAATGGGAATCATGAGTAATTTATTGTTTTTAGTTCCTTAACAGTTCCATTAATGATTAGTTTTGTATTTTAAAGCTCTTACAATAACATACACATATTTTTTTATACTGCCAATTACTGTGTAGTGTCAAATAGCAGCATTAGCAGCGAGATCTGAACAAACCTGCTCTTATTAGTTAGTATTTTTTAATACCTAGTATTAGTAATGGGAATCATGAGTAATTTATTGTTTTTAGTTCCTTAACGGTTCCATTAATGATTAGTTTTGTATTTTTATGGAATAAATATTTGGAAAAATTAAATACAATTCTATTGTCAAATTATGAGATAGATAATCAATAATAAACACATTTAGAATAATTCTTGCAAAAGCTGTTTACACGGAAGAGGGGGCATAAATACAATCCTAAAACTATGCAACAATTCTAAACAAACAAAATGTTTGATTCACTAAATAGAACTGACTCATATGCATCATTCGTTCATGAATTGGACTACCCTGCATGGGCTGCATAAACAGAAGTTAAATTCAATATGAAACAGCATTTGCAACACATCTTGTTGATTTTATGTTGACTTTACAAAAGGCCACAGTTAGATAATACAGTTCTTCTTCATTCTGGCCACTGTTAGAGACAGAAAACAGAAAGAGAGCGAAAGAGAGAGAGAGATCAGAGGGACAGAAAGGAAGTGAGAGAAAGAGAGAGCGGTGTGTAATATGATGTAAACAGTGATGTAAATATTGTGTTGTGCTCTAGTAACAGCTCCTTTCTGAAGGCTGAGCAACAGACCACTCAACTGTTTATTTTCCTTCCAGACGGACGAGTTCTTATCAAATAAGCAGACAGAGTTACAATGCGCTGTCCAACAACAGGCTTCACACACGCTCTGGTTCTGCCCGACTCCAACACAGTGTCACAAATCAATGCTGCTTCCCAAAACCACACAGAAGCTCATAAAGACAAACAAACACACACTCACACGCTACCTATTTTAGTACAACAGAGCCCAATACCAAATGCACACAAGCATACAAGTGTCAAGCATAAAGTCAGTTACATGACTTTAATCAGTTACTTAAATGAAAATAACATTTTTAATGTACAAATGTATACTTTAATTTCTACATCATTAAATTCAAATTTGATCATTAAATTCAACCCTGCTCCACACAGAAATTAAATTTAATGAAATTAGCTGTCACACATGCATGATATGACTTAAAAGAAAATAACATTTTAATATACAAAATGATACTTAAATGTGCCAAAAATTACTTTAATTGAGGGTAAAATATAGAGTTGGAAAATGAGGTGTTGTTTCACCATAGCCAATAAAATGAAAGGTAATTTATTATGTAAATGTATAATAAATAAATGTATAATGTTTCTGGGAGAACCTCATATATTTTCCACAAAAAAAAAAGAAGTCTATAAAATTAGGTCCAATGTATTGTGTTAATATGAAGGAATTTTATATATTGATTTTTCACAGGTGATTTTCACATATTTTGAATTATGCATTGTTTTACGTTGTGTTGGTTAAAGGAAATGTCTGTAAACTCAACAGAAAATGTCACGGCAGAAAAGTAACAGCAACTTTTCTGTTTTTCTACAGACTCTTTTTCTTAGTGTATGGCAACATATTCTTGGTAATTCTTTAACACAAAATTACACAGTCCACTTGTATTTGAATTCAATTAAAATTAAAGGTTTTATCTCAATTAAAATACAGCTCAAATTCATCAGTTCAACATGTGCACAATGCTTACACATAAATTAAACAAACTCAGATGCCACACATATCATTTAATAGTGAGCAATTTGTCATTTTTTATATGTCCCAGTGTACATTTATACATTACACAGTGTATATTTATGTATATTTTTCCAAATTTGTCTCTTAATTAAGATACAAGGGTTACCGAACAGAATGTTAAAAAAATTACACAAATGACCCAGAACTCTGTAACTCAACCATCATGTTCCTCACACACACTGTGGTTCATCAAATCCTCTCCTAAACACACACACACTCTGTTGAGGATATGTGTCAGCGCTGTCACAGTGTGACACATATCAGGCCTTTTCCATGTAACCACTGCAATCAGTGTAGAAATAACAGTATGATAAGGGCTGAGAGTTTGGAGGAGGTATTTATGAGCCTATCAGGGGAGCCGGCTGGAGTTTGATCTATGGGCTACAGAGTTAAAAGGGAGAGTTTTGGACTCCTTTGCACCATTACTCCCCCCTCCTCTGGCTTTTTCTGATAGGGGTCCTAATCAGAAACACCTGGCACACAGTTTACCTCCTTACAGGCTTGTAAAGGCACACACACACACACATCGTAATAGCTTTTTTCAGTCACAGTAAAGCAATAACTTCTCTATTTTAAATGTCATGAAATGCTTCAAACCAACTAAAATCTTGCCAGTACATTTTTTTGCTTAGCCTGTCATAAAGAGACTGCAGCTTGGATGTAAGTTAATCAGATGAAATGTAGTTTGATTATAACTATAGTTGTAAGAATGCTTTATAACAAACATTTTTATGGGGTTGTGTTACTGTTCTCATGTTTTTTGTGCATTTTAATTATTACGCTGGAATACTTGACTCTGATTGGTCAGTTGCAGCATTCAGCACTAAATAGTGCAATAGTGCCCATCCACTTTTTCAATGTCTTGTTTTTTTTCAGATGTGTTTTCTGATTTATTTTACACATAGGGATTTTTAAGAAGTATTCATGAAAGACTTCTAAGAGATTAACTAAACTAACCAGATACAAGGTAAATCACAACATCACAAACTTTCATTTAAAGCCAAAACATAATCTAAAATTGATTATACACTAAAAAAATTGGCGTATGATTTTATTTTCACTCATAAATTGTTAGTAAATTTCACAAATAATTACAAAGAAATGACAAGCAAAGAAATTACATGAAATTGTTTTTACATTTTTTTCTTACTTTTTTTAGCAAAATTATGGGTAATGTAGTTTTTAAATACCACTGTTAAACATGAGTATTTAAAAAATAAGTTGAAATATATCTAGCTATATAAGTTTATCTATGGACAAAATGAACACCTTTTTTGCACTCTATATGCACTATATATATATATATATATATATATATATTGTTCTAGGCAAATAATTTCAAATTAAATCAATATTTTATGCCCATGTATATATTTATTTGGTAACCAGCCATTAAATAAGCAGTTAATGTACAAGCTTTATTGTAAAATATAACAGAATCTGATTATGGGTTTTGCATCTGATAGGCGCTCTGGATTTATTTGGATGGAACGTGTATCCATAAACACAAAGCAACAACTTTATGGACTAACACTGTTTACTCAAACACCTCATCTTCCAAACTGGCCTTCTGTGAGCGTGTGTTGGTTTATGTGTGTATGCATGAGTATGTGCGTCGGTCGTGTTGCTTTTTTACTGTGGAAGCAAGATTGCCATCATGTCCACAACAACCCTGTGATTGCGAATGTTTCAAAATGGCAAGCGAGCAAGGCAAACACAGGCACTTTGTGGATACAGTGACTTTGAAGATAAAAAACCCTCACAAAAATAATGTGCGGTCTCTGGAAAGCCAAAAGAGAACCACACACTCACACACACACACTGACTCAAACTCTCTCTCATTCTCTCCCACTCTTTTTTTTTCATACACTCTAAAGTGCGCACACACACACACACACACTCATTAATCTAGGCAGACTCAGGAAACCACTCCACTGAGCTCAGTAGAGGCCCACAAATGGGGGGTGGGGGGGATCAAAGCCAAGACAAGAGCAGCAGACTCGCTGAAAAGAAACAGCACAAGAAGAAAATGAGAAGAAAAGAAGGTTTGGAAAAGGAAGAAAAGAGAAAAGAAAATTTTCCTTTGCTCGTCGACTCCGAGAACACAAGGAGAGAGGATCTTAACCATCAAAACCTAATGAACTAACAATATGTGCGTATGTGACTGGGGAGAGAGTGTGTTTTACATCCGAAGTATGAATGAGATGGAGGAGAGTGTGTGTCATCCTCTTGAAAGTATGACTAAGCTTCATGTGTCCTCAATTTGTCAAGTTTGGAGTTGTACAAGATTAACTTTAGTTAAAAGCATAATGCAAAACACATTACGAGAAAATATTTATTATTCAAAAAATATATAGATATAGATATATAGATATAGACAGATATACAGATAGATAGATAGATATCAAATTAGATGCAAATAAATTAATAAATACTTTTTTTAAACAATAAAAATATATTAAATATTGTGTGTGTGTGTAAAATATGTATAGGTATGTATCTGATACATATTAGATGCAAATAAGTAAAAAAATATATATATATATATAAAATGAAAAAGTATACCTAATCTAATATGCAATATTAATATCTAATATGTAATTATTAGAAAAAATATATACCGGTATTTATACACATGCAAACACACAAGTACACATTTGCAAGTACATATTCATACACACTCCATCTCTTTTTCCCCTCTCCTTCCACCAGACACACACACACTCACAGACACACACTCCCTCTCCTGGGAGCCCTTTAGGTAGGGTCGACACAAAGCAAAACCCAGAGAAAATCCCGTGGAGCAGACAGCCTGCTGTTCCAATGACTGGGCATGGGTCAGAACTCTATTTACCTACCGCAGAACTACCCACCCGTTTCCCGCTCTGCTGATTTCTCTCTCTCTCTCTCCCCTCTCTCTAAAGAAGTTGTAGAGCAAAAAAAGGGAGTAGAGAACCCAGCCAGGAGATTCTTGTGGCTTGATTTATTTTCTTCCTGGTCCTTTGCCTGAATCCGTTGGAAAACAGAGAGCGAATGATCGTAGCCAGACTGAATCAGACTGTGTCAGCTTATCTGTGGAGAGATATCTCAATGAATTAACATAGCAAGTCACTCCTTCCTTTCCTCTAAACCGATGCCTCCTTCTACTGCCGTACCCCATAACCCAACCAACCATTACTCTGCCACAGAGGCTCTCATTAAATGTAAATATAGTTATAGTCCCAGTGCCGGAGATAGTTCAAGCTGTTGTTCACACACAAAGAATGCGTAATACTCCGATATGAAGTAAGAACAGCCTTCATTTGCTGAGGTGGATGAGTTGAGCCCAGCGGGATGTTTCCGATTTCCCACGAGTGGATAAACATAGTAGACAGAACGCAGAGTCAGAAACATCACATATGTTTCAAGTACATATGTGTATGTCAGAGATGGTATGAGGACATGACATGCCATTTGTTGAAATATGAACTGAAGAAATTGCAATGCTGTAAGAAAGCAAATCGCCATACTGGAAAAGGCATCTGGTCTTTATAACAGCCCTAACTGTAGACGCACGCAACCCATATGCCAAAACATTTTTTTTTCTGGCCTAAATATGTTGCAAACAGTGTGGCTTTAAAAATGTGGCATTTTTTTAAATTAAACATTTAAACATTCAAATGTCAAAATATATTACAAAATGTACTTCAAAGTGCAAGAAGATACAGTTCAGTCTTGAGTTAATGCAAAATGTATTGTTTAAAAATATATTTGGACAACATAAATATAAAATACCCTTCAAAAGTTTGGGGTCAGTAATTTTTTATATAAATTAATATTTTTATTCAGCAAGGATGCATTATAATTATCAATTAATCAAACGACATTTATTAAGTTCTAATTAAAATAAATGCTGTTCTTTTGAACTTTCTATTCATCAAAGAAAACTTGAAAAATATTAATGGTTCAAATATTGCAAAATTTTTTTTTGCAGAAATATTAAGCAGAACAACTGTTTTCAACATTGATAATAATAGAGATGTGTCTTGAGCAGCAAATCAGAATATTAGAATGATTTCTAAAGGATCATGTGACACTGAAGACTGGAGTAATGATGCTGAAAATTCAGCTTCGCATCACAGGAATAAATTACATTTTAATATATGTTAAAATAGTAAACAGTTATTTTAAATTGTAATAATATTTCATAGTATTATTGTTTTTACCATCAAATAAATAATCAAAATCATTTATGAGCCAAAGAGATTCTTTTCAAAAGAGAAAATTTTACCAACCCCAAAATTTTGAAAGGAAATGTATCTAGACCAAACATAAGGGTCAATTTTTCAAAATTGAGATTTATACATAATCTGAAAGCTGAATAAATAAGCTTTCCATTGATGTATGGTTTGTTAGGATATGACAATATTTAGCCTAGATACAAGTATTTGAAAATCTGGAATCTGAGGGTGCAAAAAATCTAAATATTGAGAAAATTGCCTTTAAAGCTGTCCAAATTAAGTCCTTAGAAATGCATATTACTAATAAAAAATGAAGTTTTAATATATTTACGGTAGGGAATTTACAAAATATCTTCATGAAACATGATCTTTACTTAATATCCTAATGATTTTTGGCATAATAGAAAAATCGATAATTTTGACCCATACAATGTATTTTTGGCTATTGCTACAAATATACTCGTGCTACTTAAGACTGTTTTTTTTTGGTCCAGGGTCACATATTTATATAAAAATGGTCAAAACTGTATTAGGAAATATAGCCATGTCCAATAACAGACTTACTAGTCCTTTAGCTATACCATCAAAGCACTTTATTTCAACTACACAGTATGAATAAGCCAAAACGGCCTTTAATGCAGTGGGTGGATCTCCATGGTACTTCATGAAATCACACCTCAGAAGATCCAGTGCGGTCATCGTGGCTAACACTATCTGCATGCGTATGTTTTTTCCCATAGCCCGCCCTTCGCCTGTTTCTCTGTGGTGATGGCTCATTAGGATGTCTCACTTAGGCTGACAGTGCTGTTTGTAGCTGCTTGTGAGAGGCTCTTTCTGTGGTGTTCGTCTTGTTGGCTGCATGAGGGAGCAAGAGAGAGAGATGGAGAGAGGGGGAAAGGAGTAGAGTGCCTTTCCAGATGTGCTTTTATGGGCCTGTTAAGGGTGGGGTGGGGGTTAGGGGTACAGAGTCAGAGCCGGTAAGGGAGTGGGAGCCAATTATGGCGCCATGTGTGTACTTGTTTGTGTGTGTGTGTGTGTGTGTGTGTGTGTGGAGAAGTGGAACAGAAATTACTGGCATAACGCACTCTGTTTTATAGGCTAAGGTGTATGGAGCATCTGGAAGCACAAACAATAAAGAATAAGACATGCAAGTTCCTGCAGAGGTGTGCATGTGCCTGCATTAGTAGCAACTCAGATGTGTAAATGTGAGTGTGGTTGATGATTAATGTGACCAATGTCTTTTTAACCTTGACTGAACCAGTTTCAGTGAATCTACACAGTTAAATTAAGTTCGTTTTAACTATGACTAGGCATGGAATCTGCGTCCACAGATTTCCGCACAATTCCCAAAGTTCCTGACATTCCCTTGCATGTTTGTTTATTAAATATTTTGGCTGAATATGCTTTCAGTGACCGATAAAAGTGTAGTATTGCATCAGCTGCATTTAAAGCTAAAGTGTTTTTTTCTGTTAAATACTTTCTCTAATCAAGTTATAAGTAAGCCATTTGTAGGCTGATTTCCCTAAAAATCTAAGAGCTGTGACTCTGTGGTATTATCAAAATATTACTCTGTTTGTTTAAGCATTACAGTCTGTCTGACAACAGCAGCTCTGGCTCAACCAATGGTGTGAGTTTGGGGTGGGACTATCTGTTTTGCTGACCAATGTCAGATGGGGAATGTTTGAGGAAACCTGTTTGTAAACAGTCATTGTTTAACAGTCAATTTCACTGTGCTAGTGACTCAGAAATTATATACTTCAGCTTCGATCTATTTTAAACATTTAAATGACTTTTGTTTTTCCCTGATATCACCACAGAAAATTCATGAATAAATACATTTAATTAAAATAATTTTAATTTAAAATATATATCTAAATAGATATATATATATATATATATATATATATATATATATATATATATATATATTAAGTATTTAATAAATATTTCTATAGGTGACATTTATCTATTTGTTGGTCTGTCTGTAAGCCTACAAAACCAA
The DNA here is from genome assembly GCF_001515605.1 of Sinocyclocheilus anshuiensis. Classification (NCBI taxonomy): domain Eukaryota; kingdom Metazoa; phylum Chordata; class Actinopteri; order Cypriniformes; family Cyprinidae; genus Sinocyclocheilus; species Sinocyclocheilus anshuiensis. The sequence goes on along the minus strand of NW_015548221.1, from coordinate 522,788 downwards.
ACTTCAAACTTCTTTAAACATTCAAACAAGGCTTTGTCAAGCCACCACTGAAAGTTTACACGTTATTGTAGTTATGTGTATTGCTTTGAATATAAATTTTGATTTAAAATGCATTCTCAATTCAGGTCTGAACAGCACACAACCCTGATGTCCGTGCATGCATATGAATGCATAATCGCATAAATCGATCACGTCGTGCATGTATATGCATGTCTGATCTTTGACAAACCCGCATATGTTTCCCGCATGTGTGCAGGTACATTATTGTTTGATCTTCAGATCTGTGAGGGGGTAAGAAATAGTGCTTTGGTCTGTGAAGTATTAGCTTCAGGCATCCATGAAAGAGCGTGCACACATGGCAATAGACGAGCGTTAAACGAGCATGAGAATGTGCATCAGCGAGGCCTGCAGCTTGTTAGTTACGATCGTTAATAGTTGCGCGTTTTACTGGCAATGCCTTCAAAGCGCTGCCACGTCGATTTATCCAGATCTCACCTGCTCTCGGCGAGGAAGAGGAGAAAGATCAAGGAATTCCCCACAAGCACATGCCACCTTCGGCCCTGACTTTGACACTCAGAGGTATGCGACCCTTTCCCTCTCTCCCCTAAACCCTGAGAGCCGACTGCAGAGTTGCATCAGAACCAGATGTGTCCCCATGAGTGTAAGTATGTGTCTGTAGATTAGGCCGTTGGGCCGGAGTCCACTGGTGCGATGGGGCCAGCGTGACCCCTCGTGACCTCAGAACCTGCAGCCATGTGGACAGGAAGGGCTCGCAATTGGCTTCAGCTGTGACCCGCCTCCTCAGAGCTCATTAAGACAAACTGTTTTTAAAGGCTATATGGCTTACGCTATTATCAGCACTAACACTCTGCAGCTGAGAGGGTCGGGAGGTGGGGGGAGGGAGAACTGAAGTAGTGAAAGGCAAGAAACAGCAGAGAAGAAAAACTAAAATTGTGATGAAGGGAGAACTGTGCTAATGTTTAAAGAAGATGGAGGAAAGTATGTGTACCAATTTTAAATAGCATGCAATATTATTTTTAGTGCATTTCAAATGTTACTGAAATGTCTAATCATATTAACTGAAGTAATTTGTTTACTGTGAGCAATATTACTACTAATAGTTAACTCAACAGGACAGAAATATCAAAACTGTTCATGCTGCAGTGCATTATTGGTAATCACAAATGCCACATTATGTTATTTGTATGCTGTAGATGCCTGGACTGTAAAAAGTTTTCTGGTGCATCTGGTTTTTTTTTTCTGGTATATGCATCTATAGCATGCTTCTTTCTGCCAAAAATTGCCTGCAGTCCCTTGCGCAAAAGAAGAGTAGGAGTTTGGCTTTTTCAATAGTTTTAAAATGGCAAGGAATGTGACACTGAATCTCCCAGTTTCAAATGTAACATTTAAAGGTATAGTTCACCCAAAAATGAAAATTTTGTCATCATTTACTCAACCTCATGTCGTTCCAAACCTGTATAATATTCTTTCTTATGTTGAACAAAAAATAAGATATTTTGAAGAATGCTGGTAATCAAACAGTTGTTGGTCCCCATTGACTTCCATAGTATTTCTTTCCCATGGAAGTCAAAGGGGGCCAACAACTGTTTGGTTCTTCAAAATTCTGCACAATATCTTCTTTTGTGTTCAACATAAGAAACTTATACAGGTTTGGATCGACATGAGGGTGAGCAAGTGATGACAAAATGTTTGGGTGAACAATCCCTTTAAGATGGAAAAACTTTTAGACGTCTTTCACAAAATATTTTTTAAAAATCCCTCAAGCTTTTGAATGGTAATATTGTATACACTACCATTTAAAAGTTTAGCTTGGTTTAAATGTTTTTTAACACAGTAAATACATTCATATTGTGAAAAATTATTACAATTTAAAAGAACTCTTTTGTATTTTAAAATATTTTAAAATGTAATTTATTTCTGTGATGCAAAGCTGAATTTTCAGCATCATTACTCCAGTCTTCAGTGTCACATGATCCTTCAGAAATCATTCTGATATGCTGATTTGCTGCTTAAGAAACATTTCTTATTATTATAAATGTTGAAAACAGTTGTGCTGCTTAATATTTTTGTAGAAACCTTGATACCTTCTTTTCAGGATTTTTTTTGGTGAATAGAAAGTTCAAAAAACAACATTTGAGACAGAAACAGAAATGTTTTGTAATATTATAAGTGTCTTTACTTACAATTTTGATAAATGTATTGCATTTTTTGAATGGTGGTGTGTGTGTGTGTGTGTGTGTGTGTGTGTGTGTGTGTGTGTACATACTTCATATACACTTAGTCAGTATAAAGTAAAATCAGCCACAGTCTCCAGCACTAACATTATTAAACATAAGTTACATATTTAAGAAAACAAGTTTCAGTTTTCTTTGGAACATTGTTCAGAGACTGGTTGTGAGGGATCAATGAGCGTGAGTATGTGTGTGAGTATATACTCCTGCCATCACTCCTTTTCTGCTCTGCCATCACTGGGTTTTACCGCAAGTTCTCTCTTTCATATGCCTGTCCATTCATTTTTCCACCCTTTCCAGTCGTCCCTCTCTTTCTCTTTCATCCAGGATGAGAAGCAGCTCCCCTCTGAGCTTATAGAGTGTGTTTTTGGCAGTTGTGTCCAGTTTGTGTATGTGAGTGTCTGCGTGTTTGTGAAAGGAAAAAAGAAAGGGAGAAAAAGAGAGAAAGACAGAGTTCTGAGTGGAAGAGCCTGCTGTGCTAGATTAATACTGGACACTCGGAGGGGGGCTTCCCCCATTCATTACTGACTGATGCCCATACCAAATTGATTTATGGAAGCGGCCCTTAATCAATTATGTGTGGAGAGAGAGAAAAGAGAGAAGAATGCAGGGAGAGGGCAATAAGAGAGCACAGAGAGGTAAGATAAAATAAGAGGTGAGGAAAAATGGGGCAGGTGTGTGTGTGTGTGTGTGTGTGTGTGTGTGTGTGTGTGTGTACATACTTCATATACACTTAGTCAGTATAAAGTAAAATCAGCCACAGTCTCCAGCACTAACATTATTAAACATAAGTTACATATTTAAGAAAACAAGTTTCAGTTTTCTTTGGAACATTGTTCAGAGACTGGTTGTGAGGGATCAATGAGCGTGAGTATGTGTGTGAGTATATACTCCTGCCATCACTCCTTTTCTGCTCTGCCATCACTGGGTTTTACCGCAAGTTCTCTCTTTCATATGCCTGTCCATTCATTTTTCCACCCTTTCCAGTCGTCCCTCTCTTTCTCTTTCATCCAGGATGAGAAGCAGCTCCCCTCTGAGCTTATAGAGTGTGTTTTTGGCAGTTGTGTCCAGTTTGTGTATGTGAGTGTGTGCGTGTTTGTGAAAGGAAAAAAGAAAGGGAGAAAAAGAGAGAAAGACAGAGTTCTGAGTGGAAGAGCCTGCTGTGCTAGATTAATACTGGACACTCGGAGGGGGGCTTCCCCCATTCATTACTGACTGATGCCCATACCAAATTGATTTATGGAAGCGGCCCTTAATCAATTATGTGTGGAGAGAGAGAAAAGAGAGAAGAATGCAGGGAGAGGGCAATAAGAGAGCACAGAGAGGTAAGATAAAATAAGAGGTGAGGAAAAATGGGGCAGGGAGGTGTTGATGTAGTTTGCCCCTGGAGTGCACCATGGTGGGATGTTGAACCAAGCGGTGTGGTTTAGAGCTGGTTAGCTACATTGTGCGGTTGCGACGTGTTGCTGTTTGTGAGGGGATGTTATTTCTCAGAGGAGGTTTGGAGTGTTGTGTTGAGTTTGCTCTATATAGTGGTTTGCAGTAACTGGCTGTATAAACAGCGCTGAGGATTATACGTATCCCTCCTAAACTATGTGCTTGTGCATCAAGTGCTCAAGGAAGCCAGTGTCAGTGTGTCACAGGAAGCACTTGAAGCTGCAGGTTTGAGTGGTGGATTTGATGAAGCTCTGTTTACAATTCGACAATCTAAACTAGGTTTTTCTGAAAGAAATGTCAGCGACTCGCCTCAAAGTTGCTTGCTGTGTTCTCTGTGGTTGCTAGGCCGTTGCTAGGGTGGCCTTTGAGGTTACTGGTATGAGTGAAATGAACTGGAAGGGCACATCGATGGATACTGCAGAGAAAAATGGCAAAACAAAAAGACACAATTATTTATTTTATTTATCAATAATTTTATTTTATGGTATACAATTTAATTGTATATACATTTAATTTACATTTGAATAATTATTATTTAATATTTAATCTTTTCTGTACACTAATTAGAAAAGATATTTACATGTTCTGAAATAAATAGATAAATAAATAAATACACATAAAACCAGATTTTTATTTATGCCCTGAAATAAATAAATACACATAAATGGATACTGCAGAGGAAAACAGTTGCAAAAAAAATACACAATAAGTTATTTTAATATTATATGATACATTATACAAATTAAACATTTTAATTACCTAATTAATATAAAAAATATATAATTTATATACAGTAATAAGAAACCAGATTATTACATGTTCTTAAATAAATTAATGAATGAATTACAAAAAACATATTAATTTATTTCAATATTTAATGATTGAATCATTTACAAATCAAATATTATAATTATCTAGTTAATGTTAAATATTCAATAATTTATGTACATTAACAAGAAACCAGATTTTTTTTATGTGTTCTAAAAAAAAATTTGTTATGTTTTACCTTGTTGGCAGGCTGTTGCCAGGGTGTTGATGGGTGGTTGCTAGGGTGGTCTGCAAAGTTACTGGTCTCAAAAAAAAATTTTTTTAGGATTTTCTTTAAAACAATTATCACTTAGAAATTGCTAGTAAATTTCACAAAGAAATGGCAAGTAACACAAAGAATTAAACATGCACTTGAACTAAAAGTAGAAGAACTGAAATAGTATTTTCTCGGATGATGCTGGAGAGCAAAAGATGGAAAACAATCATAAACTTCAAAACTTTTCCAAAGTTCCAAATTCATGTACATTGATAAAAAATACAAGTTCTCTCTTTCATATGCCTGTCCATTCATTTTTCCACCCTTTCCAGTCGTCCCTCTCTTTCTCTTTCATCCAGGATGAGAAGCAGCTCCCCTCTGAGCTTATAGAGTGTGTTTTTGGCAGTTGTGTCCAGTTTGTGTATGTGAGTGTGTGCGTGTTTGTGAAAGGAAAAAAGAAAGGGAGAAAAAGAGAGAAAGACAGAGTTCTGAGTGGAAGAGCCTGCTGTGCTAGATTAATACTGGACACTCGGAGGGGGCTTCCCCCATTCATTACTGACTGATGCCCATACCAAATTGATTTATGGAAGCGGCCCTTAATCAATTATGTGTGGAGAGAGAGAAAAGAGAGAAGAATGCAGGGAGAGGGCAATAAGAGAGCACAGAGAGGTAAGATAAAATAAGAGGTGAGGAAAAATGGGGCAGGGAGGTGTTGATGTAGTTTGCCCCTGGAGTGCACCATGGTGGGATGTTGAACTAAGCGGTGTGGTTTAGAGCTGGTTAGCTACATTGTGCGGTTGCGACGTGTTGCTGTTTGTGAGGGGATGTTATTTCTCAGAGGAGGTTTGGAGTGTTGTGTTGAGTTTGCTCTATATAGTGGTTTGCAGTAACTGGCTGTATAAACAGCGCTGAGGATTATACGTATCCCTCCTAAACTATGTGCTTGTGCATCAAGTGCTCAAGGAAGCCAGTGTCAGTGTGTCACAGGAAGCACTTGAAGCTGCAGGTTTGAGTGGTGGATTTGATGAAGCTCTGTTTACAATTCGACAATCTAAACTAGGTTTTTCTGAAAGAAATGTCAGCGACTCGCCTCAAAGTTGCTTGCTGTGTTCTCTGTGGTTGCTAGGCCGTTGCTAGGGTGGCCTTTGAGGTTACTGGTATGAGTGAAATGAACTGGAAGGGCACATCGATGGATACTGCAGAGAAAAATGGCAAAACAAAAAGACACAATTATTTATTTTATTTATCAATAATTTTATTTTATGGTATACAATTTAATTGTATATACATTTAATTTACATTTGAATAATTATTATTTAATATTTAATCTTTTCTGTACACTAATTAGAAAAGATATTTACATGTTCTGAAATAAATAGATAAATAAATAAATACACATAAAACCAGATTTTTATTTATGCCCTGAAATAAATAAATACACATAAATGGATACTGCAGAGGAAAACAGTTGCAAAAAAAATACACAATAAGTTATTTTAATATTATATGATACATTATACAAATTAAACATTTTAATTACCTAATTAATATAAAAAATATATAATTTATATACAGTAATAAGAAACCAGATTATTACATGTTCTTAAATAAATTAATGAATGAATTACAAAAAACATATTAATTTATTTCAATATTTAATGATTGAATCATTTACAAATCAAATATTATAATTATCTAGTTAATGTTAAATATTCAATAATTTATGTACATTAACAAGAAACCAGATTTTTTTTATGTGTTCTAAAAAAAAATTTGTTATGTTTTACCTTGTTGGCAGGCTGTTGCCAGGGTGTTGATGGGTGGTTGCTAGGGTGGTCTGCAAAGTTACTGGTCTCAAAAGAGCTGAAAGGGACAAATTTTTTTAGGATTTTCTTTAAAACAATTATCACTTAGAAATTGCTAGTAAATTTCACAAAGAAATGGCAAGTAACACAAAGAATTAAACATGCACTTGAACTAAAAGTAGAAGAACTGAAATAGTATTTTCTCGGATGATGCTGGAGAGCAAAAGATGGAAAACAATCATAAACTTCAAAACTTTTCCAAAGTTCCAAATTCATGTACATTGATAAAAAATAGATTTTAACATTTTCTGATTCGGATGATGCTGGAGAGCAAAAGATGGAAAACAATCATAAACTTAAAAACTTTTCCAAAGTTCCAAATTCATGTACATTGATAAAAAATAGATTTTAACATTTTCTGATAAAAAAAAAAGACAAATCACAAAAGTTGCTAGGATGTTATGAAGAGTTTTAGCACATTGCTATGTGGTAACGTTGTTCTAAGTGGTTACCAGTTAGTTGCTAGTTAGTTAGTTACCATATTGCTAGTTAGTTACCAGGTTTATATGATACTGTTGTCCTTATTTTTGACTTGGGTCCCTCATTCAATGTTCAGATTTATTTCAGCAGTTTTATCGTTCGCCGGGCATAAATCTTAATTCAGATGACTTACAAAAGTAATAGCACACCTTTTCTCAAAAAAAGTATTTGAGGTATCATTCATGTCTGTAACGCAAATAGCACAGGACGAGTTCCCAGCCTGAATACTTTGAGTTATGGGTTTGTTGAAACGAGTTATGGATTTGTTGCTCACCCTAAGTACGTGCAATTTTAATAGTGATGCTCACCATCAGAACACTTTACAAAGCCCTTGTCAAGCTAGCTCTATTGTACATAATATGACATAGTTATAGGGAGTGTGTGTGCCTACATTTGTGTGACAGACAGAAGAGTGGAGTGTATGGAGTGTTTTAAAAAGCTCTTGTCATGCTGCTTCTATTGTCTGCTGGAGAGGGCAAGGGGGTGCATGAGGAGGGGGCCGTTCACGCTGTGAGCCTGTTTCTCCGGCCTGTCAGAACTCTATCTGAGACTCAGCCGGAACTAATCAACTCCAATAGGCCTCCCCACTACCCACAATGCACCGTGCCTCGCTGGTGGCCGGTCGGTGGGAACACAAGGAATGAGCGTAAAAAAAACCCCTCCTTCCTCTCACACACTCCTGGTCTACACCCCCTTTTAGCTGGCCCGCACGGCACACAACACTCCCACTGTCTCTCAGTGCTGTAATAATAAACACTTGCAATAATATTTTCACAGCAAGCCAAAGTCGGCCTCAGATCACAGCTCTGCACAGCTGCAGCGGACACTTGCTTGGACACACACGCAAATTCATGCACTCTCACACACACAATCAGATATGTGCACGTAAACTGTACAACATATGCTTCTGGGTACAAACATTATACAGTTCAAACGTCTTTGTTTGGTTCATTATATCTATAATCTACACTACTGAAAACTATTTGTTTGTTCATGCATTAAAATGGTTTACAAGACTCATTCATATTAAGATATCATTACCAACAGATTTTATAGGACCACAGTTCACTTTGTCGCTTGTGAATGGTCAATGGTCAGTACAGTGTTTTAGTACTTTTTTTAAGAAACTAATACTTTAAAAAGAAATTAATACTTTCATGCAGCAAGTATGGCATAAATTGAGCAAAAGTAAGTTAAGACATATATTATATACATATATATCTATTTTTTTTTTAATGCTGTTATTTTGAATTTTCTACTCATCAAAAAATCCGAAAAAATGTATCACAGTTTCCACAAAAATATTAAGCAGCTGTTTTCAACACTGATAATAAAAATCAGAATATTATAATTTTTTCTGAGGGATCATGTGACACTGAAGACTGGAGTAATGATGCTGAAAATTCAGCTTTGCATCACAGGAATTCATTTTATTTTAAAATATATTAAAATAGAAAACACTTCTTTTAAATTGCTATCATTTTTCACAGTATTGCTGTATTTTTACTCACATAAATGCAGTGTTGGTGAGCAAAAAACACTTTCAAACACATTTTAAAATCGGAATAATTCCAATCAAAAATGTGCAAAATGCTGTTTAAAATAGATGTAGATGAAGTGTAGCTTTCTGAAAGTATTTTTACATTTGATAGACAATTTTAATCCAAGGCATTCGATGCAAACCCATGACCTGGCACGTTGCTAGCATCATACTTCAATGGCTGAGATAAGAAACGTTTATATCTTGCCAACTACACAGATATAAGTGATAAATGTAATAAAACAACTTACAAAACAAAATCTTCAAGGTACGAGCATGAATGAAAAAATTAGAGAAATGCCCTTTATAACTCACATACTGTACACAGCGGTGAGTCGGTGACTGTCCACAAGCACAACAGAGTTACTGCCCTCTGCTGGGGATTTACATGAACGCATCATCTCCACACGGTCATCATGCCAACCCACTGACGTCAAATATTAGTCAAGACTTGATCAGTGGAAATTGGGGGAAAACAGGAAGTTAATCCCACCCTGAAATTGGTTTATGTGTAAGTAGGCCGATATATTTGACGTTCAGTTTACATCAAATCAATGTCATGTTAAGTTTTTGACGTTAGTTTGATTTGCATATTTGACCTGTTTTTTTAACGTCAATGTTTGATGTTAATTTGATATCTTTTCAACATCAATTATCCACTGGGAAGAGCACTGACAGAAAGAAAAAAGCGAGAGGGGAAATAAAATAAAATCTTTCTATTATTTCTGACGTAGCTATTTCACTATAGCAAAGTCTGGAAATGTTTACATTTTAAAAGTTTAGTTCATTTGCTCATTAGCATTAGGCTACCATAAAATATGCAGACAAGTCAGGAAAATGTCAAAGACATCTGCTGCTCCAAGTTCACAAGAGTGACCAGACCTTCCATCAGGTGTCACTCTTGCCAAAGAGGATATGAATTGCATCAAGTGCTGATGAAAGAGAAAATGTGAGTGAATGTACTTCACTGGGAAGTGAGAGGGTGTTGTGGCTCTCTATGAAAGTGAAGTGGGGGTAGATTTAAATGTGTTAAAGAAGAACCAGCCAGCATCTCTCTCTCTCTCTCTCTCTCTCTCTCTCTCTCTCTCACACACACACACACACACACACACACACACACATTACAAGAGCTCCTCATTGTTTTAAACAAGTGTGCCAATTAATAAGTGGGTATGTGAACATGAATGAATGTGTATTTAAGCCTGCATGGATGTGTGTGTTTGTATGTAGGAGGTGAGGGATGTTACTGAGGGTGCAAGTTTAGGAATTCATGTGTTTTTAAGACTGAGAAATGATAAAGATTGAACGTGAATGAATTTACATTGTGTTACCATTGGCTCTTGGCTCTTGGAGGGGAAGGAGCATTGTGATGCACTGGTGTGGGATTAATCCTCCATTCAGCCTCTCCTCCACTCCACCGTTCCTGGCACAAAGGGCCCCACCCTGTGTATGGAGGGTTTCTGTGACGACCCCTAACCTGGCATTTTGCACCTCTATTCCCAACCACTGTATGAGAGCACACAGTTACTTTGTTCAATATTTACTCCTTCTTATATCCTTCAGATACCCCCTCCCTTATAAAACCGCTTGGAGATATTACATAGGGTGATCAGTTAAGTGGCCCTCGGTGTAAGCTGTGGAATATTAAACTGGAAGAGGAAATAGATGCATACAATCAAAATTCCTTACATTTCTATAGCACATTTCCTGGAATTTCCATTCAAAGTGATTTACAGAGAGTATGGAACTCTTCTCAATCACTACCAGGAGCTTGTTTTAATGTCTCATTTGAAGTGCGGTGGCTTTTTTACAGTATCGTCTCCATCACCACTGGGGGCATTAGGAACCACATAGACCACAGGCTGAGCGCCCCCTCCTGGCCTCACTGATAACTCTACCTGAAGTAATCTTTACTGTAGGTGTCACTGTAAAGGCATGCGTTATTTTAGTATGTATATATACGACTGAAACTGTATTTATCGTAATGACAGTTTAATAAAAACATTGTACGTTAGGCCTATTAATTGGAATGATTTCATTTCCACGGTTTTTCAAACAACTAATAAATTATATAGAGAAAGCGAGCAAAGAACACAACGAAGCTTTTTGAAACTTTTTGAATCAGTTAAACCATTGCGTCGCAAAATGATTCACTGTTTTGAATTGCTCCAATCGGATCGCGTATCACGAATCATTTGATTCAGATCGGGACTTCAAAGCGCGTATCAAGAATCATCGATTCAATTAGGCCTACATTTATTTCACTTTTATTTAAATAATTTTTTTAAATACTTATAGTTTAGTTAACAATAACAACACTGATGCAAATAAATAGCTGCTCACTGAAAAACAGCATTTAAAATATACACACAAATTATTTTCTCTAGCAATGTTGTTTTATATTGGTAAATTGCCACGTGTGTTTTACATGGTATACATTTATTATAGTTCATTCATCTCACAATAGTTTTTAGCCTGTTTGTTGGTTTATATTTGACCTTTTTTTAATAGTGTGGAAAATTAGCCCTGGTCTCTCCAACATTATGAAGTAATAAGAGACTGGACGCTGTAGTCTTTAACTCTTTAGCAGGGTATGTAATAATAAGATGAAGAGATCCATAATATATGCATCTCATGTGACTGCAAAGCCTCACAAAACATGAGACACAAAAAAATGTATGAATTCAGCAGGTTCTGTGCTCACCTCACAAACAAAGACTCAAAAGACCTCAAAAGCGAATTTCCAGCCCTCGCAAAAGACATTTCGCTTCAGATTTGACCACTAATTATATTAAATAACGAGTTTATACTGGTTTCATTTTATAACTCACATGGCGGGCACAAGAGGTCACGCCCATAGATTTAAAAGCACAGTTTCAATCCTGAGACTGTTTATATTTAATCACAAAATCAGAATCTCCACTCAAACTGAATCTTATATGACCGTGGGAGTTGAAGTTTTAGCATTTATCAATATGAAACTTTGTTGACTCAAGACTTAAAACTTTCACAGGTAGCTCACCACTTCCAGGAAGTGGTACACTGAGGAACTGCTCGAGACACTTTATGACAAACACTGGCATTTAGCCGATGCACAAAACTCAGATATACTCAAGTATATATTTTTTTACATTAAGTGCCGCCGAGTGACTTTTGTCATCGTCGATTCGCGGTTCTACAGTCTCCGCGCGTCAGGATTTCCATCAAGTGAACTGATATGAATGAATTGCGTGAGATCAGAAGTGAAATGTTTGAATGAACGCGCCATAGTTTGAAGATGAGTAGTATGAATTATTTCCATGTAATATTGTGATGGCTTCCTCAACCGAGAGACCCCACATTTCAGGTAAGCTTTATAGATTTACCTTTCGTATCGATCTATCAGAAAAAGTGCAAAACTGTTACTGTACCTTTGCTGTCCAATCATATTTAGGCTATATTAGACATGCCATTTTTATTTTGTACTTTTTAATTAATGTTTAATTTGGCTCATATTTTGGTCTATATGGCTAAACTTAGCTCTAACCTGATTCACTGGAGAATTTATCATTCGAATTGACAGGAAACAATTGTAAAATCTGAAGAGTTACTGGAGTGAAAAATGGCTCATCTTCCCCCACTCTCCCTATAGGAGCAGAGGAGAAGCAAACTGTAAAGGCCCGGCTCCTGTCTTCACAGATGCTTCTGGTGGATGCTCTTTATCACCTGGGCCCTCTGCTAGACTGTGTTATATCTGTAGGTCTGCTCTCTAGAGAAAACTGTTATGAAATTGAAGCTGAACGAACGCCACCCAACAAAGTCCGAAAGCTTCTAGAGATTGTTGACGCTCAGATGGATGAAAGTGGAGCCTCTAGTTTCATGGAGTGTCTGAGAAAATGCAAGAAACATTACCCGCGTCTACGAACCTGGTTGACCTCAGAAGAAGGTTTGCTATGACTAAAGTTGCGTTCTGTCTTAAAACATAAATGCAGTAGCATGATGTAAATACTAAAACATTTTGCGCTCTCATATTAGATAATTTCCAACCACCAGGCATTACGCAAGGTCCAACAGGTAAGACAGTCTCAGCATTTTCACTTTTACTTAATGTAAATGTCTCCCAGCCCTCACCATTGTCCTGTCTCCATGCAGAACATCAACTACAGGCCCAGTTTAATGTTTTGTGCTCACGCTTGGGCCTTTCTGTACTGCCGGTCTCCTTCGATCTCTTCTCCAGAGGCATTCTGACTCAGTTGGAGCTGGAGAAAATCCAAGCAATACTCATCCCAACACAGCAAGCACAAACCCTGCTGTCCATCTGCCTGAAGAAAGGAGAAAAAGCATGCAAGAGCTTTTACACAGCGCTAAAGAATGAAGACGAGCAGCTAGCTGAGGAACTTAATGGTCAGCACAACTTTAATAAGTTAACTAAATGCAGTTTTATAATCGAAATGCATATAATATTGTAATGCACACTACCTGGTCAAATATTTGGAATAATTCAGATTTTTAAATGTTTTTGAAAGAAGTCTCTTTTGCTCATCAAGACTGCATTAATTTGATAAAATGATATCAGTATTATAAAAACAACAATATTACGATATATTATTACAACTGATAACTGATTTCAGTATATTTTGAAATGTAATTTACTGTAATGGCAAAGTTGAATTTTCAGCAGTCATTACTTCAGTCTTCAGTGTCATACTCTGATCTGGCAATTATTATTAGTGCCAGGTTATTAGTAATAGTCATTATTATCATTGTTGAAATTTTGCTGCTTATTATTTTTGTGGAAAACATTTTTTTTTAGGATTCTTTGATGAATAGAACGTTCAATGAACAGTAATTAAAATGTCTTTACTGTCACTTTGATTAATTTTAATGCCTCCTTGCTGAGTAAAAGTATACATTTTTCTTTCTTTTTTACCTCAAATTTTTTTTATGATAAAGTAATCAGTTTCAGCAAAAATATTACCACAGAAATGTAATAAACATCAGTTAGAACTCCTAATATTGTTTCAGCCAGGACTTCAGCTTCTTTACAGTCTTCTCATTTTTCAGTGAACAGTTTGGTGGAAGACCTTAATAAAGAACCTGAAGGCAGCATTGTGCCGATAGCAGTGGAGGAAACCCGAGGTCACTTGAGGGCTTTACCTCTGTCAGGTGATTCACATTTCAGCATTATACTCATTTTGTTGAAAAATATGAGACTAGAAATATTTATGCCTGGTAAATTTGCTCAGACCAAAAAAAATAATTTTTGTTTCCAGAATTCATCTAAGATCTAAGCTTGCAGAACTGATGTTGTCCTTGATGATCTTGCTTCCATCAGGAGGCCTGCAGCAGGTCATGACTCGGCTAGGCTTGACTGTGGGGGATGAGATTAGGCTTAATGTCTGTGAGGTTGGTGTGGCGGTAGGCTTGCCGCGTCGGACGGTCAGAGAGTATTTTCTGGAAGGGGTTGGCATTGAAGACTCAGCCCAGCTGGAGGCTCTAGTGTCCCTGTATATAGAGAAGACAAAGTACGCCGACAGACTACTGAGCAGAGTGGCAGAACTCAGCCCTCGGTGTAAGTAAAGGCCAGTCCATCTCAGGCTTAACCTCAGATTCTGTTTAACAAATTAAGTTAAATAAAGCAAATATTTTTGTAAATAACTATTAATTTTTTCAGTTGTAAATAGTTTTTCAGTAGAGTGCTTCTTTAACTGAACTGTTGCATTTCTGCTTAAATTTAAATTAAATGTAACATTTTGAACTGCTTATTAATATATAATTAAGGTTGGATAAATAAAGTCTTGTGATGTTACCAATATGCAGAAATATGCATTAATAAAAATCTGAAATATATACTTTATATAAAACAATATATACTTTTTACCTTAGAGTATGGGGGCCAGTATGATTTTTTAAAAATTAAATTAATACTTTTATTCAGAAAAAAAGCATTAAATTAAGACATTAATAAATTTATAATGTCCAGAAGTTTCTATTTCAAATAAATGCTGATCTTTTGAATTTTCTTTTCATCAAAGAATCCTGAAAAACGTATCACAGAAACCGTCCACAAAAATATTAAGCAGCACAATTGTTTTCAACATTAATAATAAGAAACATTTATTGAGCACCAAATCAGTATATTAGAATGATTTCTGAAGGATCATGTGACATTGAAGACTGGAGTAATAAATGCTGAAAATTCAGCCTTGCCATCACAGAAATTATATTTTAAAATATATTAAAATTAAAAAAAAAGTTATTTAAAGTTTTTATTTAAATTAAATATTTGACAGTGTTAACAGTTTTTTTTACTGTATTTAAGATCAAATAAATGCAGCTTGGTGAGTACAAGCATCTTTCAAAAAAAATAAATAAAATAAAATAAAAAAAAATTGTACCAACCCAAGCTTTTGAACAGTAGAAAGAAATTGTGATAATTAAGATTTTACATTCACATCTATTCAAGTTGTAAAGAAAATGATAGATAAAACCAACATGATGTATCTGGTTGTCATCTGTAGGGGTTCAGCTTTCAGAGAGGGGGTGCCTGCTGTTGAAGTTGCTGCAAAAAGCCGAGACTCTTCTCCGCAGCGGTATCCACAGTCACCGGCACAGCTGGGACCACCTTCACGATCAGGACCACTTATGCAGCTGGGACCACCTGTGTCCTGATGACTGCACAGATCAGCGCACCATGTGGGCCATCTTCAGCTTTCTGGTGTGGGACTGCATGGCAGAGGTTCTGGAGGAGCCGGAGGCGAAGCGTAGCGGAGGCATACTAGGCATGATCGAGCAGCTGAGTGCCAGCGGCAGAGTGGAGGCCGCTTTGCTGCAGGAAGTGGAGCAGTGCTGGACCGAAGGGGATGCTGAGAGTCTGCTGCAGAGTGTGAGAGTCCTTGCTCAGGTGCTAAGAGACCTTCATCCCCTCCAGGAAGGCCTCCAGCTTTCCTCTTCAGTTGAAGGTTTGTTTTCCTGCAGGCCCAGCAGGCTACACCGGGTCACTTCCTTCCAGGGCGTCTCTGTGCGGGTCATCCGTAAAGCTCTAAGCAGCATGGTTCCATCCTCCTCGGACAAGGACACAACTCTTCTTGCTAGACAGCACATGGAGGCGTGCGTTCGTATCGCACGTCTCCTAGATGTCGTGCAGCCCAAACGAACCACCGTTGACTTTTCAAATGCGCCCCCTGCTACGGTCATCCAGCATGTGCGGTTTGTCTTATCAAATCCTGCTTTTAACTCTGAAGCCTTTGACGCGGGAGTTCGCCATCGCTTGCTTTCAGTGTTGGAGTTCAATCCTGCACAGCTGGGATTGGGCTCTCTCATGCAGCTCCACCAGGAGACCCTATCCGAATTCCAAACATACTTACAACTTGGCGAGCACCACAACTTCCAGTTTATTCTCGAATCGGTACGGATACTCGGTCCCGCGAAGCTGTTTTCTGTCAGCAGGGTTCACGGGCCTGTCGCCATCGACAATGGGATGGAGGAGGTCATTCATTTTATCACGTCAGAACCCACTTCATTCCTGGTACGACTGCACTGTCTTTGTTATGAAGAAGGAAGGGGGCGCTTCAAGGTGTGTGTGCCACGTTGTGCATGTATGTATCTGCTCAAAGCAGAAGGGCTGCGTGACATGCAGTGGTGCGGTGGCAACGTTTTGGCTGAGATAGGTGGGAAAGTGTGGGTCAGAGAGGGAGAAAGTGATGGCTGGGATGAGCTACAGGCGCTGGCTCAGAGACACTCCGCTCAGCTCAAGGTTGAAGGATGCTGCTTCAAGGTCAAGACCTCTGGGTTGGAGTGTGAGGTCAAATTTATATACAGGAGTGGCAGGCTATGGGCTATGCCACATAGGGATTGTGAGGTAGATTAAAATACGGGTAGTTGACACTTGACATGACGTTGCAGTGACAAACAGTAGCTGTGTTTCCATTACCCATCAAATTGCCCAAATTGAAATTGCGAATTGAATGGAAACACGCCAATTTCGCAAAAACTGCCAAATATCGGACAAACGTTTTTATGCTGGCATGAGATGGTTTTGGGGCAATTAAAAAAAAAGGAATATTTCGCAAACTGTAATGGAAACCGTTTTTTCGCATTTTCAGGTCACCTGGTGTACGTAAATCACATGATCATTCTTTAATGTACTATAATCCCCAAGAAACACCTCAAAAGTGGCCGCTCTCAAGTATAAGGAGCTTTCCTTGCCATTAATGCTTAATAACCCCTTATTTACACTGCAATACAGCTCAGACATGGCCACCAGAGCTGATCGTGGCCACTCTAACGTAAGTCGGTGCTTGTGTTTATACCAGGTGCGCTGCAGCACGCTCTCCACAATGCTTCGCAAAAGATACACACCTACTTCTCCTTCGATTAAACCTAAACCAACATCCGTCGCCATGATTAATCACGAGAGGAAAAAAATAGTTGCATAACACCGGTTAATGGAAAAGCCGTCATTTCACAACAGTTTTTTCATTAGCATTTATAAAATATTGCAAAAGATTTGCACAAATCTGTAATGGAAATGCAGCTAGTGTCACATGCTGTACTTCATTTAAAAGTATTTTAAAGTTTTTTGCCTCAAATTTTTAACATTTATAGATTAATTTTATGAATAAAAATGGATTTGTAGCTATTTAGGTGCAAAAACACAAGCAAATCAAAATGTGAAACGCACACTTATTATCTTACAGTATAAAAAGTATTGAGCCCCGCACATGATGATATGCAGGGGAAAAAAATTATATACAGTGGGTACGGAAAGTATTCAGACCCCCTTACTGAATACTTAGGACCATGTGATATTTCAGTTTTTCTTTTTTAATAAATCTGCAAAAATGTCAACGATTCTGTGTTTTTCTGTCAATATGGGGTGCTGTGTGTACATTAATGAGGAAAAAAAATTAACTTAAATGATTTTAGCAAATGGCTGCAATATAACAAAGAGTGAAAAATTGAAGGGGGTCTGAATACTTTCCGTACCCACTGTATATATATATATACACACACACATCATGGCCACAGATTAAAAATTTGTTCTCTTGGTTTAGATAAATCGCAGCAAATAAATGAGAAAAAAAGAAATACATCGTGGTCATAATTTGACTAAAATGAGAGAACAAATTCTTAATTCTTGGCTACAATAAATACATTTTTGTTCGCATGTTAAGTGCAGGGCTCTGTAAAATAGGAAAAGAGCAAGTAAATACCACAAATTTGAAATTAAAGTCTGAAACATCATATTTGTAAAGTATTGTGCTCAGTATGCTAAAGCATACTGAGGTTTTAATAACTGCATATCATATCAACTCTCGTTTGGTGGTTTACATGGTGCTGTGCTACTGAAAATCAATAACCAGCTAGGAATTATTTACAGAACACGTTATTACCATGTCAGTGTTACGAACTGAACATTGCTTGAACATTTATTGTAATTATGAAACGTTAATTCCAACTGTTTTACATTTTTGGCTGCTTTACTTTTTCACTGTTCTCAAAATCAAAAAACAATGCATATAATAATGTGATATAAAAAACACAATAAAGCATTTTATTAACTAAAATTTATTGTGGAATTATACATTTCTTAAATTATAGAACTAATATGTTAAATACAGTTGAACAGTCAAATCAATATGCCTGCACGCACACTGATATTTAAAATACTTCATATGAAGATTCAAGTAAATGTCATACTAGGTAAAACTGTCTGACGTTATCTATTGTTTATCAATGTAATCTGGCCATGCCTACACCTCCCACATAATTCTCATGGTTTGTTGCATAGACAGGCCCTCTCAACATGAGCATTACACAGGTATGCTGCAGTAAGGATGTTTGATCAGACCAAACTAGGGATGTCAAATGTATTGGAATAATATTGTGCATGGAAATATGATGTTATTCATAGGCCATATTCCTTGAGCTCAAGTCATTTGACATGAGCTGACAATGCAAACCAGCCCTCTCTTTTCAGCTTGTCCACCTGTCAGAAATAAAATACAAAGTATCTGAAGTTTTAGATACTATAAGTATCAATATTACGTTTTAGAAACTACGTATGATGGTTATATGTGCAATAAAAATGATATTTCATACTTGATTATCAAGCCTCTGGATTTCCACACTATCCAAACTTTGTGGTGAGACTCTTCCAGTTGACCTGAGAAAAAAAAAATAAACATAAAAAATATTACTTAGCTAAATCTAAAACGCTATTTAACACCGATTTGAAAAATGCCTTGTAATTATACTACCACAGTTGAATTGAAGAGTCAAGTCTAATGTGTTTCTGTTCATATCTTATAAGCAAAACTGTTCTTGGCTTTTTATAACTCACCTTCGACTACTTGCACTGGGTTGTGGTGAATTGTTTCTCTCAGGAAGTGTCAAAAATTGCTCTGGAGTTAACCCTCGAACAGCTTTAAAACATGAATAGTCGCCATATATGAGTTACTCTCATTCTGCAGGATCTGAGAGGATGTAAGCCCTATTAAAACAGACACACACCTGTATGAGTGCTGCTGGAGTGAGGAGGTACTGGGGAAATGGCAGGAGAAACTCTGAGAGAGGCGCTCTGTTTCTGTTGTTCAATGAGCTCTAGTAGTTTAGCTCTTGCTTCAGCACTCTGGCGGTTCAGCTCCTGCAGTTTTTGTTCAATCTCCATCGTTGAGGATCTCTCTACAGAAATAAGCTGGACAAAAAAATATGTAAATGTATGAAACTGCCACATCCAAACTCACTGTGTACTATGGAAGCCAGTTTCTACCTCAGAGTAAAACATATGTAATTGTGGCGGAAAACATAAAAGGTCGCAACTGAGAAATATTAAGTTGTAATTGTGAGATAGACAATTATGAGAAACTCGCAAGTCTCACAAATGAGACGAACTACGGTTAAAAGTTTGTGGTGAGTATGATTCAAAAAAATAATCAGAATAATTCCTCTATTCAACAAGTGATATTAACCAGAAGATAATAAGAAATGTTTCTTGACCACCAAATCAGCATATTAGAATGACTTCTGAAGGATCATGTGACACTGAAGACTGGAGTAATGGCAGCTGAATTTTCAACACAGGAATAAACAACACTTTTAAAAATATATTAAAATTGAAAACAGTTGTTTCAAATTGAAAATATTTAACTACTGCTGTTTTAACTGTATTTTTGATCAAGTAAATGCAGCCTTGGTGAGCATTAGAGAGGAGTCTTTTAAAACATTTTTTTAAATCTTATTGACCCTAAACTTTTGATCAGTAGTGTAAAGTCACATTTGTTAGAAGTAAAGGCACAACTATAAGAAATAAAGTATTGAAAACTGAAAAGCAGTTGTGAGGAACTGCAGACTACTTTACTCCCAAGTCCACAGTATGTAACTAACCTGCTGTGTGCGCTGCGGCTCTGTAGAGGGCGACACTTGTCTAACTACAGAACTGGCTGTGGAAAGCCGGTCTGCACTCTGCTCCCTGGACACTGAAGCTCCAGCTGGAGACGGACGGTGCTGCCCCAACTGCGCCCGGATCGCTGCGTTCTGACGTGTCAGTTCCGCGATCTCCCCTAACATGGCATCTTGAGAGAGATCATCCAGCAGAGGAGTGGGCCGTGGTAGGCTAGCGAAGGAGGAAGGAGAGATGGAGATGTCAAAGTCCTCCAGTGAACCCTGACTTCCCGTTGCTGCACAGGAGCCACTGTAGTGCAGCGGGGGTGCGTGTGAATGTGGACGACATGCTGGGAGAAGTAAGAAAATACTGTTGAGTCATACTTGCATTGATGATTCAATTAGATTTAGCAAGCGTTCAAAATAGAGAAAAGAAGTGACTTCCTAAGAAGTCCTAAAGTACATATATTTTTTAACTCCGTTACTGCATTTTGATTGTTAATTCATAAATGCTGGGCAGAGTTACAGAAAGTACACCCGTGCGAACCCTTTCTTTTCAGAACATGTATCAAAACATAAACAAATATTTTATATTTTCTAATGAGTGGTTTCAGTAATGCAAAATTAGCCACCCACAACCATTTTTTTTATAAATATTTTGTGACCTAACAATTTTTCCTAACATTTGCTAATATTAGTTCTTAGTGTTAGTTCTTAGAGTTCTTAGTATTTTCTAGGGGTGCTGATGGGGGTTGCTTGGTGGATTCTTCAGGACGTTGAAATTTGTAGACATGTATGGGACCTTTTTATTTAATGTCTATGTATGATCTATTTTATCATCCTCCAAAATGTTGCATCTGGATTATAAAACAACAATAGTGATGCCCATCTTAGTGTTAAGCCCTCAACACTACTCGGTGTAAATTGACAGAATGAGGGATCTTTCTACACTTCAAACTGACCTGCGAGAGGCAGACCATCTCTTTGACGAGGAGGAGAGAGCAGCACGGCTGCAGAGACAAAGTCCTGTTGCTGTAGATCCTTTTCAGTACAGCCATACTCCAGATTTCTGCTTTCTACAGAACACAACACAATCTTCTTAATCACTGTGCTGCTGCAGGTTTAAATACATACTCAAGATAACCAATCCTGATCAAATTAGATACAACTAGTTTACAGGTGCATGATCTACAGTTTGTGGTAGTTACTTCGAGCTGCATTATCTGTGATTTCCACTGTTTTGTGTGGTTCTGCAGAATCTGGTCTTCCCACCACCAGGACTACAGCATCTAGACGCCGCTCTAGGTCAAATATCTGCTGCTGCAGCCTTTCCTGCATGAAAACAAAAGCAAACACCATCAAAAATGGCATATGAATGGACAAACTTGCAAATAACATCTGGATACTGTTTCTGAAGGCTAAATAGTTCACCTGCAGGTTGGCACTCTCTTCCCTCAGTGTCAGTGACTCTACAGTCAGGGCGTCAATCAAAGCTCTCTGCTCCTTCACCTCCTCCTCTAGTCGTCTTCTCGCCTGTGCCTCCCTCAGAGCCTCCTCTTCTTTCTGTGCAAGTGATGTAAATGAGGAAGTGACTCATTTGACCAATTTTGTTAAAGAATCTTTTGGATTTCACTTGTGTGCCCTCACTTTTCTAATATGACTGGCTAGACGTCCAAGTGTCGCCACTAGAGCAACAGAGAAGCCGGTGAGGCCTGGTCTCTGTTGCTGTGGTCCAGCTTCTGATGAAGGATTCTGGTGGTCAAGAGAGTCCAGCTCAGTGTCCACTTGCTCAAGCATGCCCTGCAGAAGCTCCAGACTGGACTGGTTTCCTGCCATAGAGCTTAACCCTGAGCCGTTAAGGCCAGAGGTATGTCCGGAGCGCCCCCTACTGGCTTGAACTGAGCTTCCCTTAATACCTGGGGGAAAAAAAGATAAAGAAAAACAGGTATTACCATTTATTCTATGTAATTTATGTCTAGATACACAACTAAATACACACACACACACACACACAATAACATTTATAAAAAAAATTTTTTTTACTGCATTAATATTATTGTTGTTATTAGTGTTATTAAAATGTATATTATATACATAGTCTGTCTGTCAAGCTCACCAATCCTGATTTGATAAAAAAAACAGTCAAAACAATAATGCTGTGAAATATTATTACAAAATAAAAAAATAAAAAAACTTAACAAAATTTAAATAAGTATTATTACGTTATTGTATAATATACTAAAAATAGTGTCTGATAACAGTGCTCAACCTGGTTGAGAGGAAGCAGGCTCTGGGTTCAGAACCTGGTTGACTAGTGAAGTAGATTGGTTTACATCAGGACAAGTCTGTCTGGATTTTAAACGCTGTACAGCCACCGTGGCATTGAGGGCTGCGCAATAGAAGCAAAAAAAAAGTTCAACAGATTCATCTTGACAATAACCTGCAATGACATAAAGAAGCTCATGCCTTCATTACCTGCCTGATCTTCTCTGACTCTAGTATTACATGGTGTCTTGGGTAGCTCCTGCTCCGGATGATCTGAGGTCCATGGAAAGGACTTTGACCTACATTTATTTCTTTTTCTGAAAACAAGCATTTAAAGTACACACACACACACACACACAATAACATTTATAAAAAAAATTTTTTTTACTGCATTAATATTATTGTTGTTATTAGTGTTATTAAAATGTATATTATATACATAGTCTGTCTGTCAAGCTCACCAATCCTGATTTGATAAAAAAAACAGTCAAAACAATAATGCTGTGAAATATTATTACAAAATAAAAAAATAAAAAAACTTAACAAAATTTAAATAAGTATTATTACGTTATTGTATAATATACTAAAAATAGTGTCTGATAACAGTGCTCAACCTGGTTGAGAGGAAGCAGGCTCTGGGTTCAGAACCTGGTTGACTAGTGAAGTAGATTGGTTTACATCAGGACAAGTCTGTCTGGATTTTAAACGCTGTACAGCCACCGTGGCATTGAGGGCTGCGCAATAGAAGCAAAAAAAAAGTTCAACAGATTCATCTTGACAATAACCTGCAATGACATAAAGAAGCTCATGCCTTCATTACCTGCCTGATCTTCTCTGACTCTAGTATTACATGGTGTCTTGGGTAGCTCCTGCTCCGGATGATCTGAGGTCCATGGAAAGGACTTTGACCTACATTTATTTCTTTTTCTGAAAACAAGCATTTAAAGTTAAACTTTCTAAAGACAATCAAAATGCATTAGAAGTTGTTTATTGAAGATAAATGAACAGTCATTCACACCTGTGCATCACAGAGCTGAGGTGCACCGGGGCATCCTGGACTTCATCATGTTCCTCTTCACAGTCCTCCAACTCATTCAGGGCCTACAAAAGACTTTATTATTCTAGGTTTTATTACAGAGTAAAAGCTGTAGGTGGTGCTTGTGTGCGAGTACCTGCTGATCCATCATAGTCTGGCTGAGCAATGACAGCTGGGTTGGAGGATCAGGTTTTTGATGGACAGGAAGCTCAGAGTCAGAATCACAGTCAGGTGCCACAGTAATGGTGGGGAATCCTAAAAAACACAAATTTATGAGCTTTCACAAGTACATTTACATAATACTTGTTTGATCAGATAATAGCACATTAGTTTATACTGCACAAGAATCAAATACCTGTGCGTCGACGGGGTGCATCACCAAAAAGGTCTTTCACCTCAGCCAAAGCTCTGTCAGACCGTGCAATGACATCCTGCAACTGACACTGATCTGAAAACAACTTTAAAAAAAAAAGATTTTCATAACCTTTTTGTTATCTGATCTGTTATCGAACAAAATGTTAGTATGAGCTTTGTAAAGTCTGACATATAAAATAATAGTTAGACAAAACTGATTTATTTTTATATGGAACGGTGTTAATATATCTACACTTTTTGTTGAGCATCATATTTGATACACCAGGCTTTATGGCTAATATAGTATGATAAAGTGGGCTCACACGTTAAGATGAAAAAACACCTCAATTTTATTCAGTGGTCAAAACAGAGTTAGGAAATATGTTATTTGGTGCAGTTTCTGATATTTATCAATGAGATCTTTAAAACTTTAGTACTAAAAGTCTTTAATTTTACTTGCTATAAAGTCTAAACTATATGACAGGGGGTTTTTTTAGTTTTTTTTTTTAGCTTTTTAAGCTTTTAGCTTTATTAATTCAGAGAAATTAAGAATCTGTGTATCAAATATGATACAGTAGGCTTTAGAGTTAAAACATATTACATTCTTCCCAGATGTAGTTTTTACAAGCTTAATTTTGTGAGCCGTCTGTAATCCATTTGCACCTCTCTGATGATGTTGAGTCGGGCTCTATCAAGTCCTGGAGGACTGGGGAGCTGGTTTTTCCTCCGTCTGCGTGTTAGAGCCTTTTCTTTTAATTCCCACTGCGCCACGACCCTGTTCTGAGATCTGTGCATCTCATGACGTCGAGCCTGAGAGATCAATGCATGGAGAAAAATATATAATCAATAAATCCTTAAGAAAACAGCTCACACCTTTCACAGTAAAC
Source organism: Sinocyclocheilus anshuiensis (assembly GCF_001515605.1). Lineage (NCBI taxonomy): Eukaryota > Metazoa > Chordata > Actinopteri > Cypriniformes > Cyprinidae > Sinocyclocheilus > Sinocyclocheilus anshuiensis. The sequence goes on along the minus strand of NW_015548221.1, from coordinate 498,284 downwards.
TCCTTACCAGTTCCTCCGGTGTGGCTTTATGCACCGAAAGATCATTGACTGTGCTCTAAAATAAAAGTAAAATAGAAATTATAAGGCAACCCCTCCAGAAAAAGGATTTAAAGTAATTGGTTGCATGACGGGTTCTCACCACCCATTCTTTCTTTGGTGCAGACACCTTCCTGCTTCGCACTGGTCTTTTACCCGCACCATATAAAGGACGGTTCATCCGCACTAAAGACATCTCACTGTAAAAGACACAGGTGGCACCTATAGAAACAAACAATATACTGCTGGACAAAACATACGCCGCTAACGATAAAGTTTGCACTTAATTTTCTGTATGTGCAGAACAGAGAACATTATGACTATCATTGTAAATTAACGTATCTTTACGAACAGCGAAACTTATCTTTTAATTTATATAACGTTACGTGCTAAAATCCAAACACATCCTTGCTAACTACTAGCTAATCGTGTTATGCACAATGACCGACACAAGTTGGCTTAGTACTGACAAAAAGATATACTCATTTTACCTAAAACTGTCAGAAGAACAATGGACTAAGATTTTACCGTTTGTTTTTGTTGGTGTTGTAGTAACAGGAAGCGTTGATCCGGGCAAATTTAAAAGCACCGCTACAATACATTTCAAAATAAAAGTCCAAGTGTTCTGTTACTTAAAAAACAATCCTTTACCTTAAAGATTATAATTACCCTCAAGATGTGAATGTCTTAAAAGGCTATAAATACTAAATATAGATAAACTAAATATTTTCTTTGTTAAATATGCTTTTAGTTTTATTACTTGTTTCACAAAGATCCCAAAATAATTTTTATATCCACCAGAGTGCGCTGTCTACTTACAGTTACGTTGTGGAATACCAGATTGCTTTGTCTAGTTCTGCATGATTGTCACCATGTGACCTTGACTTGATTTGTCTTGAAGAAAGAGAAAAGGTCTTCTTGTGTACAAACAGAAAATAAAATGTTACGCAACATTGATCACGCTCAAAATCGTTTATTTTTAGTGACTTTAAACATTACTGTAGTGAAGAGCATGTAATATTAGCTATTATTAAAAATGATACTGATAGAAAAGTTAAGTGGCATCATTTTTATTCATTGTATTTTACAGTTTACATGTAACCTGTTGTTAATTGCATACATTAATACCATAGACTGTATAAAAACAGATTAATACACACATACATACATATATGTAAGAATATATCATGAACTTAGTGTTATATGTATTAATATATTAATAGAAATATTTTTTTGTCCGCTTGTTGTTGATAGTGGCCTATTCCTGTTATACCTTTTAAATTATTGTTTTACGGTTTGAACGTAACATGTTTTTCATTGTATATTATCTATCCAATAATTATTTAATATATTGATTAAAAAAAACTTGGCTATTTTTTCTGTTCGTTTGCTGATGATAGTATTTACACAAGCGATCTCTTAGTCCTAATTGTGGGCTCTAATGGATGTGAGCCAGCGGCGAGCTAAATGCATTCAAATACGGTGTTTCCGTCCCTTTTGTGCTCAGAGAGATCCCCACGGGCACCGCTAAACACCCATCGCACAGAAGCCGCTCCTGAAACGCCCAGGGTCCCCGTCAACATACAATGACACTTGTTTGCACTGTGCAACTGGCGGAGAAGCAAAAAGTTAGGATTTGTAAGGCACAGCACTGCGCATGCGCCGCTTGCCGGGTGGGCAGCTACCCCCTGAATGAAGGAGAAGTTGTCAGTGGGTCACTCTCAGTCTATCAATGCCAAATCCTCACTATGCACTAGTCCTGCTTGAGATATTGACAGCTGACTGCTTGCACCCTTTGGAAATCAGTTGTTGTAGTTGAGTGCTCTTTTAAATATTAATGAGCCGGACCTCCCAAAACTTTTAGTGAAGTCGCATGATATGGATTAATGTGGAAAAACGTCCTTGACTGGCTAGTAAAAAAATCGTGATAACACATTGAGGAATCGAGCGTATGGATTACAAGTGAAGTCAGTGTTGTTGGTTGCTCCGTATCTCAACGGAAGACATTTGAGAAGTGGCGACATGAAGATCCGCTCAGAGTTGGATTGATGCAAAGTTCGCAGGAATATTGGATATTCAGAATTTATGGTTTATGAGTATAAAACCCCATCCCTTATGGCTTTTATGCGTTTTCATATGTGCCCTCTTTACTTTCAATCCGAAACAAAGCTACTGGAAGTCTTGTGACGGCTGGGGTAAACAGTGGATACTTGTCTGGAGCAATTTTGCTGGATCTATTGAATTAACCTCGGAATTTCTCTGCCCAATGACATTTCCAAAGTTGTTAGTTGGGATCCTTTTTGCAGCGTCTCCTCATTTTATTAGTTTAATTTACCGAGTCATTAACTTAACAGGTCTAGACCAGATCCTGGGGTATTTTAGTCGCACAGGTTTGTGACAGGATGCGGGGATGCACGGGATTCCCGATAGCCGTCTCGGTGGTATTGACACTTTTGACCATCATTAACGTGAAGGCGAGTGGAGAATACTGTCACGGGTTTCATGACGCCCAGGGCGCATGGAGAGACGGCTTTCAGTGCCCGGAGCGCTTCGACAGCGCCGAGGCCATCATCTGCTGCGGGAAATGCGAGCTCAGATACTGCTGCTCGAGCTCAGAAGCTCGCCTGGACCAGGGAACATGTGATAACGATAAGCAGACACAAGACACCAACCCTGGGAACAAGGACGACAAAAATTCTGGGGCAGGTAAGCTGAAGTCTGCATTGTTTTCTGGTAGAGTAACTTCCTCTGTCTGAAACAAATTAGTCAATTATACCGTGTAATCAAATTGTACGCCAGCTAAGTTTAAATGGTTTAATTCAATAACTTTTAGAGCAGCAGCAGTGTGTAACGTATATCGACCCACTTAAATAAATGTGTGCCTCAGGCGTTTTGTGTGTAAAAGCCCCACTAAATTAGAAAGTTGGGTTGAGTTTCGTGTCCAAATGAGGTTAAAAACGCTTAAGGTTAATGTTGTTTGCATGTTTATCTCCAAGAAGCTATCTAAGCGAGAAGCGCTTCTTATTTAGAACGAGCTCCATTGTTCCCGAACGAATGATTCTTATGAACAGGCTCTTTTATGGCGCTTTTCCACTGCATGGTACGGCACGGTACGGCTCGGTACGGTTCACTTTTGGGGGGTTTTCCACTGGGTACAGTACCTGGTACCTGGTACTTTTTTTAGTACCACTTCGGTTGGGGTTCCAAGCGAACCGTACCGTTACCAAAACGTGACGTGTAAACTCTGCTGATCACGGATTGGCCGGAGAGAATCGTCACTACCTGCGTCACTGAACTTGCGACACAAACACAAAAGAACCGCTAGATTTAAATCAGCACAGCCAGCGAAGGATCGAACGCAACTGTTTTGAACGAGCGCACCTTTTTTTAACAACCAAAAAGTGGCTGTTCCCCCTGTTGAGGAAGTACAGACGTTGCTCTCGTTGATAGCAGAGGAGCGGATCCAGTGAGAGCTTGATGGGGCGACGCGGAATGAAAAAGTTTTTTAGGAGTCGCGGCAGTAGAGGCGGCGCAACTATAATGA
>NW_015548221.1:478123-493259 GCF_001515605.1 Sinocyclocheilus anshuiensis | reverse complement strand
GGTTTTCCACTGGGTACAGTACCTGGTACCTGGTACTTTTTTTAGTACCACTTCGGTTGGGGTTCCAAGCGAACCGTACCGTTACCAAAACGTGACGTGTAAACTCTGCTGATCACGGATTGGCCGGAGAGAATCGTCACTACCTGCGTCACTGAACTTGCGACACAAACACAAAAGAACCGCTAGATTTAAATCAGCACAGCCAGCGAAGGATCGAACGCAACTGTTTTGAACGAGCGCACCTTTTTTTAACAACCAAAAAGTGGCTGTTCCCCCTGTTGAGGAAGTACAGACGTGTTGATAGTTGATAGCAGAGGAGCGGATCCAGTGAGAGCTTGATGGGGCGACGCGGAATGAACAAGTTAGTCGCGGCAGTGGAAACGCAAACCGAGCCGAACCGAGCCGTGCCGTACCGTACCGAGCCGTACCACGCAGTGGAAAAGCGCCATTAGTGAATCACTTCTGAATCAATTGGAGCGGTTACTAATCGGACTCACTTACTGAACGGCAAGTCGTTAATTTCGTCATTTCCGACTCGAAATGAACCAGGTACTGTGTGGGTCTAGTTAAAGATACACATTATGGGTTTTGTTGCAATAATAAGTATTTAAGAATAATTAATGAAGTTTTATCATTTTAAATGCCATTTCTATGTAGGCTATAATATATAGTAGCATACCAGTAAGTGGATTGTACTTATGAATATTTATTTATCATTAGTTAAGCTTCTTATTGAAATCTGTAATTATATGATAATTTGTCAATAGACTGATGAGAGAGCTGTAAATGCAGTAGGATTTTTTTCTTCTTCCTCAAAAGTACTAAAAGAATCATTAACTGGAATCGTAAAGATTTGGAAACAGAATCGTTCAATTAGGCTACTACCGATTTCCATCCCTAAATAAACGGGTTAAATGTCGCTGCTTATCCAGGTTTTGACAGCTGCAGTTAAATTGGCATCCAACTTGGCACCTAACCGTCCACTCACTCACAAATGGTAAATTGTACTGCGCTCGGTTATAAATAGCACAGTAACGAGCGCGCGCGAACGCCAGTCGTCCGGTTCCCCACGAGGATCAAATTCAGACTTGACCGGATCTCCGGTGCGATGTGCTGACAGCCTCGTTCATAAAATAACCATCGCCGGTGCATCGTTTCCTTCCTTTGTGCAAGCTCAAAAACTTTTAATTCAACTGGAGTCCACGAATTTCCCCTCAGCTGAACCAAATTGGGGACACTGGGGCTAGTTGTCACACTTTTCACTCCAGTGAATGTTTCTCAGAGTAGGCTAGGTTTATTTTTTCAGTTTCTATATAAACACATACTTTAACGTTAACGTCTGCGTTATTTCCACAGCTATTGACCCTAAAAGGGCAACAGTTGAATAAAACCACAGTATAGAGTAAGTTGTTACAACCTTGCTATTAATGCACAATAGACTTTTCAGCATAATTTAATTTAAATAGTAAACGGTAAAATGTACATGAATCTGAACGTATGAACTGACAACTTATGAACCTAACAAATCAAATATTGTCCTTCAAATTGATACAAAAGTAGATTTTGAGTTCTAAAAACTACCTATAAGCTAAAAAAACAAAAACAACACAGTGATTTTTTTAAGAAATAGATGCATATCTGAAAGGCAAGAGAAAATGGTGGTCTGCTACTACAGCATGTGAGCATGAAGTTTGACAGAGCCTGTCTGGCAGTTGAAGACTTGGCTCCACTTGGACAATAATGCAACAGGTGTGAATTCGTGTTAAGAGGCCCCAAATCCTTTTAAGGACACGAGAAGGGCTTTGCTGTCATCCTGTATCGGCAGTGAACTTCAGATCCACTAATAACATTCTTGATTCAACTACAACAGTACAAATAAATCAGGTTAGCCTACATGGTTTTTCCTTTCATCTTTTTGTATAATATATATATAATATGTTAATTTGAATGGATGCCATGGGCTAATAAATAAATAAAAACAGGTAATTGTTACTTTTTATCTCACAATTATTATGTTTTTCTCGCAATTCCCAGTTCAAAACTCACAATTCAGACTTTACATCTCACAATTCAGTTTTTTTGTTTGTTTGTTTGTTTCTGCAGTGGAATTAAAAATAAAAGGTAATTGCGACATTTTATCACAAAATTCTGACTTCTTTCTTGCAATTGCAAGTTTACCTCACAATTGCAAGTTAACATCTCGCAGTTGTTTAGATCACAATTCTGACTTTATATCTTGTGATATTTCCAAGTGTGAGGATAAAAAGACAGAATTGTGAAACATGGAATTGCAAGAAAAAAACGTCCATATTTATCCAAATGATACAAAGAGTACAGAAATATATATTTTACGTTTAACAAAACTATTGAAAACCCCTGGCATGACTGTGTCACCATCCATCTCATTAGACACCTTTTGTTACCACTAGCACACTCTGAATTACAACAAAAAGCATCTCTGAGGAACAGTAAATCTATGGAAATAACCTGTACAACAGATTCTCTATTGTTTTTCCACACACATTTGTGTGTAATTGTGAATAGGGTGTTTAAAAAAAAAGGGAGTGTTTCAACTGCCAAAAAAGCACTGATTTTCAAAACATGCATGCAAACTTAAAGCTTGCCAAAATTCAGGTCATTTACTGAAAAATTCCACTGTTATAGTAATAACTACCAAAAGAGCTGTAAGAATGACTCCGCTGTCATTTTTGCACAGCAATCATGTCTTTGATTCAACAACGTTATTATAATAAATCGTTAACAATGGCTGCATTTTTTAGGTTATGGCTCTGTAAATAGAGTCTGTTTTACTCCTACAATAAAATCAAAAGCCACTTTGCATTGGCTATTATAGATGATTTGATTCAACTCAATTATGAGGGTGAGAGGTCCTGACCAGCTGCAACAAAGTAAATGCTGAAAGCTTTCCTCTGGCGATCAGATGTCTAATTAAGCTATAAAGGTCACTTTTAATGCAGAGCAGGGTTGGGCTGATAGACGATCCCATCGTCCATCGCCGATGGCAGATATACATCACAATGTTGAGCCAGCATCGTGATTCCCAAGCATGCACATGGTCAGGCAGCAAGGGCAGAAAGGTCAGTGCTGGTTGCAAGAGATTAGAGCAGATCAAGCCTGTCTTAATAAGTGTTAATGAGGGACCCCAGACCCCTGGGGACGAGTCACTGATGGAACATCTCGTCTTTCATTTTTGCTTCTCTCTCAAATCCCTTCATCTCACATGAGCCAGCAGGGTACCCATCTGTGAGCGGGGTGGAAACATGTCAGCGCTCTGTTCTCTGATTTAAAGATACACATGCATGGCAAATTGTGACACATCAACACAGTTCAGCAATGCTTTAGGCTTCAAACTTGCTTATTGTTAGTTTTAGAGTTGTAAAAGTTTAATTGAGCTCAGTCACACTACTGATATCCTAGTCTTCCTTATGGCAGTGGAGGTACAATTGCTTCAGATGTGTACTGGAATTTGAAACGGATGTGTGCTTTCTAAAGAGAAGGAAAAACATTGCTCAAGGGCTATATACAAACAAAACTCCCCAAAGTCCTCCAATATGCTGCCATCCAGCACTTTTCTCTATTTTTGACATTAAGGAGGCCTGATACACACTATAACATTACATGTTCTAGTATCAATGGCAGTGAATACAGCTGGATAACCTAAATACATCATGAAGGTTTTATTACAAGCATCACATTTTAAAAATAAGGTATTAAACTGTACTTTATTAATGATACCTCAAATCTAGCAGCTTGCTTGTTGATGAGATTACTTTTCTAAGTAAGATTGAGTTTCTAAGATTGCCACCTAGTGGATGATAAAACGGGCAAAAAATCCAAAAGATTTACACTGAAGCAGGAAGCCGATGCACATTTTAGTTTGTTCTTTTGATCTGGGCCAGTAAATAATTAGACTGCGACTAATGATTGCAAATGCTATAAAAACAAAAACAGCAACAATAATTTAAAATCTATACAAGCTTTGTTTGATCAGATATCATCTTGTTAGAGTGCATGCCAGTATTTTCTGTACACAACAATGAACACAGCACAAGCCATGATGTCTGATCCACGAAGAAATGACTCTTATGAAGAGGTTCTTTTTAATGAATCAGTCAGAAAGTTTAATGAAACAGCCTTGAATTCCCTCGTGATTTAGTGGTTTGCATCAGTGAATCGTTCAAGGGTGCATTTCCCAAAAGCATCGTTAGCAAACTATGGTCGCAAGTTCCACAATTCTGACTTTTTTTCTCAAAATTGTGGAATATAAACTTATATCTTGTAATTCTGAGAAATTAAGTCAGAATTGTTAAGATTAAAAACTCGCAATTCTGACTTTTTTCTCAGAATTGTGAGATGTAGGCCTAGACTCGCAATTGCGAGGTAAAGTCCAATTCTGTGTGTGGGGATTGGAATTGTTGGGAATTGTTATATCTCACAATTCTGACTTAACTTGCAGTTGCGTGTAGGGCTGTGCGATTAATCGAAATCGAATCACAATCGCGATTTGAGATGTTGCGGTTTGCTAATCGCAAAGCATTGCGATGTGGACGCGATATTACTCCGTTCCAGAGCATATGCGTGACTGCCTGCCTTGAGTTGCAGTCTTGCCCTGGGCAAGAGTGAGCGCACCTCCGTTCTCCCCAATCAGCACTGCTCTAGCCAACTGCGTAAATGCCCATCATTAAAAAAATAAATAAATAAAAAAGCGGGTCGGGAGAGAGACACGAAATCGAATCGAAATCGCGATTTGAGACGTTGCGATTTCCTAATCGCAAAGCCTGCGATGTGGATGCGATATTACTCTGTTCCAGAGCATATGCATGACTGCCAGCCTTGAGTGGCAGCCTTACTAACCAATAGAGTGAGCGCACCCAATCAGCACTGCTCTAGCCAACCGCGTAAACGCCCACCATTAAAACAAACAAACAAACAGAACGCGGGAGAGAGTGTGTGTGATAATGGCGTCTACAGGGTCAGATCGATAGTTAGGCAACTACTACAGAAAAAACTTGTGTAATATGAGATAACTTCGGCTTCAAAATGACAGACACCAAACAAAAAAGGTAACGTTAAGATCCACCATGGCAACCTGAACTGCCTGCTCCACCATGGCCTCCTGACCCGCTCTGAAGGCTTCCCTTGTCTCCGCCCTGTTCCAGTCGTACACCAGCCTCCAGGGCGCCCACCCCCCCTCCCTGATGGTACTGTTACGCGCCGTCCGGGAGGGGGGGCGATCTGTTCCTGTTTGCCCTTATTTGGTTCTTCCTGTGTCCTGTCCTCATTTGTTATTATTTGAGTCCAGGTGTTCCCCATTTAGTTCATATTGTTCCCAGGTGTGTCCCATTAGTTTCTGTGCATTTAAACCCTGTGTTTCCCGTTTGCTGTTAAACGTCTTCCATTAGTTCCTGTGTTTTCCCCGTTTGCTGATTCTATTAAATTCCATGTCGAAGTGTTCTCCAGCGTCTCCTCGTTCCAATCCTCCCCACTGTGTGACACCTTATCGGTTCTGCTTTCAGTACTGGAGAATAAAAGATACATTCTTAGATGCTTGTATTAGTACATGAACGTTATCTTGCACATTTTATCTCCCCAACAAATTCTAATTTGAAAGAAGTTTATAATGCATGTTCGCTATTCCCAATTCAGAAGACCGCTCACACAGCCTGTGTCTCTGAATGCTTCTCATACTCGCTCCTCTCTCCCGCGTCTCACGGAGGAGCCGCTTACACTAGCCGCACACACGCAGCCTGTCTCGTAATGCTCGTTTACTCACGCGCGGCTCCGCACCGCAAGTCTCCACGAGCGCTTCTGGCAGTATGGACGAGGCTTGACGCACGCGCGCAACCTGTCAACTCGCGCCTGGCTCCGCGTTTAAAACAAGTGTAAATTCAGTCTAACAGCTTTGCTCATTTCACTTGGATGAAATGAAACATTCAGCACATTGTCCACTTGTTCTTAAAATCCCAAATACTTAAAATGAATAAATCAGCCTATGTAACTTATGTAATACTTTAATAACTGACTAAAGTAATACAGTTCTTTATTTACACAAAATAAACGAATCTTTCCTGTGAAATTCAGTAATTAAGTAAATTCTGTAAAAGTAGTAATACCATTATAATATTCCCTGCTGAAAAAAAACAATAGAACCCCTCCCAAAACACAGAAATTTAATGGATTTAAGGGTTATATTGGGAATTATATTAGCTTTAATGTAAACTATAATGGTGTCTACTGGTATTTGATGTATTCTATTGGTGGGATGTAATCTGGCAGATGGGAAACAATAAAACAACAGCAATCCCTATTGGAATAATGCCCAAAACACACTACAAAAAGGAATTTTGTTTGAATTTCAGTGATGGTTTCAATTGCTTTTTTCTGCAGGGTAATGATACCCATACTGTGCTGCACACTATTGACAATGTTAAGCTGAAGCTTGACTTTGCAAAATTCAAATCGCAAATCAAATCGCAATCGCAATATCTGTCAAAAAAAATCGCAATTAGATATTTTCCCCAAATCGCACAGTCCTAGTTGCGTGTTATTAAGTCAGAATTGTGAGATAAAAGGTCGCAATCACCTTTTTTCATTTTTTATTCAGTGGCAGAAACGGGCTTCCATAAAATCCACACCACAACTATAACAACACAGAGACATCATTTGGAATCACTTTCAGAACGTACCAGATGAAAGATTAAAACGTAAATCAAACTGAATCCACCCAAGTGTAAAGAGCTCAAGCATTTAAAGCAGCAGATGACAAAACTGCAGCACGTGCTTACAGTAAACAGAATGTTATCGTCCGTTGGTGTGAACCCTAATATAATAGTTTTTGATGTGAATGGGCCATTACATCGTTCTGTTCACTAACGGGTTAATATGACAACGTGTAAATAGTTTTGTTTCTTTTAAAAAATTCAAATATTTAAAAAAAAAAAAATTGTGCTATTTCTTTAACATATGTCCAGTTGTCGAATCAACTGGGAAACTTTGGGCAAATTCCAAATGGCTTTTTTGCACCCTTGAAGGGCACTTCTGGAAGGGGACGCCATTTGTAGGGCCGTTCCAAATGAAAGTGAACAACTGAATCCCTTCATGAAGGGCCCTTCCAGAAGTCTGTTAGCGAAGGGAACATGCGATGGTCTCTTTACGGATGTGATTTACATAAATTCCATTTGTGATCATGTGATCTTTGGTTAGGAGATCTTGCGATGCATTTGATGCAAAGTTGGGGTTGATTTCGACTTCACATACAAAACGAGAATGTAGAATAGGCTAATTAAATTTGTCTTTATATTAATGTAATACAAAATATTTTTCATCAGTGACAGAAATAGCCTATGATTTAAGACGGTATGTAAGCAAGTTTAAGCAAGTTTAGTTTAAAAAAAGTTTAATACACAATTAGATGATATTTAAATAAAATAGTCATAAAAAGAAGAAATACTATTTGCAACAACTGATGGAGTGCTGAATGCTGCACACACACGCAGCATTGTCAAGGTAACATCTGGTCAGTCATTCCCTTTGCCAAGGGAGTTCCAAACGCTTGGCCTATACGAGACAGTAATGGCCTGCACTCTTGAAAGAACACACTTCAAGGGCTCTGCCCTTCGAAGGTAGGAGGGCATAGGGATGCTCACTTCCTTTTGCAATTCACCCTTTGTGTTGAAAACATGTTGGAGCTATAATCAACATATTTTAGTCCACTCAAAAATCAGGTAGAAAAACTCTTGATATTTACATGGCACATACTCCACTTTTTCCATAAAATTCAACTACCGAATTGATCAATTAAGCAAATTAAATAGAAGTTAAAACTTGACATAATTTTCCTGCTTTTGCTCTGCAGTACCCATCTATGTGCCCTTCCTGATCGTCGGCTCGGTCTTCGTTGCCTTCGTGCTGGTGGGCTCCGTTGTTGCCGTGTGCTGTTGCCGCTGTCTCCGTCCCAAACAGGAGCCTTCATCAGGCGGCGGCTCAGGAGGAGGGTCCAGCAGCGCCCGTGTCCTCGAGACGATTCCCATGATGGCCAGCACAGGTACGTCGCGAGGCTCGTCCTCCCGCCAGTCGAGCACTGCCACCTCCTCCAGCTCTTCAGCTCCACCGGCCGCCCCCCGTCCCGCACACGTCCCTCTGCTCCGCGCCCAGGCCTCGTGTTGCCTCCCGCCAGACGCCAGCGTCTACGTGAACATGCCGACCAACTTCTCAGTGCTAAACTGCCAGCAAGCCACTCAAATCCTTCCTCACCAAGGGCAGTTTCTACATCCTCAGTACATCGGATTCGCCCACCCTGTTTCTCCGGCTCCTGCCTTCCTAGATCCCGCTCAAGTGGGCTACCGCCCATTGCAGTCTCCGTATCCTCCGCCAACCAGCGTGGCTAGTGTGACCGGGGATCAAAAATACCCTCCGGTTACCATGTGAATCCCAATGGGACCATCATAGGAATCAAAATCACACAAAAAAATCAGTTCAGGGCACAAAATTGAGAGTCAAGGCTTGCAACCACACAAATGAGACTCTCAAACCGGTGCTTTATCAAACACAACATTGTTTTCTGTGATATAAAGGAAACAGTGCTTAAGAAATGACTGGATGTGTGTGTAACATGCCTTGAAAAGTGCTAATGGTGCCTTTGTAAATGAAGCGCGTGTGTATATATGCGATGTATATTTGTGTTGTATAACCGTGCATGTGCGCTCTGTGCGTGACTGTATAGGTGTGTTGGTTTATGAGATGCAGTATGTGATGAATATGTGTGTGTGTAGTGCACTATATGTTGTGTGTAATGGGAATCACAGGTGCTGTAATGTGAAAAACAGTCCTGGCTCCCTGTTGGATGCTTAAAATCTAATGAAGTGAACACAGGACACAGACTGTGACGCTCCACCCTCTTGCCCACTGCAGCACACGCACATACAGTAGACACACACACTTAAACTTTCGCATATACACACTCACATTCTGCAGAACCAAAGTCATTTTCGCATTGCCAAGGAACTGAATAGAAAATATACAAAAAATATAGGCCTGTGTTTGGGAAAGCGATGTGCGAAGGTGTGTGTAGCTGAGATCAGCGGTCTTCTGAAAGCACCAGAGTCAATTACGCACTAAAAACTGTCTGCCAACTGTTCCCCTTCACCAAGTCTCTGCCTTGTGAAAGGACTGTGTATGTGTGCCACTTTTCTTCCCCTCTGTTAGCATAAGGTACACTTGAGGAGTACCAAAAGGGTTCCAGGGCATTTCATTTGGAGTGGGTTTCTTTCAGCGCGCTCAAAGGCAGCAGTTTAGCGAGGAAAAAAAGCCCCAGGCTCCTCCAGAAGGCCATCACCTTTCTGGACTACTAAAACTCCAGCATTAGATCTCAGACTGGCAGAAAAATCACAATGAAATTAAAGACTGCCAGTCTGAAATCACCAAAAAATCACCAGTCTGAGTTATTTGGGTTTTAGAGCTGGAAGTTAAAAAGGTAATTCAATCCAAAATGTTGTTTCAAACCTTTATGACTTTCCGTGGAACACAAAAGAAGATATTTCTATTTTTTTCATCTAATTCAAGTCAATGTTGTTATTGTAAAAACGAACTAAAACTGAAATAAAGGCTAAATGGATATCTTTAACTTAAACTAATAAAAACGGCAAAATCAAATTTTTATAGCAAAAATTGCTGTTAAACTAAAATAATGTATTAGATGAAAAACTTGAAAAAAATGTTGCTTTGCAAAACAGAATATGAAAAAATTTAAATGACAAAAGAACAAAACAAAAGTACTAAAACACTAAAATTAAAAGGAAAACTTGGACAATATAAAGGAAAATAACTTAAAATATTAATAAAAGCTACATTTTAAAAATGTCTGTTTTTTCATCTAATGAAAGCCAGTGCTGTTATTGTTAACTAAAACTAAACTATTAAAAATTCCAGATAGAATAGAATTGTTAGATAGAAATAGAAATCTTTAACTTAAACTAATGAAAATGGCAAAAGCAAATAGTTTTTCTAGCAAAAAAAGTTGTTAAAAATGTTATACTAAATGTATATATTAAATGGAAAAACTTGAAAAATGAGTTGCTTTGGCAACTAACTAAAGTTTAAGTTGAAGTACTAAAGTTAAACTAAAACTGAATTAAAATAAATTGAAACTAAATTAAAAATATTACAATAATTAAAACATGAAAAAACACAATTGCAAAAAACCTAAGCTAAAATTAATGTGAAAACTGAAAATATATATATATGAATACATTTTAGAATAATATTCAATACTGAAAAAATATAAAGTAACTGATGGTAGTCAGTGGGGTTGTTTTAGAATATCATCTTTTGTGTTCCACTGCTTGGAATGACAGAGTAAATGATGACAGAACTTTCTTTTTTTGGTGAACTTTCACTAAAGTTTGAGATAGATGGTTTCTACCCCTACAGGAAAAGTAGCAAAGTCTGTCCTGACAGGGAGAATGTCTGTTTCGACTGTATCTGTGGGCAACTTTACATGCACATCAGATCTATTTTTGTGTACGATACGTGTGTGTGTAAAACTGAATGAGTATTTGAGCTTGAATGTGCCTCTCTCTTTTTGAGAGCAGGGTGCTACGTGTCTTTTACATATGAAATATAATAATTATAATAAATATTTTTAGAGACTGTGAAGTGTCACTGGGTTGTTTGTAAGAGATGCTGAGTGCTGCTGTCAGCGGTATGTGTGGCGCTCTCAAATGAAGACATGCAGGGCCCGTTTGCACCACTGCCTCGGCTAAATTAAACCCGAGTGCTCCTGTTACACATGGACTTTAAGTGCTCAGACTTTCATCACTCTCAACACTCATGACGAAACTGAGACCATGGGCTGCGTGCATAAATCTTTGCATAGTTTCCATGCTAAGTGTTTGCATATACAGACAGACATTTAGTCATAAAACTCTATGCACATGTTCATATTACTTTTAAATATATGTACTAGATACTGGAAACCAAGCTGAATTAGCCTGAGTTGACGTCACGATTGAACAGCTATAAATTATATTTATATACACTACTGTTCAAACGTTTGGGGTTGGTAAGATTTTGAAAGTCATGCAGAGACTGCATTTATGTGATCAAAAATACAATAAAAACAGTATTGTTAAGTATAATCACTTTTTTTTTGTATAATTTATAATGTAATTTATTCCTGTGATGGCAAATCTGAATTTTCAGCATCATTACTCCAGTCTTCAGTGTCACATGATCCTTCAGGAATCTTTCTAATATGATGATTTACTGATCAAGAAGCATATTTATCAATATAAAAACAGTTGTGCTGCTTTATTTCGTTTTTATTTTTTTTGTTAACTGATACATTTTTTAAAAGGATTTTTAAATGATAGAAAGATCAAAAGTCTTTTGTAATATTTTGCTGGTCTCTTAGGGAGATTCTGATAAACTAGTAAATGATGAACGACAGTAAATTATGGCACCTGTTAACATTGAGATTAATGCAAATGGTCATATTCTTCATGTTGTTGAAAGCTGAAGTGCTGCCAGTTCAAAAGACATTTACAAGCTGTTAACATGTGCAATAGAGAAATGTTAACAGGCTGTTCTACAATTAAGGAAATCATGAATTTAGTGGAAATTGTTATTTTTAAAATTACACATACTGCACCAAGTATGATGTGACATTTTATAAATATACGTCCACTTATTTACGATTATTAAAACACTTTATTTAATCACCTAGAACAAAAATACAAATAAAAAGTTTTCCCCACAATATATGTGATATAGCCTACACATTAGCTACAAAAATCTGCAACATTTAAAAATAATATTGAACCAAATGACCTCAGAACTGACAGTTGTGTTTAGTTAGTAATATCTGTTTTGCACATGCACATATGAGACAGGATGAAAATGTAAAGCTAAATCTATATAAATATTACCTGAACGTGCTAAAACACAAATCGCTTTTCATACTTTAACTAGCTAGAATAAAAACTCTTTAAACAAGTCTTTAAACACACTTAACAGCACACGTCACTAGTCACACTTTCCACCCAGACAATGGCTGCATATACAAACAAAACCCAAAATAATTGCAGTTAGTTAAATCTGCCTGTGTTCTTGGCATGTATATATGGAAACTTTAGGGTCAGACTAACGTTTGGGGAGTCATTGGACAGAGTTGAAATGGATCCATGTGGTTCCTGCTGAGGTGGAACAGGAATGGATTCACCATATTGGAGGCAGTGGAGCTGGACAGAGCTGGTAATTTACAGTTACATTAAGACTTAAATGAACTCGTATGGGATTATTCTAAATATCCATTCAACGCACCTATCGTTAATTCAGAACATATATAGTTGAGTACATCTGTGTATTTTATCCTTCACATACACACTAAGTGCACTGATGTACAATGTGTTCTTTGGCAAATTGAATGATTCGGGGTTTAAATAAGGTAAGATCTACATATGCTGTAAATGTGTTAGTACTCTTCTGTCTTTCCTGTTTTTAATCTTAAAATAACACTCCACCTCAGCTCATTTCCTAACCTGTAACTCTGACTATGTAGCTCTGAAGTGCACTTCAAACAAACCCGGCCGGAGAAAGCACAAATCAAACTCCACTTATAAGTCCGCTAGTGTTGAATGTTGAATGTTGGCTTTCACTTTTTTAAGACAGCATAAGTGAACCAAATCACGCTAAGCTCATTTTTTTAGCTCAGCAATTTTACAACGATCTCCTTTTCACATAGGCTGCTATTCAAAGTTTGGTAATCCCTTAAAAACTTGATGAATGTATGATGTAAATTCGAATAGAATGAATTAAATTCTTATATAATTTACTCACCACCGAATCTGAAGCAATGCGTTCAACTAGTCAGGAGAACTTTCTGTGGTAGCGTGAGTCGAATCACGAACAATGGACTCATACGAACCGGTTATTTTCAATAGGTCAAAATCAAAAGATTCACAAACCAGTTTCGAATCTTCGAATTCCCTAGTGAGTTAGCGGCGAGTTAACAAGACTCACTCAGTCAACGGTCAATGAATCGTGTAGTTACAAATGACTCCTCTCTGAACTCTGAGTCGTTTATCTATTTGAATAGGCACATATAGGCGTTAGATATAGTTTTGTTATTAAACTATATAGTTTTGTTAATTGAAATAACTAAAGCTGAAACGAAATATAAATATTACATGATAAAACTTTAAAATTAAATATTAAATGAAAATTAGAAATTTTGGCAAATAACTGAAGTAAGTTTAACTACTAAAATAACTAAAACTGGAATAAAAATAAATTAAAGAGAATATAAAAAAATAAAAATGTCAAAAGCACAAAACAAAATTACTAAAACTAAAATTAAAAGCTAACTTAAAATATGAATAAAAATTCATAGGCATTTTGGTTGAGTACCTACTGCATATGAGTTAATCTACTCGGGGGAACTTTCTTTTTGTCAGCTATAAGTGAGGTTGTGGAATCGCAAACAATTGACTCATATTAAATGGTTCTTTTAAATAGGTAAAAATCTTCCAATGATTCACAAACCAGTTTCGAACTCCCTAGTGAGTTAGCAGTGAGTTAACAGCATACCTGTTAACACTCCCGTTTTTCCTGGGAGTCTCCCGTATTTCACACCCATCTCCCACCTCCCGTATTGTTATTTCTCCCAGTAAACTCTCGTAATTTGTATGGCCCAACCCTCCTTAGGCCTATATGAATAATCACATCAGTATGAAACGCATCCTACTCACACAATCGACACATCATACAAATTTGAACCCATTTGTGACCTCAACCGTTATCAACAGTTGCGCTTAGACGCGGGAAGTTGAATAATCAGTGGTAGAAATGGAAGGAGGAGACTCTGGAGGAATAATTTAATTTCATATCTCGGAAGCCGCACCGATTTTAATATCGGACACAGTGGGAAAAATGACTTTCAGTAAGTCCTTCTGCTATTGTTTGCAGAAAACACGCAGTTGTAAATGAAGACACCAAGATATATTTATGTTACTAAATTAATGTAATTGTTTGAAAATAATTGTTCAAATATAATTTATATTTTTGACTCACCCCTTTTCTTAAAAATGGCTGAAATGTTGTTTTATTTTATAAAACTTTGTGAAAACCTGTATCTGAACATGTAAATCATGTTTGTTTGTTTTTTACAGTCATTTAAAGGTTTAATATGTTACCATTGCCCTACACTGCTCAGGTTTTAAAAAGGTCTTTAAACAAAGGCTTAAATTTGATTTAAAAAATCCTGCAGACAGCCTGACTTGACAGTTCCTGCTCCACAAAAATGAGTGGCATGAACATTCTTAATGTCTCTTCTTTTTGTTCCACAGAAGAAAGTAAGTCACACCGGTTTGGAACGACATGAGTGTGAATCCACAAATTTAAACTGAACAATAATAAGAATTTGCCTGAAATGACTCGGGCAACAATAACAGGACAAAAGCAAGGCTTAAAAAGAGAATGACACAGAGTCACAAGTCCAGTTTATTTGACAAAACAGTCCAGAAACCCAACAGGTCGAGTGAAAGCGGACAAAAGCAAAAGCTACATCTGTGATCCACAGCAGCCACCGACTGGAACAGAGAGGGAATGAAAGGATAACTAGACCAAGAGAACAAGGAGACATGGAGATTGTCGATCTGGAAAAAGAGAGAGAATCAAAGACAGGGGCAGACGGAGAGAACATGAGCTCTAAGATACAGAGGCCGCCATTAAGTAGAAGATTAGGTGAGACGGAGAGCGAGAGAAGGTGTATTTGTGTGTGTGTGGTAAGCTGGGAAGCTCCATGCTGCAGGGTGGGGGTTCCGCCTCAGAGGAATCGCTGTGTGTTTTGGCAGCCTCACTGGATGGGAACGGTGCATGCGTGTGTCTGCAGCATCTGTAAGCCACACCTCCTCCCCCCCATCTCAGGTCTGCAATGGGCATTCCTCCAAAAAGAGTGTATGCATGTGGGTGGCTGTTTTGTGTTTGTTTAGAGTGGCCTCCCCTCCTGCTTCGCCGTGGTGATGACGGATACGCCAAACTCCGATCTCTGGAGACGCAGACGCTAGGATTTAACAAAAACACACACATGCAGACACACCGAGAAGCGCAACAGCCGCCC
>NW_015548221.1:473901-477674 GCF_001515605.1 Sinocyclocheilus anshuiensis | reverse complement strand
ACCCTCCGTTTCCTGTAAATCCACTCCCTCGTCGGGAGGCGGTGTGTTATGTAGCTCAGCCGAGTGTTGCGCTAGCTGTGCCCAGTTCAGTTTAGTTCAGCTTAAAGGCCACAGCAGGATCACCCAGCACAGGTGTGTCGTTAAAGTCTCTACCAGCTGTCGCTGTGGCTACAGCTACAGACTGGGCCGCTGACGGGTGGTGTCGTAGGAGCGAACAACCTGGGACTGCGACACCACGCCATGCTCCTCCTGTGAGAACGCATATCCATCTATTGGGAGAGAGAGAAAACAATCGTTAGCCTTTATTATAGGGATATTTGCGTGCGTGGCAATCAAAGCACACTGTACAGCTGTGCTGTCGATATACCACAATTATTTTTCTCACAATATTTGATGGATTCTTCATATTAGGGCGGCAGTGGTGAATAGATAACACCGATCATGGAAATAGTCAACAAATTAAATACTCAAGTGGGTCTTAAAAATGCATTTTAAAAAGGCTTAGACTTAAGGCCTTAAAGAGCTGCTGAAAGAAAATGCACCATATTGCACCTTTAAAACTGGGGATTAACAATTTATAATGTAACATTTATATTTTAAAACTTTTTCTGTGTTTATACGTATAGCAGTTAAAATTCTTACATTTTTATTTTAGCATATATTTACAATACCGTTCAAACGTTTGTGGTCAGTAACTTTGTTTTTTAAAATAAATTAATTTTATTCAGCAAAGACACATTAAATTGATCAATGGTCATAGTAAAGGCATTTATAATGTTACAAAAATGTATATTTCAAATAAATGCCTTTGAACTTGAATAAAGAATCCAGAGGAAAAATGTGTCATGGTTTCCACAAAAATATTAAGCAGCAGAACTGTTTTCAACACTGATAATAAAAAGAAATGTTTATTGAGCACCAAATCAGCATATTAGAATGATTTCTAAAGGATCATGTGACACTGAATACTTCATATTAGGGCAGCAGAGGCAAATAGATAAAATCTGAAAATTCAACTGTGAATTTTGAAAAAATTCAACAACATTACAAGAAAAAATTATATTTTTAAATATATTAAAAGTTTTTTTTAATTTGCACTAATATTTGATAATATTGCTGTTTTTACAGTATCAAATAAATGCAACCTTGGTGAGCATAAGAGACTTCTGGGTTTTTTTTTTACCAACCCCAAACTTCAAACATGGATTATGTGAAAAAGTTTTTTTGTTTTGTTTTCCCAATAAAATACAGAAAATAAAACTTTTCTGTATATAAACCTTTATTTATCCGATTAATCAAAGTGACAGATTAATTTAAGATTTTTTTTCATTAGCTTGGACAAGAAACTCATGAAGCTCTGACAACTTACAGATTAATAATAATATAATAATGATAATAATTAGTTGCAGTTGTACAGGTTCTGCAGATCTCAGTGGGTGTGAAGCGTAAAAATAGGTGCGGAACATGCACTTACGTGACACGGTCTGCTGCACAGAGTTTGAGCGTCCCACGCTGGAAGGCATCTTCCTGAAGACCCGTGTAAGCAGGTGGGCACGCTCGTTCAGACTGGACAGACAGAGACAGAAGGGTTAAGCCACCAATCACAGCATATGCTACACACATGACAGCTAGAGGTCAAATCACATGCATTTCTACAACACACAGTCCTCTACTCTGCCACATGGCCATCCTGGCGAACGGCAGATACTCTTAATGATGTTCACTCGAGCGGAACACACATTTACACACACATACTCGCACAATTCTAAGAAATGGCTTCCCAAAGCACTCCTAAACAACATTAAACTTAGGCCTGCGATCCAAAAACATCTCCTCGAATATTTCCACAGCACTAAATCCTCAAGCTTTCCAATCCTTCAAACAAAATCGATCAATATGAGAGGTATTCAACAGCTCTTTATTCTTAAATTAATGCAGCCAATAAAGAAGTCTCTGGTTGCAGAATTAAATGGCAAAATTTCAATTCTGGAAACTGAATCCGATGTCATTTTGCGTCCAGTTTTGAAATGATGAGAATTCAAAGGAGCCTGACCCCGTCTTTGATAAACACATTCCATGTAGAACAATCAGTCTACGATGTTTCCCTGTAAATCAGATGAAAGCGATCTTTCCCTCATCCATAAAATAAGGAGTGATCTGAAAACCAGTTGTTATGGAGGAAGGCCAAACTTCTCAAGGTTACAGCTCAAACTCATATTGTACTACGAAGGGGACGGTTTGCACTGTTATCGTTGGGAAGGACGTGCCATTCATTTGGCTGCGCTGTAAAAAAAAATCGCCAACAGTATATGAGATATGGCAGAACATCGGCCAACGAAAACTATGTCTGCAAAACAGATGACTGGTTGAAAGACGGGGATGATGAATGGATAAATAAAGAAATAAAAGGATGGAATGACGCATAGACTCGCTGGTAACCGGAGCTCTTTCTTCCTCTGTCGTTTCTCTGGAACATGGACAATCCTTGGAATATCAGACAGTTGTTTTGATTAATCAAATTTTCAATAACTTATTTTCCTCCAACCGTCCCTCACCTACGAGTCCAGGCTTGGCTTATACTTCGGAAAATACTTTGCTTTTGTCCGGCAGGGCTAGTTGGGTAAATAGTTTCAAATGTAAACGCCTAGGATATGCTCTTCAATTGTGTCAGCCTCCGCCCAGTGATGTCGAATTCAAGCTGACGTTTAATCATTCAGCGGATTTCTACACTCGTTCAGGATGACTTACAACCATTATGTTTTTTACAGCTGGATATTTACTGAAACAAATGAGGTTAAGTGTTCTGCTCTGGGGGAATGAGGGGGTAAACGCAAACAGGGCTTATGGCCAACATCCCTCTGATTAGAAGTCCATTCTGTCAACTCCCTGGCCATAAATTAGTGGCCTAAAGACCACGAAACACTCCAAGGTATTACAAAAAACTGCATGAGACTACACGTCTGTCTGCCAAGTTCCTGTCTCATATAGGGCTGTACACCAAACACAATATGTAGAGTAATATCTCTGGGCTAAACTGTTAAATCCATGCAATCGCTCCACGCAGTCAGCCTCAAACCACAAACACACAGTTTGAAAACAAACACATGCACAGAGCTACGATCTTAAGGAAGCTACACACACCCAATGCTTATAGCTAGGCAAACCTGACCAGCTCATGGCTGCCTGACATCGCAGAATGTGAAAGAGAAAAGTGAAAGAAAAGTCGTGAGATGATGATGATGGTGATGAAAGGAAGGTTAAGGAAAGGAGGAAACAGGTCACTGCACATCCTATAGAGAGACTTAGGCAGCTGGTTCTACCTGCACATGCCTGCCTTTGACTCTACGAGTCTATGAATCCTCAGCATTGGGCCTGTGGGTGGTTCAGGCAGGGGTTAGAGGATCACAATGAACACAAACACAGATTCTTTCCCAAACACACATCCACAAACTAATTCACAAACAATATGCAAATAGACAAAAGACATAAACAAATCATAAACACAATCAATCAGCTCCAAAACCTAGTGAGCTTCCTTCTGCAACAAGCAAAGAATACGAAAAGAAAAAGAAAAAAGTGGGGAAAAAAAAAATCCAAAATGTGGGTATTTTATTTTCAACAATTCTAACTGTACATTAATCTTAATCATCTTAATAAATATACAAATATACAATATACATATTTATATGATAAATATCATATAAAATCATATATTTAATTAATAATAATAATAATAATAATATATATATATATATATATATATATATATATAT
>NW_015548221.1:472978-473891 GCF_001515605.1 Sinocyclocheilus anshuiensis | reverse complement strand
TATATTTTTATAATAAATTATATATATATATATATATATATATGGTAATATAAATTAAAACAACTTGCAAATCAACCTGAGGTATTACAGGGGAGTTTATAGAAAGGCTGGTTTACATCAAGGCATATTCAGGGACATACCTGCGGCCGCTGGCATCTCTGAGGACGGCTGCCCCAGGGTCCACAGCCCGAGCTTCCAGTTCCTGCACCTCCTCCAGCAGAGTCTTCCTCACTGTGCGCCGCCCTCTGCATGCAGACATACACAAGCAAGACAAAGTGAAAAACTGTCAGTCTGTTTATGTGAGTCACTAATACATACCGCCAAATCACACTGTATTTTCTCCATAAATACACTGATATGTGTATGTGTGTGGTACATTACTCACGCATTCCACACCACATCTTTGAGTAAACATGCTGTTGGCACCAGTATCAGGCCCAGCCAGAAGCTCCAGCACTGCATCACCCTGCCAGCCTAAAACGAAGATAAACAGATCATCAATTTCAAATCAATGCTCTGCAAACATCGCAACACCCAATCAATGCTGGATTTCTCTCTCCTTGCAACAGCTGTTGACTGACAGCGTCATCTTTGACCTGTGGGAGAGTTCAATTACCCTGTTTACCTAACTCTACTGTCTGCTGTTTGCTCTAGTTCTTCCTCCCAGTCTCTGTTTAATGGCCCAATTAGAAGTGTATTTTTCCACCCTAATGAGTCACTTCTTAAAGTTTACTACTTAAACTCATTGCTCTAACCTGTATAAAACCCATTATATATACACAAAATAATCTATCTATACACAGGATATTTTTATACATATATACAATTTTATAATTGTATTTAATATATTATTTCGTTTTTTTATATTATTTATTTAATATAAAAGAAATAAAATTAAAAACTAAAATGCAAT
>NW_015548221.1:470289-472936 GCF_001515605.1 Sinocyclocheilus anshuiensis | reverse complement strand
TGAAATTGCATTTTAGTTTTTAATTTTATTTCTTTTATATATATATATATATTTATTTTTTTTAAATTTTTTTTTGGGACACAAAAGCCTCACTTATGTAATGTCAATATCCATATTTCATTATATTTTAGTATGAGAGCATTACATTTGTTCCACTTTATTACTACTAATCAATCTGATCTAAAAATCTTTCACAGGAACATATTTTTCTGAAGTGACTTTTAATGTTAAAAGACAGCTTCACGGTGTGCAATCAAGTGATCCCACTTTTAAGGATCCTCCACAGCTGATATCCCCGCCGGAATGTACTAGACTCCGAAAACCATTAGACGGCGTCCCCTCGCGACAGCTGCGCATACACCCCCAGACCAACCCTCCCGAATTCTCAGACGAGCAGACGCACAAAAATACACACACTGATATACAGCTCTGGAAAAACATCCATAGTGTGTGCTCCCAGCTTGGCCTGCATGGAG
The DNA here is from genome assembly GCF_001515605.1 of Sinocyclocheilus anshuiensis. Taxonomy (NCBI): domain Eukaryota; kingdom Metazoa; phylum Chordata; class Actinopteri; order Cypriniformes; family Cyprinidae; genus Sinocyclocheilus; species Sinocyclocheilus anshuiensis. The sequence goes on along the minus strand of NW_015548221.1, from coordinate 472,460 downwards.
AGATGGAGAGATTAAAAAATGAACGGCTGGACAGAAGAGGGGAAAGAAAAGCCAACGCTGCAGGGTAAAGAGCGAGGGATGTCCCATCTTTCTCTCCCTCTCAGAGAGCAGCTGTGGTGATACTTGAGCACATTCCTGATTTCTGACACAAATCGAATTAATGGGCCGGAGGGCTTCAGAGAGCTCTATCCCACCCCCGACCGCTCCACACTACCACAGCACGCACACACTAGCTTTGTTCAAAAATCTAGTGAGTCGCCCCCCGTACGTAGCATTTTGGGGCACTGTAGGCACACTTCCAATTATGCTGTCTCCAGAGACGTATACATTACAATCCCTTAAAGAACTGAAATATCACTTGGTAAAATATCCAAGATGGTGGACAAAGCAAGAAAAAAATATAATTACAGAAATAACACTAAAATATGTTATAATACAAAAATGTGACAATATTGAAATGTATTGTGTAAAATGTCATACAATTTTATAAAAACAAATTATTAATATATAATATATGAATGTTCTTATTCATATATAACAAATATTCATACTGTAATTTATTCAATACAATTTTTATTTATTTTTCTTATTATTTTATGTTTTTTTATACATAACATTTTTGGAAGGGTGGCCTTTTTTGAAGAGAAATGCTAATTATAAATATAACACAATAGTAAATAGTAAACATTTTTAAAAAGTATAAAAATAAGTATATAATAATGTTTTAAATATGCTATATATAAAATCGTATTTTCTACATATTTTTGGAATAGCATTAATATATATATATAACGTTAATTATAAATGTAATTAATACAAAATTTATTTTTTTGTTTTATATGTAATTTATAGAAGCAAAAATACATATAGATATATATATGGTGTTATTTGAATAACATATAGAGTTCTTGCCTTTACAAAGTGTTTCAAATTAGTACTTCGCATGTTCCATTTCAGTTAGGATGGTGCCTATGTAGGCAACAGAGAGCGAGGCGACTCACTAGGTTATGGAACAGAGCCACTGTGGGGACAAGGCAAAAAAACCTTTCTGGAGTATTCCTCATTCAAACACACACACAGATGTCTGTAGCGGTGCACAAACCAGCCCACCCGCTTGAGTCATCACTTCCAGGGTAGGCCGTAAAAGCCTGGGGCTTGGGTGACTGTGTGGCAGCTGCAGGGAGACTGCGAAATGGGACGGCTGTGACACAGAACACCCAGAGAGCAAGTCATCCAGGCGCCGGGCGGCAGTCAAGATACAGGCGGTGAGTGAGAAAGCACGAACACGAACAGGTGTGTGTGTGTATTTGCACTCACCTGGCCCAACATATCCGGTGCTATAGGAATGCTTGGCCAGATTGCAGAATAGACGGCAAAAAACAACATCCAGAGCACCATGCTGCCCCATACAGCCAGATGAGAAAACTAGAACAAGAGAAAAACAGGTCATGGTCAGTTTCACACTGAATATAGACTTCTTCAACTGTAATGGAAACCATGTGAATTCCAAGGCCGCTCTACTTCATCACAAGATCTGGTGCGAGGACAACTGACCGGACGAGGAGTGTCGACGTCTCCTCAACACACATGGCAGCGGGACAGAGAAATGTCTTGACATAGCAGCATGTTCCCCATCTATCTAAAGCACTTCCCAGAATATATATACTGTATATGACCTTCCTATAGAATAAGACACAATGTCAAGTGCAAAGTGTTGCATAGTGGGATCTCCTTTCAATTCAGATTTTAAAAATCCTTTGGAATAAATTCAGTGCGTTAAATGCCGCTATGATACATTGCAAAAACATTTCTTACTCTGTTTTATGTCTTGTTTTCCAGTTCAAATATAAAGAGCAGTTCAAAGTGCTCATGGATACGCTGTTTCCGTTCAGATCAAATCAAAACACTGTAGGAAACAGATCCGGCGTGACACAGCTGACACAGAACAGCATACGCTGTTTACAGGGTGACGCGGAGGAGACGAATTGTTGAATAAAGTCTTTTTTTTTTCTTCTTTTGCACACAAAAATTATTCTCGTAGCTTCGTAACGGTTGAACTACTGACGTCACATGGATTATTTTACAGATCTCCTTGCTACGTTTCTGGACTTGGGAACATTTCAGTTGTATTGCTGTCTATGCAGGGTCAGACAGCTCTCAGATTCCATCAA
>NW_015548221.1:464452-470098 GCF_001515605.1 Sinocyclocheilus anshuiensis | reverse complement strand
TGTTCTGACTCACAGACTGTAAGTACGTTTTTATATTTAAAGAATTTGCCACTGACTATTCAAACGCGAGTTTTGAGCAGTGTAGAGTAGCACTTGTTTGTCATTTCTCCGATCACAAATGCAGACATGGTTTTATGTTTACGCGGTGCGATGCAACGCAACGCGTAAAAAGACAGTATAAGTCATTATAATCCGTAATTATGTCCCCACTGGATGCAACAAATGCCTCGTTTGTAATGGGTTTTCATGTTTTTGAATCATCGCTCCAGCCAGACAGGGCATCACAGTACGTTAAGGGGCGTAACATTTCCGTCACACGCTTGAGGTATTCTGCCAATCACAACGCACTGGATAGCTGGCCAATCAGAGCACACCTCGCTTTTCAGACCGATGAGCTTTGTAAAAATCGACGCGTTTCAGAAAGGCGGGGCATAGAGGAGAAACAATAATGTACAGTATGTGGAAAATAATGTGTTTTTTGAACTTTAAATCGCATAAACACATTTCATTACACCAAATACACAAAATAATGTTCTTTTTAGCAACATGATATGACCCCTTTAAAAAGGTTTGGTTATTTGTACCAGAAAACGACAAAAATACTAAGAAAGAAAATCATTTTTGCACTCTTTTAATTCAGACATAAAAAATGCTTTGTAATATTCAGTACATTAGACAGCACTACCATAGACTTACTCAGTATTTTTGTCTTATTTTCCAGTACAAATATGTAAAAATTCTCACATCATGCAAAATAAATTGAGATATTGGATCTGTTTTCTGAAAAAATTATCAAAATTAAGTGAGTTTAAGGAAAACAAGGTAATTTTCCTTAGCCCATCACATATTTTTTCCTGTTTTAAGCATGAACTCACTTAATTTAGACTTTTATATATTATAATCATATATTTTATATTTTAATACAAATTTTTGTAATAATTTAACTAATTTTGCTTCTACAACTCTATAATGTGACAACCTTTTTCCAGATATATGCTCATTGCTTTGAGCTCAGATGGCAGGCGGTGAGGAGTGTGTGTGTGTGTGTGTTTGTGTTGGAGGATGGGGACTGACGTACCCTTGTCCATGCGGTGGTCTCCATACCGGCTTTCAGACATACAGTTACCACTACATACTGCACCAGGAAGAGAGACGGAGAGAGAGAGAGTCATAAATAACAGTAATGATATGCACTCATCCTGGTAAAACGTTCTGTACAGCTTCAACACAACAAAACAGACGAGGGCTTTCACACAGGCATCAACTTACTATTGCCTCTAGCGACGCACACTGCTTTAAACCAATTACACATTTAGCCCTTAAAGTAATCGTACGCACATACACACACACATAGAGGCCTGCGAGGAACAGAAAAGAAATACCAGCACACAAAGACTTCACTCCCCATGGGACTCATTCATTACTGTTTTAATGGCTAGAGAGTCTAGTATCGCCTCCAAAAACCCCAACGTACTGTATTTAATAGTCTGGGTTGCACACATACACACGGCCTCATTTTTATAATGGATGGCCAAAAGCACAACACAACAACATCAAGAGCTTTATGCGAGATACAGTTCACTGATTGGCTAGTGGGGAGGGAATTGTAGTGATTTAGATGCTGAAAAGGGGCATGAAAGATGTTTTCTGGGGTTGCAGTCTGTATTGAATGTGAATAGGAAAACATACTGTGAAATAATGTGACACATCTTAGCATTTTCTTTGCAGGCTGCATGCAAATTAAACATGCAGCCCGATCAGCATAGTCTGATTCTGATTTAAGACTCAATGACAGGATCTGTGTAATTAATTATTTGCCCAAACAAATATAAAATCTGACTCACTTCTGACATTCGGATCTTTGACAACATGTAATTAAAGCAAAAAAATTCCCAGAAGCGTTTTGTTGTCATTTGGGATGGGTCAGACTGGTCAACTAGTCGAACTAGACTTTTTACAAAATTGCTGTTTTAACTTTAATATTTTATGGAATTTTTTTTTTTTTTCTTTAACAATACATTTCACTCAATTGCACATAAATATTGATAAAAAGATCTTTCACTCAACTTCTCTGAGAGGGTTTTAGCACCAAGAACCTTCTCTCTGAAAATCTGGATTTATTGCACAGCTGTATCTCTAAAACAGCTTTTGTTACAAAACCATCGACTTTTAGGCAGTTTTTGGACTTCAAATTGCTTGGTATGAGCAATGTGAGGATTATGAGATTTTTGTGCAGTAAAAAGTTATTTTTAAAATGCTGGTTTATGTACATATGCAGACAGATATCTTTGGCAGTTGCTTTGCATTTTGTGAAATTTTTAAAGGCTTTTGTGCAATAAGAATTGTGCTTTTAAGGCAGGGTGTCAAAAATGACCAAGACCCCTGCGTACTGTTCCATTCTGTTGCACTCCATCCAGGTTTTATGGCCTATGTGAACAACCCATAAAAAAAATCTGTGTGACTGGTGTGAGGTCTTATTTTATAAACCAGCCCTACTATACAGGGCTTCCTTTAGGCTGATTATTAATTTAGATCAGGTATTCCCAAACTTTTTTTTGTCAGCCGAACCCCTGAGATTTTAAGTCAATATTTCATTAATTTAACAACATATTTGCATGTTCACAGTTCTGTGATGTTGGTTAATGTTCAAATGACACATGCAGGTAAACAAATAAAATCTCCTTATAGTAAGAGTTTTACTTGAGCGGTCTTGTCGGTTCTCATCAGTTTCCTCAAAGAGCTCCTGTCGTTTCTGCTGAGTTGTGGGATTATTTCACAATAACTTTTTTCAAGAATAGCCAGCGAAAAGAGACATTAACAAGTTTACAGTGTAAACACTGGCGGCCAACGAATGGAATAACAGCACTAGCAAGGAAATTATGTGTGACCTCTCACTGGCAGGGAACTACGGCGCTGTAAATGCCACCGCTGACAACTCACCGTGTAGACGATGTTCCCCACGAACAGGTAGTCGACACTGTTGCCGTTGTCAAAGGGAGTGTCTGAAGAAACAAAACGGGCGATGAAAGATACTCAACGGTTTACACACTCGAGCTGGAGTGGTTTACATGTGTGCGTGTGAGTGCTTGCGATAGTTACCATGCTCCAGAACTTTGAGTGGAAACCAGAAGAGAATAATGGAGTGAATGAGAGCATTTATACAGTGACCCCAAAAGACCTGGAAAAAGAGAAAGAGGCAATGAAAGAGAGAGGAAGGGAGGGACAGAAAGCAGGAACGGGAAAAGGGGAGAGTCAGTCAAGTCAAACTGATGCCAAGATACACACAGCCCACACAAACAGTTTCTCTGCAATTGCACAGCCAGTGCAATGTCCCCCAGATCACCCCAAACGCACACACAAACACTGATCCTCGGCTATAAATGAATGACTGTCTTATTTCAGCTTATGAATCTCATTATTATCTGGGTGGAAGCAGAGCTGTTTCTTGCACTCGTTTATCTACGGTGAAGTCACAAGTCAAACAATACGCTGATGTTGCTAACCACATCAGACTGGGATAATCAATTATAACACAGGATGTAAGGCTAGCGTGATGATCATAATAACAGCCTGACACTCACTGCAGACAGATTTATAAGTCTCAAGGTATTTGTTGTGTCAGTATGAGTAATTTGTGATTGAAATGGCGTATTTGTATAGGCTACCGAAATCTTGGTACCTTAGTGTTAAACCCTTCTGCGTTCTGTGTGATGCGGTACAGCTGAGGGAAGCGTAGCATGTTCTGCTGACTGCACGGCCGGTCAAATATCCCCAGTGTGAAAGGAGGAAGAGCAGTAAAGATCTGAAAAACAGATGAACATTCTCAAGTGTTACAGTATATTATACAGTATGTATCTAAACCAAAGCACAACCAAAATGGAACCCGATTTGAAATGTTCTGATTGGAATAGAATAGCATGTCGCTAAGCTAACTATGCCATACTCTATTAAGGATAAAAATACATAACAAAACATTCTGTAAACTGAATTTTTTTATTAAAATAACTATTTTTGTGTTTATTTTGGTGTATTTCTCAAATATTTTGAGTGAAATATTTTTTTCAGTGATATCAGTGGTCAACCAATATGTGCTTTTCAATTGTTGATGTCAATACAAAAGAGGTCAGGTAAACTGTTTGTACACTAATGTTCAAAAGTTAGATTTAAAAAAAATAAATTAATACTTTTACTCAGCAAGGACACATTAACTTGATCAAAAATGAGAGTGAAGTTTCTTTTTTTTTAAACTTTGTATTCATATTCTGTAAATTTTTATTTATATTCTATTTAAGAATCCTTTCAAAAAAAAGAAAAGAAAAAAAAGCAGCACATAATAAATGTTTTTTTGAGCACCAAATCAAAATGATTTCTAAAGGATCATGTGACACTGAAGATTGGAGTAATGATGCTGAAAATTCAGCTTTGCATCCCAGGAATAAATTATAATTTAAAATATAATACAGAAAAGTCATTTTAAACTGTAATAATATTTTACAATATTACTGTATTTTTAATCAAGTAAATTAAGCCCTGCTGAGCAAAAGAGACTTCTTTTTGGTGCATTCAATGTATTCACACAACATTCATAAAAAATAGAAAACAAAAATTGCCAAGTGGCCACTTTTATCTGCTGGAAAAAAATATAAAAAAATACCAAAGATTGGCTGATATCTTTTTGGTCTATCACTGTAACTGTCAATTATCTAACATCTTGGATGAACGTTTTCACAAAATTTGCCACAATGCATTCTGGGATTGTCTTTTCTATAAATGATACATTTGATGCCACCAAAGCCTTGTCAGGAGTGCACCAAATGTTTGACCATAAAATGTTAAACTATAAAGAGAGACAGACACACACATACCACATTGTACAGGCCAATGCACCAACGTTCAAACAGGATCTGTCCAGAGAAACCGTTTACAAACGCAAACCAAAGCTGAGGGAAAAAGAGATGGAAGTGTGTTAAAATACAGAGGTAAAGATAAACAATTTTACAAAGAGAGGGCACAAAAACGATGAGTTACATGGAAACCCTCTAGCAAACATCAAACTCAAGGCAGAGGTCAGTTCATACAAACAAAAGCCTACACACACACGCTCATACACATGTACACTTGCTGTCCATCCCCCACAATGTCTCCGCTATGAAGACAAAGACAGTCTGTGAACTTTGACCTTTAAAGCTCTTCTTTGCTGGAAGCTAATCCCCGGTAAGACCCCCAAAATGCCCCTCTCTCCCAAACACGGACAGATGTGCATGGACAATCGCATTCCACAAATATAGAGACATCTTAACATTTAACCTTTACCCAGCTCTTCCCGTAACACACACACACAAGCACACACTCCAACACACACAGACAGAGTCCTGGGGTGAATGAGGGGGGCATGTTTCTGCACCTGTTGCCATTTTAAGGGGTGGCACAGCTGACAAATGCTCCAGCGGACAGAACGGTGACCCTGTCAGTAAAGCTCACACTCTACCTAGCGCACACACACACTCACACTTACACAGCTCTCGAATGACAGTGTATATCTGGTATGCAGTTTTGAACTGGAAGGACCCAGGCACTATAGATAGGGGTCAGCGGCTCTTTGTCTGTGCCTGTGTGAGAGTGTGTGTGTGTGTGTGTGTGTGTGTT
>NW_015548221.1:463283-463834 GCF_001515605.1 Sinocyclocheilus anshuiensis | reverse complement strand
GATGAAGCGCACCCTCCAAAACCTTCACTGTTCCTTATTTAACACCTACGTAATGCTCAAGATCTTTCTCAGTGGAATGTTTTCTATCCATCTGTGAAACATCCAGTCATTCCTGAGCAAGTGCAACTCAGTCTCTCTGCCTATAGTCAGGATGAACTAATAGCTAACAGTCTTTCATAATGTTCGTTTTGAACAGTTTGAATCTATTATTTTATGAATATGTCACAATGGAGCAGACAAAAACGCTATAGACCCGACAGAAAACCAGCAGTTTGTGTGCGAGTAAAAGATGTTTACTTGGATCTCTTAAAGGCACATCATCAGAAAAAAAGGTGTGTTCAGGTTTGAGGGCTTAAACCTGAAAGTTTTTAAATATACTTTTATATTGCAATCATTTCACATTCAATCTTCAAATTAATGTACAAACAACATTAAACAAATATTAAAAAATATACTGTCTTTATTTAACCTAATTTTGTCTTTTTTATGACTGAAGGCCAGTATCAATGATACCAATACTGATTTCTCTATAAAATTGCACCCCCCCCCCA
>NW_015548221.1:455171-461582 GCF_001515605.1 Sinocyclocheilus anshuiensis | reverse complement strand
TTTTTCTTTGTCCTTTGATTAATAGACATCACAGCAGCTGGTTATTAGGTTATTATTTCTTTAAGAGCTGCTGCTTCTGAACGTGACGCGGATCTGACACGCATCATGTTTTCTCTCAACTCTTTTTACCTTTTCTGACCCACTTCAGAGCAGCTGAAGATGTCTCTTTCGACAGAGGAAGGGTCCAAGCTGGATCCTCAGTTGCCAGCACATCACGTGAGCTGGTGAGAATGGTTTTAGTTCCATTTGTTTTACAATCAGCCAAAAGTAATCCAGCATAATTAATGAAAGTACTCTTCACAGGGTGTCAGAATTAACACAAAACGTGATATCGACGGTACTGTCACTCTCAGAAGAGCTCACCGAAGACCTCAATCCAGTCATGGAATTTGTCTCTAACCTCTCGTAACAGCTAGATCTACAGTGCCTGAAGTGGATGGTGAGAAATTGTCACGGAATGAAGTGATTCCCTTGAAAAATGTTTTGTGTCTTTTTTTGATTTATTCATCTGTACACACCACAGATAAGACTGTGATAATGTGATCCAGATATATTTCAAGACCTTGAAAAATGAAAAGAAACATTCTGAGTACTACCACTTATAAATAATTTATTTTAACCATTTTAGATATTGTTTTGCATTGTTGGCTCACTACAAGGCTGGCTGTGCAAAGGCTATTTCTAAAAAAAAAAAAAACAAAAAAAAAAAAAATTGGGTCAATTCTGACTTTGCAAATGGCTGCAATATAACAAAGAGTGAAAAATTTAAGGGGGTCTGAATACTTTCCGTACCCACTGTACATTGTGTATTTATAACAATATTAGAAATGTAATATGCACTACCAGTCAAAAGTTTTTAACAGGAAGTTTTTTGTTTTTTAAAGGGGTCATATGATGCTGCTAAAAAGAACAGTGAACATTTGGGTGGCGTTATGCAAATCTTCCCACATAGTGACGTAAACATGTGGGGGCATGTTAGAACGAGCCGTTTTAGGTAGGCGTGGCTGACTCTTAACTTTTATAAAGAATATCTCTTTGGATTTGAGACTTTAGTCTTTGCAACTTTACAGATCTTCTTTATGCACCAAGAGCTTGTAACACCCCAAAGAGAAAGGAAAAATTGAAATCGCATCATATGACCCCTTTAAAGAATTCTCTTCTGCTCACCAAGCCTGGATTTATTTGATTCAAAATACAATGCTTGGTGAGCAGAAGAGAATATATATAATTTCTAAAATATATTTGAAAATAAATATGAGTAAAATACACTCAAAAATAAAAATAAAATACAATTTTATATAGTCATTTTAAAGCTTTGTGCGATAAATTTACATTTTCTGAAAATACTGCCATCCACTGTTGCTATCAACTCTCACAACAAAACACATACCAGGGGATTTCTGAATCATTAATGTCAGACTTGGCACTATTTAGTCAGTTTGTTGCCATTCAAACATGAAACCCACTGTATGGAAATGGAAGCGTGAACTTTCTGTCTAACATCTCCTTTTGTGTTTTTAAGAAGAAAGAAAACCATACAGATTGGGAACATGAAGACAGATGATGACAGAATTGTCATTTTTATGTGATCTACTCCTTAAAAAAAATCTCACAACCACTTGATTGCGATGAACGTACACACCTCTATGATGTACAGAACCACATTCTTGTAGAAGCAGTACAGGATACATTTGGTGACCCGGTTGTAACTCCAAGCCCCGTGAACCAGTAACAGCTTCTCCAGGTATGAGAACTAAAGAGAGAGTGGTTGAGAGAAGAATTAAGTTTGCCCGCAGGAACACATGTGAACCATTACTGCAGGAGCAGCTACCCGGATACAACAGCGCTGTGGGCAGAAGACTGCTTTGTGTTTTGTGTTGTGGTAGAGTAATTATGTTTTTAAAGATGAGATGTGTGTGTGACCGTGCCACAGAATAATGAATTACATGAGTGTGCTTGTGTCAGACCTGGGCTATAGAGTAGTCAGATGAGTTGGTGGCTTGCATGCCCTCGTTCCCGCTGATGCCCACTCCCACATGTGCCGTCTGTATCATGCCCACATCGTTGGCTCCATCTCCGATAGCCAGCGTGATGGCCTTCACATGCTTCTTCACCATATCCACGATCTCTGACTTCTGCAGTGGAGACACCCTGAAAGAAAAACATGACAAAAGTTACATCTAAGTACTATACAACTTTACAGTTTTCTCAAATATGCTTTATAATGCGTCTATAACGACTGAATCTGTTCATTAACGTGACAACATAATCAGACAGCAACAGAGAAGTGTGAAATGACCAAGAGGTTTGGTGTCATGAACAATTTAGACCACAAAGTGATTCCATTGGCTGAAAGAACTTTTAATGGGTACTTTTCTAATCAGTGTCTGATTAGAAATGTTTCAAAAAGGTTTTATAATGCATGTTGTCTGAATCACCTTGTGCTTGATGCATGAGAACCAGTGAGGTTTGTTCTCTTGCGATCAAGTTTGTGTTAATCAATGTTTATAAGTGAATTAAAGCTTAAATTAAATCTGTTCATCACATTTCTTCAGAAGACTTGGATTAAACTGCTTGTTTCATATGGATTAACATTACTATGTCTTTTCATACTAAAAAGGTGAGTAACTGATGGCAGAATTCACATTTAAGGTTAACTATGCCTTTAAATTCTGTCACATATACCAATTATTTAAGTGAAATTAAATGTAAAACATCTTCATGTTTTTTGTCTTCTTCATGTTTCTAGCTTAGCATACTGTACAACTTTACCATTTTTTTTTTACATTTTAAAAGATATTAGGTGAATTGTTCCTAATTGTTCCATAACTACACACTTTGGGGAAAAATATTTTGACAAAAATGTATGCCAAAGTTATAATAGTGCCATTAAAAAAAAAAAAAAAAACTGTATTTATTTATTTAAATATATTTTATTGTTTACATATACCAAGGTATTTCTTAAAGTAAATGTGTTTTGGAACATTTTTATTTTATTTTAAAGTAGTTTTTTTTTTTTTTAAGTAAATGTGTTTTGGAACACTGAAATAACAGTATTTATTTATTTATTTTTTTACTTATACCAAGCTAAGTTTTGAAGTAAATGTGTTTTGGACCATTAATACATTACTCAGTCAGTACCAAAATATCAGGGTATAATAATATCATGATATCAACACAGCAAGCCCAGAAGACATCTAATCACGAAACTTCGTAGAAACAGAGAAGCACAATATAATCTCCCTATGGAAGGTGTTGGATGTGATTTCCAAGAAAAATGAATGATCACAGACATACATTAACATTAATTCATTTAGCAGATGAGAAATGCTGCAACAACTACTTAACCTAAAGGAGACGTGACATTAGAAGCACTGCAAATACAAAGTTTCTAAAAAATTGGCCAGAAAAGTGCGAGCTAGTAGAGACATATGATCACCCTAATAGCGCGGGCATGGTATACTCATAAAAATCCAAAATCGAAAAGACAAATCCTCCCCAAAGCACTTTCTCTTGTCATTTTGTTGATCGATTCCACCCTTTTTCCACAATAACTCTATACCTCACAAAATCACAGTGAGCCGGAGGGGAGATCAGAGGCAGTAGGCAGATGAAAGGCTGGCTAATGTTCTTCATGGTGGAATTGAGCAGAAAATAAGAAGGTTAAAGCAGCTCTTTAAACAAACAGAGTGTGAACTCAGGAAACCATGCATGGAGCGCACACACGCAGATGCAAACTTTCTCTTCAACACACACACATTTGTGCTCCTCTCTGCTGGTTGTCTGTGGATTTGTGCGGTTCGGGACAGTGTGGGGGGGTGCTGGAAGGGTTGGTTCAGTCGGTTTGTAGGGCCTTGGAGACCACAGTCCGGATATGGGCTTCATGCAACAGCAAGTCAATTACTCCCTCTCACACATGGAAACACACTTTATTATCGAATCAGAACTGTCTGAAACTTACAGCACGCTTATTTATATTCAGATTATGTTCTGATATTTACAGTATTCAACAATGTGATGTGAATGACTGCATTGTCTACCTGTGTGTGAGTGTATAATGACAGTAAGTGAGTCATTAGTTTGACATTTGCACAGAGCTCAGTATATTACATTACATCTGCACAGCCTCTCTGTTCTGGGAGCCAAGCGCTTATTTTCACCCGTTATTTAGTCACCCAGGGCAAGACACAACCTTTCATAAGGATGCACACACATGCACATCCACGCAGAGTAAAATCTCTCATTTTGAGAAATAAAGGTAGGGTTGTTTTTTTTTGGTTTACACACACACACACACACAGCTGTTCAGTGCTAATGCCTGAATGAATACCCAAAATAAATTAAAACCCCAGAGAAGATCTCTTTAATATTTTAAATGTTTCTCCCAGACAACAATGCAATTATATGATGAGCAAACTGAGACTTATGCTTATGAAGTTATTACTTTTTTTAATCAATCTGAACTCAAATATTTCTATTTAAATTAGATGAATCTAGATTAATGTTATACCTCTACATTTACATGAACTATAACTATATTAACTTTTACCATAACTACATTTTTCCTGTATGTAGCTAAAGATGCAGGGAAAAATGTATATCAAATAGAATTATAAAATACACAGTATATTGTAAATATATAAAGAATATTTTTATATTACCAACTATTTAAAAACAAAAACAAAACAAAACAGTATGTCGTGTAATAATTATAAGAATAATTAATGTATAGATAGACATTTCTATCTACATACACAGCATAAAAAGTTGATCTTTATTTATTTAAATATTTCTGTGTAAATAAATAAATAAAGTAAATTATGAAAGCCTGTTTCCGCCACTAAATAAAAAATAAGAAAAGGTAATTACGACTTTTTCTCTCACAATTCTGTCTTTTTTTCTCACAATTGCGAGTTTACGTCTCGCAATTCTGACTTTTTTTCCTCAGAATTGTGAGATATAAACTCACAATTGCGAGTTATAAAGTAAGAATTGTGAGACAAACTCGCAATTCTAAGAAATAAACTCACAATTCTGAGAATAAACTTGCGATTATGAGAAATAAATTCAGAATTGCGAGATACAAACTCACAATTCTAACTTTTTTTTCTTGCAATATCTTGCAATTCTGACTTTATAACATGCAATTGCGAGTTATAAAGTCAGAATTGCATAATATAAACACGCAATTGCGAGTTATAAAGACAGAATTGCATAGTATAAACGCAATTGCGAGTTATAAAGTCAGAATTGCATAGTATAAACACGCAATTGCGAGTTATAAAGTCAAAATTGCATAGTATAAACGCAATTGCGAGTTATAAAGTCAGAATTGCATAGTATAAACACGCAATTGCGAGTTATAAAGTCAGAATTGCATAGTATAAATGCAATTGCGAGTTATAAAGTCAGAATTGCATAGTATAAACACGCAATTGCGAGTTATAAAGTCAGAATTGCATAGTATAAATGCAATTGCGAGTTATAAAGTCAGAATTGCATAGTATAAACACGCAATTGCGAGTTATAAAGTCAGAATTGCATAGTATAAATGCAATTGCGAGTTATAAAGTCAGAATTGCATAGTATAAACACGCAATTGCGAGTTATAAAGTCAGAATTGCATAGTATAAATGCAATTGCGAGTTATAAAGTCAGAATTGCATAGTATAAACACGCAATTGCGAGTTATAAAGTCAGAATTGCATAGTATAAATGCAATTGCGAGTTATAAAGTCAGAATTGCATAGTATAAACACGCAATTGCGAGTTATAAAGTCAGAATTGCATAGTATAAATGCAATTGCGAGTTATAAAGTCAGAATTGCATAGTATAAACACGCAATTGCAAGTTATAAAGTCGGAATTGCATAATATAAACGCAATTGTGAGTTATAAAGTCAGAATTGCGTAGTATAAACGCAATTGCGAGTTATAAAGTCAGAATTGCATAGTATAAACACAATTGCGAGTTATAAAGTCAGAATTGCATAGTATAAACGCAATTGCGAGTTATAAAGTCAGAATTGCATAGTATAAACGCAATTGCGAGTTATAAAGTCAGAATTGCATAGTATAAACGCAATTGCGAGTTATAAAGTCAGAATTGCATAGTATAAACACAATTGCGAGTTATAAAGTCAGAATTGCATAGTATAAACGCAATTGCGAGTTATAAAGTCAGAATTGCATAGTATAAACACAATTGCGAGTTATAAAGTCAGAATTGCATAGTATAAACGCAATTGCGAGTTATAAAGTCAGAATTGCATAGTATAAACACAATTGCGAGTTATAAAGTCAGAATTGCATAGTATAAACACAATTGCGAGTTATAAAGTCAGAATTGCATAGTATAAACGCAATTGCGAGTTATAAAGTCAGAATTGCATAGTATAAACACGCAATTGC
>NW_015548221.1:450714-452930 GCF_001515605.1 Sinocyclocheilus anshuiensis | reverse complement strand
ACATGCAATTGCGAGTTATAAAGTCAGAATTGCATAATATAAACACGCAATTGCGAGTTATAAAGTCAGAATTGCATAGTATAAACGCAATTGTGAGTTATAAAGTCAGAATTGCATAATATAAAGACGCAATTGTGAGTTATAAAGTCAGAATTGCAAGATATAAACTCACAATTCTGACTTTTTTTCTCAAAAAGAACATATCAGTCTTTTTTCCCCTTAGAATTGGACTTTATAACTCGCAATTGCGAGTTTATATTCCAGAATTCGGAGAAAAAAAGTCAGAATTTCGAGTTTATCTCTCGCAATTCTGACTTCATAACTCTTGATTGTTTGTATCACAGTTCTGAGAAAAAAACTCAGAATTATGAGATAAAAAGTTGCAATAACCTTTTTTTATTTTTTATTTAGTGGCGGAAATGGGCTTCCATAGTAAATAAATAACAATATTATCAACTACTTTTATTCCACCAAAATTCAAAATCAGTAGATCAATAAGATCGATATAAATAAAACAATAATTAAATATAAAAAGTATATGTACAAACACATCAAAAAATAAATAAATAAATACATATATTTTATATATACAAACTTACACACACACACACACACACACACACACACACACACACACACACACACACACACACACACTCTATCATATTGTGAGTGAGATGCCGATATAAAATTGTACTGCCATGTCTCTGCTGATTGTATTTCTCCAAAAGAACTGACATAAATAACATTTTCCTCTGAGTTTATCATTAGTGTGTTTATAAATGCAATGATGTTAATACATTTGTGAGGATTTTTGTGTGTGTTTCGGTCTACATACAGTACCTGCAGCAGATAACGGCCTTGCAGGACAGCGCGAGGTCGAGGAAGGCCTGACGCACTTCGAAAGAGAGGGCGTATTTGAGCGTCTGCCCGTCTATGATGAGCGCTAACTCATTTTCCTTCCTCAGACTGTCACCCAGCGAGGAGCAATGAGCTGTAAGTGTGGCCCTGGTTGCCTGGGGGGCAAGAAAGGGAGAAAATTTATGACCACACACACTAAAAACCCATAAATACACATATAACAACACATCCACATTTGTCAGTTTTACAGTTTAATTTCTATTCCATGTCCATTGCTATATAAAACCACTTCAATCCTTTCCTGAGAAACATGCCAGCACACATTTATTTCCCTAACAGTACACTTCACACACTTCTCACGCACACACATGTATAACACACACATATCAGAGCAAGAGCGTAATGCCAAAGGAAGTTGTAGGGGATGTTTTAAGTGGTGTCATTGGGGCTGTTAGCGCCACAATCCCACACACACACACACACACACACACACACACCATAATCAGGGCATTTATCCCGTTGACTGGCATTGCCCAAAGAAGCTTTTAAAGGCTATTAGACCTGACCTATTAGACATTCAAACATACTAAAAATATACTGTCAGTGCCCTCGGACCAAGGCTCTAGGGTATCCAGGTTGGGAAAAGAAACACACAAGAGCAAAAATGGCACGGCATTAAGCTCTCAGCTGTGTATCTGGGTGACAGCAAGTAACAAATGCCATACTGCGCAGATGATTTGCAAGCTTTGCCAGCTTTTCTACATCTAAAAGGCCCCAGACCTCCCATTGAGAAACAGTGGCAACAATTGTAGTTAAACAGTGGATATAAACTACTGTAGCCTAATATCCCTTCAATCTAAACTCACATGGGCACTAGCAGAGCTGTTTATGGTGTTCATTATGCCTCAAATAAGCTGAAGGAGCGAGTGTGTGTGTGCGGCTAATGCGTCAGCACACTTGCTCAAGCTCACCGTCTCACACAAACACATCACTCTTGCTTTTATGGTACGGCGGTGGTGAAGCGCCATTCAATTCCCTCTCCGGTAGTCGCTGCGAGCCATTAGCGTTTTTATGATCTTTACATCTCTCACTGAGTGCCACTTTAAGGGGGAACCATGTGTCTATGCAAATACCGTCTCTAGTATTATCTGTTTGCATTCCTGTTGTCCTCCTCCCTCTCTCCACGGCCGGCTCTGATAAGAGAACGATCTGCAGTGACTGTGAGTCAAGGCTGTTCTTTCAAGCCTTCCTTTCATCAGTGCACTCCCTTTAACCAGGCCTCCGCTATATTCCTGTACTCCTAATCGGTAGTATATATAACAAGCGTGTTTATTCATCAACATAACATACACGTG
>NW_015548221.1:447482-450482 GCF_001515605.1 Sinocyclocheilus anshuiensis | reverse complement strand
CACACACACACACACACACACACACACACACACACACACACACACACACACACACACATAGCTGTTACACATCATCCTGTCACCTGAGACAATCTAAGCCCTTAAAGGACTCAAAAGCATGAACTGTTGGCCAACAAGAACTTTATATGGGCAGAGAGAAAGAGAAATATGATAAAGTAAGTAGGAAGGAAAGGAAAGTTTGTGTCAAGAACTAAATGCCAGCTAGTTAGCATTTAAAAAAAAAAAAACTATGTCCATATTAAGATAAGTAGTCAAACGTGTGTGTGCATGAATGCATATACGAGACAAAAAGACATGGAGAGATAAAACGAGAAAGTGAAATATGTGCGTGCGTGTTTATTGAATTGTGGTTGCAGGCAGTTTCTGATTGAGATCTTGATAATGGGACAGAGTCACTAATAGAGAAAACAAACATCCTTCAATCTGTAACGAGAACCATGTGGACGACGCAGCACGCAACGAGGCACGGCGTTGGCGGCCACACACGCATATACACACAAACATACATGAACGCAGCTGTTGAAGTCTCTGTCAGCGCTACGACAGCCTTCGTGTAACACAGAGGATGAATTCACTCCATACTGCCGAGTCGACTCTAATCAATATTTTGCTGTATCTTAAAAGGTATCTTAAAAATTAGTATTTTAGGGCATAATATGTGCACTTTATCCCAGAATGCACTGTGCTGTCCTTGTAAATGGTGCTTAATTGTACCGAATGTACACTTGTAGTGTACTTAAAATCTTAAAAAGTATGTTTTTGAAAGGGATAGTTCACCTTCAGTTACTGGTCCCCATTGACTTCCATGCATGAAAAAAAAAACACTATGCAAGTCAGTGGGGACCAACTAAAAGTGAACTATCCCTTTAAGAACCACTTGCAGATAAAAAATATATATACTGGAAATAAAAGGCCACTTAAGTGTACTTTCATGACTTAATACACTTAAGAACACTTTTTAAAAATGTACTTTGTAATAATGCAAAATATAAAGTTTTACTTTAAAATAAACTTTAAATTATTATTTTAATAGTGTTTTATGTGCTTTGAAGTACACTTCATTTGATTGTTAGTGTTGACTAACAAACTAAAGCATATGTAAAGCATTTGATTATAATTCAATAATCAATAATCATTTAAAGTAAATATAGTTTAAATGTACTAAATCGCAGCTTCATCATCACAAATGTGTAATTACAAATATATTTAAATACATGACATAAGTTTCAATAGAATTACATTAAGGTTTATTTTAATTTACCATAAATGCTTTCAAACAATAGATTTGACAATAGAAATTTTATATATAAATAAACAATAGAAACAGAAATTTTAAATAAACAAACAGAAATTTAAAATAAATTTGAACAATCATACATTTTATTTTATTTGTAAATAACATTCATGTCTCAAAACATTACATTCAGTTTGCACTTAAGTATATCATTTTAAAGTAAACTAAGAATATTAATAACCAAGTACTCCTTTTAAAAGTATGTACTTTTTCTTTCAACACTGAAAATTATTGCTAAAAATAGCCCATACAAATTGGTTATTTTATTTATTATCTGCCTGTATTTGTATGCTTATAATGATTATTGAATTGTTAGCTTAGGAACATGCTAATATCAGACTCTATTGAAACTAATCACAAGTTGAGACTCCTGTGTTTGGGCGTTCTAAGGTGGTTAGGATGTTCCCTCAGAAGGCAGCTGCCTATGTAGGCAGGGGAGTGAGGTTTTGGGAAACAGTTTATAGCAGAACTGAGATCAGCCATCAAGATTCCTGAGTAACTAGAGCTCATCTCCTCTCCTCAGCTCAACCCGAACATGTTTAGCCTGTTAATGTGTGTGTGTGTTTATCTTTTCATTCAGGAATTCCTGTTTTTTTTTATTTGATATTGACCTCACTTTAGTCAATGTTGTGAATATTTCCGTCTGAGGTGCTGTGTATTTGGTTCAAATCTAATACTGGTAGGCCTACTAAAACTAACTTTTTGCCACACCTACCAATGGCCGGTGAAATGATAAAATTTACCGGCCATGAAACTCTTTTTGCAAAAACTGTTTTTACTACTACAATGTTTATGTAAACTTTTTAAGTGATTTTAAAACAATCTTCACATAAACTATATTATATATGCATAAACTATACATATGAATCTTTATTCAAGCTACAAAAGTTAATCAGCGCCTAGAACAGTCCAAGGATTTCTCTTTTTCTTTTATTCTTTGATTTACATCAATGACAGACTTCAGCAGGTTCCACTTTAAAATCAGCGCTGTCTCTTTAAAACCTGATGCATATGGCTCAGCGTCTGTGTACAGCCGGATGCGCAGCCTTTCAAACTATACTTCACTGCACCGTTTCTGCGGCGTAACCCCAGGTATGTGTCGCCACATTCTCTAGTTATGAAGAATAAAGAAGGAAAAAGTTAATCTTCCGAAATTAAGCAGCAAAATCTTCTCAGGTAAAAGTTATTAGAACCGTGTCTATGGACAAGCTGGCCATCACACTGCTCTAACCTTATCAGTCCGTTTGTATCCTATTATTTGATTCACTCTTGTCGCTTATGACAGAACAGCTTATCACGATGATCTTGTCTTCGGAAAATATTATTTTATTCGCTTATGTCAGAAACAGCGAATCTTTTTAAAAACTGGCTGTTGTTTTCACTTCATTGCATTGTTATAATTCGTACTGGCGACTGACACTGTTACATGGACTCGCCAACGCTGATTTTTACTCGCATTTGGTGCTTGGCGAGTGTTAATTTTAGGCCCTGTATATATACAGTATATATATTAGAGATGCACCGATTGCAATTTTCTTGGCCGATTCCGATTTTTTGTTAGTCTGATCTGCCGATACTGATTTTTGCCGATTCCGATGTTCTTTCTAAGAATTATAATTGACAGCATATACAAACAAAAATCTACTTTTCTTCAACGCAAAGTTTTATTTTCATAAAAAAACACA
>NW_015548221.1:443431-447184 GCF_001515605.1 Sinocyclocheilus anshuiensis | reverse complement strand
TAATCTCATTATGTACAAAATTGAATAATGAATTCAAAAGTAGTGTATTGCGCACTTTTTTCATTTAAAAGTACTGCAATATGAACAAGTGCAATAACATTTTGTTTGCAAACACTTTAAACAAATAAGGTATTTTTTACCGCAGTATTCCTTTTACATAGCCTAGTAGTTCAGGAATTCCTGTTTGCTTTCACCTTTCCCGGGAAAACATGAGGGAAAGAAAAACAGAAACGTAATGGAAGAATTAAGACTGATTATGGATCAAGGGAGTGCTGAAAGTCAAAGCATTTGTGCGTATGTGTGTGTGTCTTAGTGTATAAACAGTGGCCTAAGAAAACTGCTACTGGTAATTCATTACCAACTAAATTTCCCAGTTTATTATTAAAGACAGCTCTTTCTTTTCCGCTCTCTCTCCATTAGACACTCAAGGCTGGTTCGATTTAGTATTAACTGCTGAACTTCAGACAGGATGCGTCAATGTCTCTCTCCAGGGTGTGAGTTTATAAATCTTTATCTGGGACTAACAGGACTGTTTGCATATCTTATTTATTTAACAATTAAATGACCACATTAATGATCTCCGAAATGTTTGTGTATGAGTGGGTGCGTGGGTTTGTGTGCGTGTGAGCAATTAGCTTCGCGTTGCAGTAAACATCGTAATACTCCAACACAGAGGTGCTAATAAGCTGGAAGAACATGCCAGTCAAACCTCTCACTATCACGGCTGCCAGCCCCGTGTCCATGGGAACCGCTAACAGTCACCAAAACTTAATCCCATGACAAACAACCCACTGAACACAGAATTCATCCTGCATTACTCAAGACATACAGTTTCACTGACTATAACCATGCAATTACTTAAGAAAAGCAAAAACAAACAAATAAATTCATAGGATTAGAAAATACTGTACTAGGAAAACTTACACTAACATTAAAACAGTAAACACCTACTACTGACATTGTAACTACACCATTCTGGAGGAATAATGAATTGACAGTAGTGTTTTTTGTTTTTTTTTAAATAAAATGGTAAAACTTAACAATAAGTATTTATCTCAGAGTCCAGAGCCTTCATCATAACATTATAACAGGCACCTTAGAGATCTGCACGATCGCGGGACCCAACGCAGCAGAGTGCGGTGCGGGACAACACTTAATGGGGGTGCGGGTGGGTTGAGACTCGTGTGTGCGGGATGCGGGAGAATAAGGGTGTACTCGAACTAGGCAATCTTAACCGTGCCCGAGCGCATTGACCTCCAAAGCCCGGTTCGTTTGACTAGTGTGATGACTCCGTGCCGGTTCGTTTAGCCGGCCCTGGCTCTGTTGGAAGACGTGGGCCAGTACGCGGTTCAGTTGGGCTCGGTGCTTTATGCATGTAGTACCGGAGTGTGGAACTTCTAATACGTGCAGCATGATTGCGTGAACATTTCTTAGCGGCAAAAGCGATAGATCTGTGTGATAGATCTGTAAAGCAATATATTGTGAGAGGGCCGTGTGTTACAAATTAATTGCAAATATATAATTGTATTATAGATGTTTTATCAGTGGGTATTTTTTGATGCGTTTAAAGGTGTGAAATGGCAATCAAAAATGCTTAATTTTTTTAAATGTCTAAACCATAAAAATATAAAACATTAGTTTTACATACAAAAATTTGTCTAATTGTTATTTATTAAAATTAACAAAAGATTAAACCATTACTTAAAATATCTAGGGTATTAATTATAAATAATTAAATGTATAAAACAATAAAACAAACACTCCCAGGGGTTTAAAGGCACAATACGTAAGATTTTTTTATTAAAATATCCAAAAACCACTAGAACAGTGTTATATATTTTGCTGACTTGTGTACTTACATTATCCCAAATGTTTCGAAGAATGTTTAAATCCAGAGAAATAAGCAATTTTAACTAGTGACACGAACCGTGTCCATAGTGTCATTGTGTCGCCTGCCAATGACGTCATAACCCCTCGATTTCCGGTTTTGTTTTGTAGAAAACATGGAAACACCAAAGACGCTTTAATATGTTGTGCGTTTTAATAGACCGGTGATGACATATTACATATTGTGCCTTTAACTGACAAAAAAAAAGTTTGGGAACCCTTGCTATATAGTATGCAAGACTAGTACTAGTGTCTCCCAAATGATGAGAGATGCGAGTGTGCTGGATGAGTTCAGGTGGTGATGAGTTCTAAAGAGATATTTGATTGACAGGATGGGATGACTGGACAGAGACTATTGGACAGCTGCTGGTGATGCACAGACGACGCCCCCATGTTTCATTGTCACTCTGTAATTTCTACTGAGACCTCTTGCTTGGAAATCCTGATGAGGCACTCTAGAGAAAACAAGTGTTTTACCCATTAAGGACTCATTTAGACTCCAGACTTCCCCTATTTGGGATGTGCTGTACATTTTTCTATGTCATTCCCTGACAGATATCAGAAATGAATGTATTTCATGATCCAAGCAAAATGTTATTTTCTGTACGTCTTTGTGCTGGGAACTGAATAGAGTACATGTTCTCACAAACACACATACATTTATAGAAAACACTACTGTACAAGCGCACACACTCACAAACAGACACACACATTGCAGCTTTGTTGTGTTCTCAGGTTCCTGCGAAAGGGATCTTATCACATTTATATTTAGAATAGAGAGAAAGGCCCCTTTGGTGTTACATATCACAGATCACATTCTCCATTCATAGAGAAATCACACACACACACACACACACACACACACACACACACACACACACACACACACACACACACACACACACACACACACACACACACACACACACACACACACACACACACACACACACACACACACACACACACACACACACACACACAAACAAGTGAGTGAGTGAGACATTAAGGCCAACTGCTGTGACATGACAGGTCACCTTATCTGTTCAATGGCAGTGTAGCAGCAAGGCAGTTCATAAACTGAGGTCGGTCTCTCTCACTCTCTCTCTTTCTCTCTCACACACACACACACACATTTTAACAAATTATTTAAAGGGGTCATATGATGTTACTAAAAAGAACATTATTTTGTGTATTTGGTGTAATGAAATGTTTATGCGGTTTAAGGTTCAAAAAACACATTTTCCACATACTGTACATTATTGTTTCTCCTCTATGCCCCGCCTTTCTAAAACGCGTCGATTTTTACAAAGCTCATCGGTCTGAAAAGCGAGGTGTGCTGTGATTGGCCAGCTATCCAGTGCGTTGTGATTGGCCGAATACCTCAAGCGTGTGACGGAGATGTTACGCCCTTACCATACGGTGATGATGCTCTGTCAGGCCGGAGCAACGATTCAAAAACATAAAAACCCATTATAAACGAGGCATATCTCTTTGGGTTTGAGACTTTAGTCTTTGCAACTTTAGGGATCTTTTATCTATTCACGAACAGCTTGTAACACTCCAAAGAGAAAGGAACATTTGAAATTGCATCACATGACCCCTTTAAGTCCTGTGATTTTTGGTTTCTTGGGTACAGGGATGATAGTGGAACATTTGAAGCAGGAGGGGACTACACACAGCTCCAGGGATCTGTTCAGTGTGAAGATGGATGATAGCTGGACAGCACAGGCTTTGAGGCAGGCTGGAAAGACACCATCTTGGCCTTAGGCTTTCCTTATCTTCTGCTTTCTGAAGACTTTGCGTACATCTTCACAGATCTTAAGTGCAGGCTGAGAAACAGTAGGGGGGAGGGAGGGGCAGGGG
>NW_015548221.1:438733-443242 GCF_001515605.1 Sinocyclocheilus anshuiensis | reverse complement strand
GGGGGAGGGTGTTGATGGCTGTGTGGTGAGACGGTCGGAGTGGGTGTGGGGTGTCAGACCAGTCTTTTGCTTTTCAAACCTGCAGTAGAACTCGTTCAGGTCTTCAGCCAGTTGTTGATTGGCCTCGGTGCTGGGGGAGGGGGTCTTGTAGCTGGTGATGGCTTTCAGGCCATTCCACACTGATGTAGAGTCGTTGCTTGAGAGCTGTTTTTTTTAGCTTTTCAGAGTAGTTTAACTTTGCCACTCTTATCTCCCTATTCAGTGTGTAATTGGCCTGTTTGTACAAAGCTTTGCCCCCACTCCTGCAGGCATCCTCTTTGGCCTGGCAAAGCTGTTTGAGTTTTGCACTGAACCAAGGTTTGTCGTTGTTAAATGTTAAATAAGTCCTGGTGGGAACACACATGTCCTCACAGAAACTGATGTAGGACGTCACGGTGTCAGTAAGCTCATCCAGATCAGTAGCTGCAGCCTCAAAAACACTCCAATCAGTAAGTTCGAAGCAGGCCTGTAAATCCCATTCTGCTTCAACAGTCCATCTCTTTACAGTTCTTACTACAGGTTTAGCAGATTTGAGTTTCTGCCTGTAGGCTGGTAGAAGATGAACCAAACAGTGATATCACACAGGAAGTTTCACTTCATGAAGTTTAAAGGAACGGTTCACCTAAAAGTTCCACTTTTGCCATAAGTTAATAGAAACACATAAAGCCTAAACAGGGGAAAATATCCCATCACAAGGCTTTTGACTTGGAATACAGCTCACAAGTCATATCGACCACATTTATGGTATTTTAGTTAAGTTTTTTTAGAAGTCACTATGAACTGTTATAGTATAGGAATAGTTGCATGAACCGTAAAAATTATCACCTTTTGCAATTCACTGACAAAATAACCTCATACAAGTATACAACAACAACCTATGAGAAAGTACTAACAGAATTTTCATTTTAGTATGAACTACCCCTTTAAATGCCAGAAACAGCCCCACGCTTATAAAACAAACAAACATGTGGATACCTGTGTGATACCTGGCCCCCAAATAGTGTGCGTGACAGAGAGATTTCGATCACATGTCAGTCGTTTTGCGCATGTGCTGACCTTAGTACTGTGTATAGTATTTGTATTACACAAAGAGAACGGCAAAGAGGAGCACAAACTATGTGTATATGATTAATGACGACTACAGTGAGTGTGTTTGTGTAAGTCATGTAATACAGGCAGTGTGACAGCAAACGTGGAACGCAGCCTATCAGAAAGATCAGACAGACAGCTGTGTGTGTGTGTCTGGGAAAGTAAGAGCGAATATGTGTGGGCCATGGAAAGAATATGTGCGACAAAGGAAGGAGGCAGAGAAAATGTTTGGGTAAGAATGCCTCTGTGTGTTACAAGGACACCAGCTGTCTGAATGGGACCGTGTGTGTGTGCGTGTGTGTGTGTCACAGCAGAGTGACAGATGGAAATTGTCACAGAGTCTGAGTCAAAAGCCATCATGTTTACCCAGGAGGCTTTGCTGGCAGAATTTGTTTTGACGAGATTGAGCGCCAAAAGGAGATCGCGTTACTCCTCACCCCACACACACACTTACGCTCGAACACACTCTAATGCACACACTGTTCCTGTAAATTTGGGAGCCGCTGATAGATGGAGGAGGAGTTGTGTGACAGGAGAGACAGAGAAAATCGACCAATCACACCATCAACAATGATCAACTTATTTGTGCATTATATAGATGACAGACAGAAAGAAAGGAAGAAGACATGAAGGAGTGTGATGTGTTGGCCCAACTGTGCTTTACAAGAAGCGGCAGCTGACACACACATACACACTCCATATCTTCCACACAAACACACAGCTGTGACATTAGGCTCACCCCAGCAGTGTCTGAGGTATTGTGGGTTATTTTAAGAGCTTGGGAAGATAAGAAAGAATTCTTTTGGAGATTTTAACCGAGGCTAAAGCTGCCCATCTCCACAAAACGCCAGTCTTTTACGATGCTTTTTTTACTAGCTGCATAATACGTACAAATAAAAGGCCATTAAACACTCATTCAATAAATCCCATAATGTGGTTGGACAATTTTCAAAAGCACAATATTGATTACTGCAAATTGTGGCCCATTAGAGGCAGAACAAAAACAACACTATCATTTATTAATCGCCATCCACTGCAACCGCAAAAACCTGTTGCCAGGCCGTAGGCTTCAGACTGAGCCAATTAGGCCCATTCACACCAAGTATGAATTTTCTCCACATTTTTTAACATAAAAAACATGGCTACATGGCAAGTAATTATTGATAAAATAAGAATAGTTAATATACACTTATAAACTAGATCCATTTCTGGATGCTGATTGGTCAATTCATCATAGCTAAAATAAGTAGAACAATTTTTTTATATTTTGCAGTATTATCTTAATATAAAATTATATTCAATATTATATTTGATGGCTTGTTTTACTGTATTTTTGATGAAATAAATGCAGCCTTGGTGAACATGAGACTTTTTTTTTTTTTTTACATAAAACATTAAATTTTCTTTGTGATTTTTATGTCCACTAAAATTGTTTTATGTACAAAAGCAAGTTGGAAATTATATAGCTATAATGTAACTTCATAAATTCATGAACATACTGCTGCTGAAAAATAATGCCATACCAAGCAAAACATTATTGACAGAAGCGTGTTTTTCAACATGTTCTGACTAATGCTAGGGCTAAGTAAAACTAAAAATCGATACAATCTTTTTTTAATCACATGCAACATTCGGCACGCATGCAAACTCTTGCTTCTCATCTGAAAATTATTCTGTGGGTTTGATATAAGCAATCTGATGCTACCGAAGGGGCATCAATACCCTTTAGCCATAATTATATTTACAATATAGCATGGCCTCTTAAAGTCTCTATCCAACAACAACAACTATCCAACTTATCTGAACATACTGTTTTCATTTCACAGACACAATAACTGGAAACAAAATGGTCCAAAAATCTGGCAACAGTGTTTTTACAAACCATTATCAATGTTTCATTCTAAACAGGCAAATGTCTGAAAAAAAGAACAGTCATGAATCCTGCTACTTCCCAGGAGCCTTTGTTTCCAGTACTCAGTCTGCATCTGTGTGTGTGTGTTTATGCACGCTTGTGTGTGAGATGCTCTGCTGTCCGGCACTGTTCTCAGAGATCTGAGACTTTACAAGCTCCCTAGTATGACTATCTTTGCCTGGAAGTAATTAACCTTGCGTGTGTGAGAAAAATAGAAAAGTCGACGAAGTGAAGAGTAGTTGAAAAAAAAATAACGAAAACATTATTAGAGACACAATAAAATTGATAGCTATTCACCTTTTAAAACTGGAATGATGAAGCATTTTTACTTTAAAATCATTCTAGAGAACAAAAACATTCCTCTAATTGAAAAATCACCTGTGTGTGCTTTTCAGCTTTTTCTCATGCGCTTTTGTGTCATAACATATATGAGTGTGTGTTCTGCTCATATGTGTGTCCATACGATCCATCACGCTTTCATCATGTTCTCAATGATGACACCAGACACCTTAATTACCTTCACCTGTATGAGAACAGACACACACTTCCCTCACCTGTCCACACCCAGTGTCCTCCAGAGACAGCCTGAGAACACTTACCAACACACACACACACACATATAAAAGCACAATACGTACTCACATCCAGGGAATCTTCATTGACGATGATGAGGGACATGCCATGTGACACCAGCCTACAGGAGTAACCTGAGACACAGTGGAGAGTTACAGCAGAGGCGTTACACAAAGCCACACATACACACCCCAACAACAACTTAACCTCTTTGTATATCTGTCATTACCCATTAATGCCTGTCTGCTGTCCACTGGTTTATCTCCAGTCTCACCCAATTTATTTTGAGCTGTCTGTCTGCAGCGCCCACCTGACTGCCTATCTGTCTGTCCTTCTGCGATTTCCTTAGTCTAGGAGTCCGCTTGTGTGTTTTCAAATCAGTGTCTGTTTGATATTGTATTGTGTTGTGTCATTGTACTTGTCAGCCTACATTAAAGCTGCTGTCTGTAATGTATTATGAAATTACAATACAAATAAGTATTTTAGCTTAAAAATATAATGTACTATAGAATAAAAAAGACAATCTTTGAAATAATTACGTTTATGCATTGCTTACCTAGGCTGCATTTATTTGATCAAAACTACAGTGAAAACAGTAATTTTGTAAAAAAAAAAAATATTACAATCTAAAATAAGCATTTTCTGTTATAATAATTTTTGTAAAATTTAATTTATTCCTCTAAGAGCAAAGGTAAAATTTCAACAGCTATTACTCCAATCTGAAAATTAAAAAATGTATCACACTTTCCATGATAAATAAAAAATAATAAGAACAATTATTAACAATTCAGCAGCAATTATAATTGATAACCGAGCACCAAATAAGCATATTAGAATGATTTCCGAAGGATCATGTGACATGAGAGAAATAGTCTATATATGTATAAATATGTATA
>NW_015548221.1:434305-438366 GCF_001515605.1 Sinocyclocheilus anshuiensis | reverse complement strand
TATATGATAAATAATTGAACAGTTTTTAAACCTTTTAAATTATAATAATTTTTTTTCACAATATCACTGTTTTACTGTAGATTTGACCAAGCAAAAAACATTTAAAAAAATCCAA
This sequence comes from Sinocyclocheilus anshuiensis, assembly GCF_001515605.1. Taxonomy (NCBI): domain Eukaryota; kingdom Metazoa; phylum Chordata; class Actinopteri; order Cypriniformes; family Cyprinidae; genus Sinocyclocheilus; species Sinocyclocheilus anshuiensis. The sequence continues at coordinate 438,251 of NW_015548221.1, read as the reverse complement.
ATTATTCCAAACTTTTGACTGGTAATAACACATTTTTTTTTTTACATAAAATAAAGTCTCTTAGCAAACAAAGATACATATTGTAGTGCTAGCCTGTTTTTGCATGTGTAAAATTAAAAACAAAAGCTTTTTTACCAGTTTTACACACCTGTTTCTGAACAGGTATGTCTATATATAATCCATGTTTAAAAAAAACCTTAAACCATTTGCTTGTCTGGTTTAATCTTTTTTAATCTTTTATCTGGTCTCCCTGTCCAGCTGACAAATGCACAAAAGCCCTCTTAAACCAGCAAAACAGACCAACAGGTTTTTCAGCACTTTGAACCAATGATGCATTATATGTGCACAGGAATAAATGTTAAATATTAACCATGTACATCACCCTGGGTGCTGATATGATCGTCTGATGTCAAATCCACAACAGCAAAACCATGGTATAATCAGTTATTAACCTTGCGTGTGTGAGAAAAATAGAAAAGTCGACGAAGTGAAGAGTAGTTGAAAAAAAAATAACGAAAACATTATTAGAGACACAATAAAATTGATAGCTATTCACCTTTTAAAACTGGAATGATGAAGCATTTTTACTTTAAAATCATTCTAGAGAACAAAAACATTCCTCTAATTGAAAAATCACCTGTGTGTGCTTTTCAGCTTTTTCTCATGCGCTTTTGTGTCATAACATATATGAGTGTGTGTTCTGCTCATATGTGTGTCCATACGATCCATCACGCTTTCATCATGTTCTCAATGATGACACCAGACACCTTAATTACCTTCACCTGTATGAGAACAGACACACACTTCCCTCACCTGTCCACACCCAGTGTCCTCCAGAGACAGCCTGAGAACACTTACCAACACACACACACACACATATAAAAGCACAATACGTACTCACATCCAGGGAATCTTCATTGACGATGATGAGGGACATGCCATGTGACACCAGCCTACAGGAGTAACCTGAGACACAGTGGAGAGTTACAGCAGAGGCGTTACACAAAGCCACACATACACACCCCAACAACAACTTAACCTCTTTGTATATCTGTCATTACCCATTAATGCCTGTCTGCTGTCCACTGGTTTATCTCCAGTCTCACCCAATTTATTTTGAGCTGTCTGTCTGCAGCGCCCACCTGACTGCCTATCTGTCTGTCCTTCTGCGATTTCCTTAGTCTAGGAGTCCGCTTGTGTGTTTTCAAATCAGTGTCTGTTTGATATTGTATTGTGTTGTGTCATTGTACTTGTCAGCCTACATTAAAGCTGCTGTCTGTAATGTATTATGAAATTACAATACAAATAAGTATTTTAGCTTAAAAATATAATGTACTATAGAATAAAAAAGACAATCTTTGAAATAATTACGTTTATGCATTGCTTACCTAGGCTGCATTTATTTGATCAAAACTACAGTGAAAACAGTAATTTTGTAAAAAAAAAAATATTACAATCTAAAATAAGCATTTTCTGTTATAATAATTTTTGTAAAATTTAATTTATTCCTCTAAGAGCAAAGGTAAAATTTCAACAGCTATTACTCCAATCTGAAAATTAAAAAATGTATCACACTTTCCATGATAAATAAAAAATAATAAGAACAATTATTAACAATTCAGCAGCAATTATAATTGATAACCGAGCACCAAATAAGCATATTAGAATGATTTCCGAAGGATTACATCACCCTGGGTGCTGATATGATCGTCTGATGTCAAATCCACAACAGCAAAACCATGGTATAATCAGTTATGGATTTCTACATTAGTTAGAAATCTGACTACAAGTGGTGTTCTATTGACGACATGCTAATACAGACTCAAACAATGGCGTGACTTTGTGGAATAAGTATATAACCATGTATGACACACACCAATATTGATGGCTGTCTCCTGCTTGTCTCCGGTCAGAACCCAGATCTTGATGTCGGCTCTCATGAGTGTTGCTATGGTTTCCGGGACTCCTGCTTGCAGTCGGTCTTCTATCGCAGTGGCACCCAGCAACAGCAAGTTCTGTGTGTGACAAAGAGATGAAAAAAAAAACTAAATAAAGAGAGTATATATATATATTATATATATATATATATATATATATATAAACAAACTTTACAAATCAAAATGGTAACCTCACCACAAAGTTGAACAGTATTACCGTAATTTAACCAAATTTATAAAAAATATAGTGAAATTATCAAAAAATATGATGAATGATGAAAAATATACCATATTGTGCGTATGATAACATGTTGATGGCTAATTTATAGTGTAAAGTCATATGTATTTTGAAAAATTTAATAAAATTACAGCATTTTAATTCATTCTTCAAAAAAAAAAAATATATATTTAAATGATCACTTTAAATTTATAATTCTGCATCCTGTCATCTAACTTAAGAAAATAAACTGGATTATGATGCTAGGGTGTTATGTGTGGTTTACTAGGAAGTTACTTTATTGACCCTTATGTCTTGATTATATTCTGGTCTCTAGATATGATTTGAGCTCCTTCTTTAATGCCATTCTATGTGATTTTTAAACATTTTATTCTCCACTGGCAAAAATTCTAAACCTGATTTCTTGACAAAGTAATAGCACACCCTTCTCCAAAAATTGCACGGTTTGAAGTATCATTCATGTTTTGAAAACTTCAAACCATAGCTAAAAGCACTACTAAATACAGCCACACATAGAAACTCAGTAAATACAGGCAACCTAAAACCTCGACATCTTTCACATCTTCTCCTCTCCATCTTTCACAGTGTCTTATCCACTTTTTTTTAATAATTCCTCTCTCCCTCTGTGAGAGTATGTGTATGTGGGGAGATATTTGAGGAGTTTTTGGTGTATTTATGTGTGTGTGCAGAGGAAACACAGTAGTGTTGTTGACTCTGGTTTTATGGGGCTCTTGGCAGACTGGTGCAGGTAATTATCCTCGCTGTGGTATACCAACCCCTCCTCAGACTACTACTCTGGGCCAGAGCCCTGAAAAGCACACAAAACCCAACAAACTGGATTTTCACTGCTCCATATAACAGCGTCTGTGTCCTGGGGCTCAGATCTCTGATCAGTAGTTTCGAAGTTTTGCAGTACTGTGTAATCCAACCTGACGGGGAGGCAGTGAGTTTATAGCTTGTAGCAGTTAATGAGAGAACAACAGAGCACCACCTTATGCACAATCGGAGTTCAGAAGTGTGAAAATGTAATGTTACAGTGCCACCTGTTGACCAGTCAAAGCACTGCATCTGGAGGACAGCCATGTGCAAAAGATGCCAGAGCATGTGAGCGAAGCGGAGCAGTGTGACGCTCCGCTACGTTACGTTTTCCGCTCTATGGACGTGCGCTCCACTCAGTCGTTCTAACCGCCCAAGCAAGCGCTCCGTTAATATTCCGCTCACGCACAATATCTGAACTCCATAACTGCTCTACTATTCTCGATCTCTACAGATTCTCGATCTCGAACAAGCAAATCATCAAACGGCATTCTGGGTTGAGCGAGTGGCGCTGAGCGTATTGAGCGAGCGGAGCGGAATCTTCAGAAAGGCGCTCTGCGCTCTTAAGGAAATATTACCACTCCACTCCCCGCACGCTCCGCTCCGCTCACATGCTCTGAAAGATGCTAGTCTTGGCACCAGACTTTCTCATATATAATGAACATAACACAGATTTGCTCCCTCCTACACAAGAAGGCACTACATTTTTTTTTTAATATACTAAATCAATGATACTAAGTTGCTACAAATAGGTGCTTCTGAGAAACAACTTTATGGGGTAAATAATGCCATTAATCATTTTAGAAATATTCAAGAGTTTTGTGAATGGATGAATGGATATACTGTACCTACGCTTTTTTCAGGTAGAGTATATCCATTCATATTATATATATTAATATTTATAGTATATGTTTTAAATATATTCAATTACTACATTTATGAAATAATTAATTTC
>NW_015548221.1:402319-434060 GCF_001515605.1 Sinocyclocheilus anshuiensis | reverse complement strand
TATTAAAATATTTATTATTTCCAATATTTAATATTTATATAAAAAATATAAAATCAGATTTCTTTGTAATAAACTTGTAGAGTCAAGAAACTTTTGTTTTTGCATCCCAGTTTGAATTGTCAAGTTTTTTCATCATTCGGGATATGACGAATATGTAACAAATATACAAAATTCATAATTCTGACTGAAGTGGTCTGAATACACTTATTTTTTTTCTCTCTTTGCTCATATAGAAAATTTTGTGACATTCATATTGTGAATAGTGAATGAGTTATACAGCCAGTTTTTCCAAACACTGTATAATGTAAGAATCATAAAATGCCTGTAACTTATGTTCACTCATGCACCTTGTGATTTATGCAAGACAAAGTCAAAAATCCAGTATGTCAAAATATTAGAATATTTCCTAAGATCAATCAAAAAAAGTTGACAGTATTCTCAAGCTTGCGGTCATCCCTGTTGCTTGTGCACCTTTTCCTACCCAATTTCTTCTTTCCAGTCAACTTTGCATTTAATATGCTTTGATACAGCACTCTGTGAACAGTCACCCCTTTCAGTAATGACCTTCTGCGACTTACCCTCTTTGTGGAGGGTGCCAATGATTGTCTTCGGGACCATTGCCAAGTCAGCAGTCTTTCCCATTATTGTGGTTTCAAAGAACAAGAGATACCTGGAATTTGTACTGTAGGGATGGTCATTAAATGAAGCTCAAATGTAAATATTCTCATATTTTGAGATACTGGATTTTTGACTTTCAGCTCTAATCATCAAAATTAAAACAAAAAAACGTTTGAAATGTTTTACTTTACATGTAATTAATATAGAATATATGAAAGTTTCACTTTTTGAAATAAGCTACTAAAAAAAAAAAAATGCACCTGTAGATGTGTGCAAATGAACAATACATCGTTTAGCACAACTGTTATATCTAAGAGGTCCATTTTCAAATCTACACTGTGTGTAAAAAAGTGGTTAATCTATGTGAACCAGATCTGTAGTAAAAGTCTGGTTTGGTCAAAGTAAAGACACACTGACCCTTGAACAATCCCTTTCCTAACCCTTGATTACATGTGATAGTGACATGCATGGCATAGATTACATACCTTCTCTATGAGTTCGTAGCATTCCTCCAGTTTCTGTGCTCTGTCCTTTAGCACAGTGCTGACACGATTGTACTCCTTCAGCCATTCCTGATACGCCCCCTCCTCGAGGTCCACATATGCGAAACAAAGTGTCCGCAGCCCTGCACATGCAAACAAACACAAACCAAAGTTAATCTAAAGAGAAGATAAAATGTTAAACCTTCAAACAATGACATATTGAGAAACTCGTCACCTTCTGTGGCAAACTGCTCCAGATGGGCCACGGTCAGGTCATTATACTGTGACGCCTCATTCAGACGCTCAAAAATCACATTGTCCTGTAATACATGCATGACATCACTACATTACAATGGCTTGTGCCATAAATCAAACCCATACAGAGTAAAAATAAATAAATAAAAAATCAGCTTTGTCATCACAAGAATAAATTACATTTTAAAAAAATGTTAAAACAGAAGTTATTTTAAATTGTAATAATATTTTACAACATTACAGTTTTACTGTATTTTTGATCTGACAGACACTTTTAAATAGTAGTTTACGTTCCGTCTCTATGCTAATTATGTGGTTTATGTAACACGCACCGCTCCCTTGCAATAAAGTCGAAGCTTTCCCGTAGGTGTTCTGACAATCACTGACATCCGTTTGCGATTGCTGCAAAAAAGGCACAGACATTGAAACACAACGTACTGGGTATTTGTGATGTTGTGACTGAGCATGTGTGAAGTGGCGAGAGCTCACAGCTGGTTCCTACCTGGAAAATTCCAGTACATTAAGAAGCTCATATATCTGCTCGTTTCCTCTCTTGAGGAACAAACACAAGAAACGAACACATTAACCATACAAAGTACCATACAAAAGATTTGGTTCATCATTAATGGCAAGAATACACATACTAACCGCTTCTATGATGACTGAATGTGGGGTTCGTGCCGTAAAAACAAAGCCTAGACTTTTGGCACCTTTAACCAGCGCTCCTTCATCTGAAAACACCAGATTATGGAAATATCAGTTAAAAGCCCCCAAGACTAAAAATAAATCCAGTAAAAACGGTTATATCATGAAATATTATTACAATTTAAAATAACTGTTTTCTATGTTATTACATTTTAAAATGTAATTTATTCCTGTTAAGACAAAGCTGAATTTTCAGCATCATTACTTCTTCAGTCATTACAACATCATTACAGTCTTCAGTGTCACATGATCCTTCAGAAATCATTTTAATATGTGGAACTGCTGCTCAAGATACATTTCTTATTACCGGTATTGAAAGACTTGTGTTGCATAATATTTTTGTGGAAACTGTGATACATTTTTTCTAGGATACTTTGAATAGAATGTTCAAAGAACAGCACTTATTTAAATCATTTGTTTACATTATAAATATTTTAGAAATAAATACTTTATTGTCAATTGAATGCATCTTTACTGACTCTAAACTTTTGAAAGGTAGTATGTGTATATAAAAATAAATGAATATTCATTATTTATATTAAATATTACATTAATTAATTGATATTAGTACATTTCTTACTTAAAATAAGTTAAAAATTAATTCTTACTTAAAACTTTAAATAAGTAATATATAATATTTATATAAATTTTTTACACAAATGCAAAACTTAGGTTTATCCCCTGCCTAGGAATCACAGCACTATGGCATATAACTTATATTAAATGAAGAGTAAAAGTGATGTTTATCGTGTCAATGTGTTTTCCATATATCATTTTTTAATTATATGACAACTGTTTTAAGTGTGACAATTAACTGGTTAACTCAAATCAAATCAAACTGAGGGAGCAGCTTCAAATATTCAGAAACCAACAAGAAGGTTGTGGTACCTGGTGAGGAAGCCTGGAAGATAATTTGGTTTCCTTCTCGCTCAGGAACAACAGTATGACAAACAGCCATCATGGTCAAAAACTCACAAATCTGTGGGGATGTAGGCTATAGAGAAAGGGAAGAAGCAGATTTTAACTATTAACACATAATTCACAAGAAACTGTTTTAACATCCAAGCTATGACAGAATAATAACAGCTATAAAGCTCTTACATGATTCTTCTCAATGTTCTGGATAAGAGCAGGATCATCAAACTCAGTGGAATTATGACTTGTAGAGGGAAGGTGACTGCAAAAAAAAGAGATGTAATGGACAACATAACGTAATAATGCACATTATCCTCTTAGACCTGCGTAATATTCGCTAGGGTACAGGACAGTGATAGAATCAGTGGCATCTGACCTGAAGTCCTCCATGGATCGATCGCAGTCCAGGTCTGGGAAATGTCTGGAGACAGCATTATAGATCAGTGGCCACTCACACAAATATAAACAAAAAGTAACAGATCAATGCACACTAATAGAGCCAGAACGACGATGCAAAGCACAAAGATAATGTGAGTGTATTGATGGACGAAAGCAAAGGAACACTACAATTACCCATATGTAATTCCAGCTATCGTGCACTTCTTAAAGTGCATGATGTTGCATGTGAGAGTGCCGGTCTTATCTGAAAATAGATATTTTACCTGAAAAAGAAAGAGACAGTGAATGAGATGTACTGGAGTTGAGGTACATAAACATTTGTAAAAGTTAATGGGAGGAGCTTCTCCTCACTTGGCCGAGTTCTTCATTCAGATTGGACGTTCGGGCCATAGCGGGAGTGTCTGTCTCGGCGTAATACATCTCAACATCCTGTAAGCATGCATGAAGAACAAAGCACTTATTCACAGAGAATCAGAGTTCTGTGCTCATGGTTTTGGCAAAAAATACTGTATCTTAACACTGTGATCAATTGATAAAAAATGAAACTGGTGATTATTATTTATTATTATTATTTTACCCAGTTGATGAAGAGAGCCTGTGTGAATTTGACCACTTCTAGCGTGACCAGGAGGCTGATGGGAATCAGGTTGTTATAGAGGATGATGAAGGTTAGCAGATTGTACCAGAAGTTCAGAGAGATGTCACCTGGATACACAACCACACATTTTATATATATTATAACCACATAGCTTATTTTATAAAGACTAAAAAAAATTAACAAAAGTAAGTGCTATTAAGTGAAAAGGTACAATAAATATTCTAGATCCATATCTGAAAGGGCAATGTAGGTTTCCCTGTAAGTATCACCTGCACGAGAAAGGTACCAGCAAGCCTCATCTGTGTGCTGTTTATTCCATATGGCGGCACCGATGGAGCTGACCAGCGCCATGACCAGGAGAATCCCGAACAGAACCAGGATCTGCATGTTTGTCACACGCTCCACATTAGAGCGCTTTAGTGGAGCTTTAGTGGAATTCTGCAGGATGGAAACATTATATTAATGCTCAAAAACAACTTGAACACACACTACTGTTCAAATTTGGGGTCAGTAGGATTTAAAATAAAAAAATAAAATAAAATAAAATAAAATCTTTTAAAAACGTTTTAAATCTTACCGACCACAAAACTTTGAATGGTAAAGTAGATGCATATTACTATTTACATCTATAATGACTCCATGAATATGTTTTCATTTAAAAAACGAATTTGGAAAGTGCAGCCTCAGTACTTTCAGATGACTGCATCTTTAAAACCACCTGAATGGTTACAACCATTACAACAATCTCTATGGTATTTTCATAGCATTTCCTTCAAATAATACTAATAACTGTCCACATCAGTGTTATTTTACTGTTATATATATTATATTTTTAATCAATTATTACAGTATTTATTAATATGTTGAGTTAGCTTTTAATTTGATATTTTCAGTTTTTATTTTAATTTTAGATTGTTTTATTAATTTTATCCCGTTTCTGTCATTTTTATTAGTTTTTATATTTCTGTTTAGCTTAATTTTTTTTATTATTAATAATAATAATAATAATAATAATAATAATACATATGATACAGTAAGTAGCCAAGGTAATATTCCTTTAAATTTTGCATATTATTCTATATATTTAATTATTTATATTATATAAATAAAATGATTTTTAAACTGTGCCAGCACTGGTCCACATCCAGTTTTTATGAGATCACACTTACCTGCATGAGCTTTGAATCATGTCCAGTGTAAACTACAATTCCCACAACCCACTGCGTGTTCCTGAGCTGGGCTCCTCGTAACAACACTTGGTCCGGCCCAAGTGGAGCTGGGCTGTAATACAAGCACATGATGACTGAATGTAGTGTGTGTGTGTGTGTGTGTGTGTGTGTGTGTGTGTGTGTATGCAAGTTATATTTAATTTCTCATTAATAGCAAGTTGACGTACTTGTGGTTGTCTAAGCGCAGTGTTCCAGTGAAGTCATACAAGTGTCTGTTTGGCCCCTCACATTCAAGACGACCAGACAAAGCCATCAGTTCCTCCAGAGACTGAAAACTAGCTGTGAGAGAGAGACCCTGAAACACACATTTAACAAACAACAAGCATGTTATACTCTTAAAACACATTATATACATATTAGATTTATATGTAATGCGTACCTGTCGGATCTTTAGGTTGGTCTCACCATCTAAGTTGGATGTTTCAGTATAGCACATCGCCTGAGGCTCACTGTGAGAAAAACAGCAGCAGATGTTGAACACAAAACAGCTCCACAAAAACATAACACGCATATATATATTTTCCTGAAACACATTCCCAAAATTACATGTATTTTATTTTTCACTGCTATAAATCACACTAGTACAAACACAGGATGACAAACCTCACGGATACACACACAAACACACTGCGGTGCTGACCTGGAGGACACTATGACCATGTCAGCCGGAAGATGCTGCCCATTGGTCACCTTGACCATGTCTCCCACTGCCACCTAGTGGGCAGGTACAGCATTGCAACAGCATGAGGAGGGAGAAAATTAGATTAAGAGACCACAGTGCTTGAAACAAAGAAAGGAGAAGCAACACACAGCAGGATGTACAAAATCAAAAAGAGAAAGTAAAAAAAAAACACAGTGAGAGGTGAACTGAAAAAAGCAGGTGTTACCATAAAAACTACAGGACAGAAACGAAAGCATCATTGACAGAAAGGAGGGGAAACAGAGGAATAGAGTAAGAAAAAAAGATGCGGAAAGAAAGAGAAAGATAGGGTTACCTGCTTCCATATGATGGTTTGCCATGCTCCGTTACGCAGAACTGAAAAACAATGACATTATCAGAAAAACTCCACTTATGAATATATAAACAATACATAACATGAATAAATAACAACTAAATATACGTTTTATTAAGAGGCAATATTTGCCCCTAAAAAAGATTTTCAGGGACATTTTTACCTTAATGAGGGCATATTTTTTCTAACCATCTAAATAAATAAATAAATCTTATGAATCATAGGGATACACTGATATTACAATTCTTACCAATAACAAAAAGCCAATAATTATTTTTTGTTGTAGTTGTGGCAGAAAACTGATAAACAGAATATATACAAATTCTATACTCTACTGCACTGTAAAAAAAACAAAAAAATGTAAAAACCATTATTGAAATGCTGAGGTGAATTTTGCATCGTAAACATTAAAAATAAATATACATTTTGACATTGCTAAATATTACATTAAAAATTGTTAAATAATTAGTGTTTTTAAAGAGCCAGTGTAAGCTAAAAGTAACAATATTTTAAATATTTATCAAAATATTTTTTTTTAATATAGGAGGACCGTTGAATGTACATCATGATGTCTTCAGAGCTTTAATAAAAAAAACATATTCGCTACATATTTAACAGCACTCGCCTCCAAGTGAGTGAATACAGATATAGGTCACTACCATGACTGCAAAAGCACTAAACCCATAACTTGATAGGCCTAACAGAGTATTTTGAAATATATAAAATCTTAGATAACGGATAAAAGCACATCTTGGCCTCAATTTTTAGGTCATTTTTGTTACTTCTGGTTGTCCTAGTTAATTTCTGACCCTGTTACACAGATATGATTAGTAATACTCAACCTGTTGTTTTTTTCTTGTTCACAGTATTGTCTGCTTTATGTCTTTTCTGCAAGAACACAACACGTGACAACTCATCAGCAATATTCATCGGAAAAATATCAACTGCATTTAAGACAATGGCACAATACACTTATCCAGTGTTGGCAAAACATAGTCTGGACAGTTTAACAGTAATTCAGTGCTCCATTCAGCAGAATACTCACATAATCCTCAATGATCTCCTTGATCCCAGCCACTGTCAGAATAAAGATAAGGGGCACCAGCGTTGTGTAGCGACCCGTCGGTGAGACATCAGGGATTTGCTGAATTTGAAAATGCACACAGATAAACATAATATGAAGTACTTTACATTGGTGGTAAAACAACATGCTTTGGAAAAGTCCTATGTCTATTTTAAAACAGAATCCTAATCTGACTTCACAAGATTTGGAATATAGCGTACCAGCCGTATGGACTATTTTTATGATAACTTTAGCACTGTTTTTGAAGCAAAAAAGCTCCAAGTCACCTTCATTTGTTGGCATATGAAAAAATAAAGTTGGAAAAAAAATAAGTTTATAAAAAATATCTAATTTTGTGAAAAGAAAAAAGTCATACTGATTTTAAAAGACATGAGAGTGAATAAACAATGACAGAATTTAACATTTTAGGTAAACTATCCTTGTAAACATCATAAAAACAAATAAATATAAATCTATAATATAAGCACACAAAACAAAGGCTGAATCCATCATAGAAGTTCACCACTTCAGAACAAACTGCTTAGCCAGAATTTTTGAGGAATATCAATACAGTGCTGCCTTGCAAAGCACTGTAATGAGTAAATAACATGACACACTGAAGAAACCTTTTAGCTATTTAACTTTTTTTTGCTCACTCGTTTTCATGAAATACCGGCCTAACAGGTTGGATCACATGGCGGCCGTTATTGAGATTGCATAGTGACTCATAGTGGATGAGAGTGAAATAGTGGACCACTTCCAAAAGTGGATATAATACACAAATGGACATGTTGGCAAATAAACGAAAAGTCACATGGTCAGCATAATCAGTATAGCACCTCGGAGATCCCCTTTGAAAGAAATCACAACAACCAATACATTTTGTACTATGAGGTCCTCAAGACAAAGCAGAAGCAGTTCGGACAGCGTGCCAAGTGTCATACCTGCATAAGAGCGATGAAGAGAAAGAAAGCATTAGCCGCTCGCCTGATCTGTTCGTACAGGAACCGCGGCAGGAAGGTAAGGATCCCGTATTTAGCCGTGCTAGAGGGGAAAAAGGGAAAATCGACAGTGTTTAAACTATCAAACTATTTTTAAGCTATACAGCCAGGGCCATAACAGCAGTAATTTAGAATTAGCTTCACTCAGGCTTCTGAAAAAAAAAAAAAGCATTCGTAAGTGTTTTGATACAAGCCAACATCTACCTGCTTTCACGAATGCCTGACACTTCACTGCCCACTGCATTAAATTTAGATAAACAATCCCAAAATAAGTGTCTGGGCGGTTAGGATGGATGTTTCTCACCGTGTCTGTCAATTATCAGTATTGATTGAACTCCTAAGTAGCTCTTGAATAGCTGATTGCGGCAGTAAATGTTTTACAGTCATTAAAATAGCTGTTAAGAATGCCTAAAAATAACCTCTAGGACTACAAATTTGCCTCTGTACCAAGGTTGCCCATCTAAATCTAAACATGAGTCAGTATCTGTTTGTGTGGGTGTGTGTTTATATCTGCATCTGGAAGCACATTTTGTACACTGTATATCCAATCGTACACTCTTAAAAATAAAGAGGGTTTCCACAGAGATGCCATAGAAGAACCATTTTGGGTTCCACAAAGAACCTTTCAGGGAACAATTGAAGAACATTTTAATAATCTAAACAACTTTTCCCACTATAAAAAAGCCATTTGTGCAATGGAAAGGTTATATTGATGTTAAATGTTCTTCATGGAACCATATATGCCAATAAACGAGCTTTATTTTTAAGATTGTAAGCATGTTTTTATACTACAGCATGTGTACTTATGTGAGGGCAGTCTTCTGTAAACACGACACCCTTCTTGGGCTCATCGGCAATGAGTTCACAGCCTAACACACCCCGTGTAACCCACACTGTGGCCTCAAACAGCAGCTCGGTAGCTGACCTGGAAGTACGGCAGGCTATCGTTGACATCAAAGAGTGGCTGAGAGCATTCATACGATCCCCTTCATTAACATTCAGCGGTCCAATCACACACACAGTAACCCACACTGCCGTCACCATGATGTGTAGTACCTGGGGTTACCCTAAAAGACTGATATGGATGATTGCACTGCTGGATTTGCTGGTCTGGTTACTTTCTGACTGACAGCTGACCAATAGAGGCCAATGCAATGGGAAGCAGAAACCGGTTGTAAATAAAACATGAAGATCGAGGAATAAGAGAGTGATCTGAACAACTGTTATGAAAATTTCCACTGCTGCAGCCACGCAGACATTATATGCTGAGAAGCTGCTGAGCTGAAAAGGTCAGAGCTCCCTCTGTCTGATCTGAAATTAGCCAATGACAAAACGGCTACGGTTTTCTAGGCCCACCTTAATGTTGTTACAGGAACCAAAATAGAGCCTTTTAGAGCAGAATCGAATCTTTAGAATATACTGGCGGATCGATGAAGTGTGTGTGGGTGAGTGTTTCGGTACTGAGAGGCTGATTTTGTATGAGCTTCCATATTGTGGCACTAATATGAAAGCGATCTGGGATTTCGAGCTTTTGTAACAACTACTGATCATATACATAACACAAATCATCTTCATAAAGTTTCAAAAAGTGCAATTTTTTTCATCAAGCATAACTTCACTGCATATGAAACGAATCAAACTGATATAACAGCCATTCAAAAGATTAAAAAAAAACAAAAAAAACCTTTGGAGGACTTGGGCACTTTGGAGACCAAAAGACTTTTTGTTCTGGAACTGCAGATGAACTCTAGCCAAGCACGGCCCTGAACATGACCTTGGTGTACTCACAGGAAATCTCTGAAGTACTTCACTTAATGGGAGCTATTCGGATTTGCGTTCAATGTTGCATACATTTAGCATGTAAATTCCCTGAGGGAAAATCTTAACTTGATTAAAGCATTTTTGCAATCAATCTCATAGCATTAGGAGTTAATAAGATGATTTTTTTGTGCTGGATCATGAAATGTTGGAACAGCTGCATTGTTGGTGAGGCATCAAATACAATGTGTTTAATTTAATAATTAATTCAAGAATAACAGGTGAACAAAAAAAATTGAGAGTGAAGGAAATATAGGATAGACGGGAGGACAAAAATTGAGAGTGAAGGAAATATAGGAAAGACGGGAGGAGCCTTCACATCTCTGTGACTGGCTGATCACTCTATGAATGAGATATTGCCCTTCTTTGAAGTGCGAAAAAATAATAATAAAAATAATAAAATTGAAGGTGCATCTCCAGCCACCATAATTACACTTGCATTGTTTACTGATGTTTTCAATTTTATAAATATTAAACTGTTAATAATTAAAGATACACAAAATATTCTTGTTAGTGCATTTAGTTGATATTTTTGATGCAATGCGATGCATCTTGATGAGACTCTTAGGCAAATTAAATGGACAAATAAATCAAATAAAAGTTCACATAAACAGAAACTTGAAACTACTTTTTAAAAATTTGGGGTCAATAACTTTTTTAATACATTCAGCAAGGATATATTAAATTGTCTTTTTTAACTTTATATAAATCAAAGAATACTGAACAAAATATATCAGTTTCCACAAAACTATTAAGCAGCATAATCACTTTCAACGTTGATAATAGTAATCATAATATGAAATTCATAATATAAAATATATATTGAGAAATCAGCATATTAGAATAATTTCTGAAGGATCGGGACACAGCTTTCAGCTTTGCCATCACAGGAACAACTGACATTTTAAAATTTATTAAAACAGAAAAGAGTTATTTTAGATTGTAGTATTATTTTACAATCCTACTATATATTTGCAGCCATGGTAAACATATAAAACTTCTTTCAAACACATTAAAACATCTTACTGACCCCAAACATTTGAAGGGTAGTGTAAATAAAAAACTGTGAGCAAAATATTACAATATCGTTTTCTTGCTGATAATGCAAGTTAAATGCGTATATGCATTTCCATTGCATTTATTCTACACTAAAACACAACAAAGAGAGTTTTTCATTCTCATTTCAGAAGACCACCATACACCACTGCAACAAAGATACAACTGTTTGCAGGATCTTTACCATGCTTTTAAGTTAAAGATTGCTACATTAAAGAGACCACAATCATATTACTAACTATGAGACCTAATCATGTTCACACTTACAGCAACAACGAATATAATAAAACAAGCGTGAATAAATCAAAGGGCACTGTAACATTTTCAATAAAGACCCGAATGAACTCACCTGACATGGTTGTCACAAAATTTGGTGGTCTGGGCTCGGTTGAGCAGCACGGTCCGCGCTGTGGCTTCTATCGGGTCCACCTGTGATGTGGTTCCGGACATCTCATCCTCTGCCTTGCGGTAGCCGGTGGCGGAGCACGCGGGTCCTGCACCGTTCGAGTGATGGGAGAGAGGCGAGGCTAGCGTGAGTGCGCGTGGAAGAAGACAGGAGGAAGAAGAGACATAGAAATGTGGTTTACAGTTCAGTGCGCTGGCCACTAACACTACTACTGTGCTGATGCAAGCCGCCCCTGATGCCAATGACGTCTCCCTCGGTGCACCGCCCTCCCCGTCCCTTTCATTCCCCCATCCTCCTCCTCATCATCCTCATCCAAATCATCCACGAGCAAAAACTCCGTCACCAATACAGCATACGCGCGACGCCCACGGGACCCCCTGTATAGAATGTGCTGATGGGAGCACAATGGCGCAGCAAACACCTTTGTAGGAAACCTTGTGCATTTGTTTATCTTTATAAACGCTGCTTTATTCCGTGGAAACACCTGTGTATTCACGATGCGCTGAAACGCAAAGCAATGAGACAATGGCTGTCTCAAAACATAGCGAGCTTCCTACCTAGACAGCATTTTAGGCATCATCCGCACCTGATTCCAACATCCATACAAGTCGGAGAGTCACGACGCGTTAAAATAAATCTCTACCATTATAACCAATTCACTGAAAGCGTCCTTTGCGTCGCGTCGACGTTGTCTTTGACGCGCTGCAGAGCTAACGTTACTCATTTTCGCCGTCTGAATGAATAATTTATATAAAATTCTTATTTTATTTCTTATGTGTATATGCAGTTATAATAGTACATAATTACAACGTACATAAATGGATTTAAATAATATTTAACATTTAAATTAACTAAAATTATTTAAATAAATCATATAAATCAAGTTATTTATTCATGAGTAGTCTCGAGCTTACAGCTGATTGGTCCGCGAGTTCAACGTTCTGCGATGACGTATGGCTTCTATGCGTCCAGTGTAGCGGTTGCGTCGCGTCGCGTGGGGTGTTTTGAGACAGCCGCTTACTACGATTCCCTCTCAAATGTTGCCGCATCGCAGACGATCGCCAAATGATTATTTTCCGCACGTAATAAATAAAGTACGCTCGGTAAATAACAGCTCTGTCTGTATGTGACAGGAGAGTTTACCCAGCTGCTGCATGATCGAAAGCGGGTGTGGAGAGATGGACTACTCGCGTCACTTCTCCCATTCCAGTAAGCCTCTCTAATAGACAAGCCCCAACCCCTCTCCCACCGTGTCATTTGGGCCGTCTCAGGCAATCTGTGGACGTTTTAATAAGACTCCACTCCGCTGTCTTTTCTGCAACAGACGATGGTTTCCCTTCGGACAACGCGCGCTCTGTGTCCGCGTCTAACTACACCGTTCCCCGCAGTCACACAACACAAAAGCCTTACATTTAAAAGCGCAGGCACTGCTCGAGGGCCACAGATGTCCGTCTCCACAATCACAGATCGAAACGCACTAAACGTGCTGCTCACCGACCGGCAAGAAGTCGCTTCCTGTTCATTTGCTCCTCCTTGTTTCTACGGTGGAAACTCTACCTGAGGCCACATGTGTTTCTCAAAGAGTTGGTGTTTGAAGGTCAGATGGTCAATTTTAAGCCATTAGGAAGATTTAATGGTTAAGGCAAATGTGAATGGGGGAACAAATAACGGTCAAAGAATTTGCCATTGAAAACTATTGACCACTGATGTGAATATTGTGGGATTAATGAATTATTAATATGCACTGGGCCACATATTGCATTATTATTAGCCAGATTTTGCACTAAAATACCATAACGTTTCAAAAGGTTTGACTCCCAGCTTTTGAGGTTAACAAAATAATTAGGAAGGTTTAAAAAAAAAACAAAAAAACAACACTTTTTATTTTGTGATCCACACAATTAGATGGTTCTTGTATTATTTTCATAAGGCTGTAGCCAAATATGTAAGTAAATGTGGATCGGGCAACAAATGTAAAGGTTACAGAATATGCCACTGAAAAACACATTATTGACCATGATCTGAATATTGTGGGGTTTATGGATGGAAAAAATGCAAGCATCAGCCAAACGATATTAAACCTTGTGACAGATCTATTATAGAAAATGTTGTTTAAGCAAAGTCGAAAATATCATATTTCCTTTTAAAAATGTAAAAAAAATTAGTTTAACTCGCAGTAAAGGTAAGAAGGAAGTACTATAAAAACGTATGGCTTTTATCTATAAAGTACATCCTTCTCTAAAGGTTAAACACATATTTTTGACAGACAGACTGACCATACTGGGTAAATGACAATAAACTTTCTTCCCACAAACTCTCACAAAATGTGCGCTTGCTGCTTGAGAATTTTTCTAGACTTTTTATCTAGACACAACCATGCTGTTGTCTCTTGCACCATATCTAACAATTTATCTGCTAGTCAGTACTGCAAAACCACAAACCAGATGAATCAGCTAAAACTTGGAGACGTGATCATACTAAGGGCTATGTTTCCATGAGATCTATCTGCTTTCTGACACTGCACTCTGAAAAGTTCTCTTCCTTCTAACAACATGATCTTAAGTTATGAGGAGCAGGGTGTAAATGTAGCAAGCACTCATCTCTTTGGTGTCAAAGGCCAGCTTGACCACTGATAACTTGCCACTAACTGAGAACGGTGTTAACTTGTAATTATGTATGGTGTCATATATTTTAGTGCTGAAGACACTGGCTCTTAAATGTGTTTTTATGGAGTCATAAATTATGGCTAATGTATCTTTCAAGGTGACTCTGGGCACCTTCAGACTTAATTGTAGCATGAACAACAGCAATGAGCTAGTGGGTAGTGCTGGGCGGTATGACCAAAAATGTATATCACGGTATTTTTCAAAATTATACCGGTTTCACGGTATATGACAGTATTTTTTGTTTTCATGCATGACCGGGTGTTAACCATATTTTCTACTGATTAAGAGAGGAAATACTGCAGTATATTGACTAGAATGCCCTATTTTACTGTCATGATGAGTGAATATTGTCAAAAAATACCACACTAAATAGTGACTAAACACGACCCCTTTTAATACATGTTAACCAGGAGTCACTCATTTATAATCGCGGCATCGTCTGATAAAATCAACATGCATCTACACTAAAGAGCGGCTATGCGGTTGTTTTGGCTATATTACTTTTTTGTCTCATGCAGCGCACTGCCTGTGTCTGAGTAACAAACTAAAAAAAACAACAAACAAAAAAGTGCATGTGATATTAACAGACGAACTACGCTCATATTTATAATTCCAAACAATCAGTAAGCTGCCGTATTTAAACAATTCATATCATAACAAAAATAAACACCGGTATTCGGTATGAACCGTTATACCGCCCAGCACTACTAGTAGGTGTAGTTTAAACTAGTGGCACTCAAATGGTTCTGCATCAGGACCCAGATTTTACATCAAGTAGCATTTATTATACAAAACTTAAAATAAAACATTGAGATACATGCAATTCATTGCATAGATCCAGCAATATGCAGACTTTAATACAATATTGTGTTATTATTATTCATAAGTTTTTGCTCTAAAATAGTTTGAACATGTTTGACGCACAGCCTGTAACATTGAAAAAGTTAATTGGAAACATTTTACTACTAATTTTTAATAAGCATATTCATTTTATTATCCTAACTATGCACGCTTATCTTGTTATTTTCATTTACCATTATATTTTCCCATCTATAAAAACAGACTGCATGGCGACCTACTGAGAACCACTGCTGTCAACACCTGTCATGTTTCCAGATCTGCCTCACTAAATAAATATACAAATCAATGTGAACCAGAAGTTCATGAGAGTTCCTCAGTAGGATGTACTCTGGACTAGGGCCAAAGAATCACATATGACACACTTTTCATCGTGCATCTCATATCCTGCTCTGAACGATCACTTTCTTCCTCCAACTCTTTCATTTTCTCTTTCCACTACTTATTCTTCCAGTCCCAAACTCAGCCATTCAATCTTAATGGCCAGATCGACAGACACTTTGTGCCCGATTAACATCACAGAACTGTAAAATCAGCAACATACTGGTAAATTATGTGCAGGACATTGACTGGACAAATACATGACAAACCTTTCATAATGGACACACGTGGCTCTGGTTAAGACTATTAACAAGCATTCAATTCACAAGTTGCCCAACATGTGCTGATAAAGCTGGGAAGTTGAGTGCTACACTGACTTTTGCCCTCAGATAAAGACCAAGAAAGAATCACTAATTGTTCCATCACACCTAAACACTGTCAACAACTGCACAACATTTCAGCTCAAAACATGGTTGAAAACTTGATTTCCAAAATAAAAAAAAAATATCCTAACACCCTAAAACCTTTTTTATAATCTTCATAGCAATAAATTAACAATATAAATCTAAATATTGCTAAATAAAATATATAAAGTTTATATTTAAAGGTTAATGTAAAAATCGCCTTACGTGCAGTTAGGGTTGCAAAGAGGTGGAAAATATCTGGTAAATTTCTGGAAATTTTCTGAAAGTTTCCATAAAAAATCATGGTAAGTTTCCAGTAATTTACCAGAAATTTTCTGTCCCTTTGCAACCCTCTGTGCAATTTACATATTTGCATACAATTTTTTATTTGAGTGTTGATTATCTAAAAATAAATGGCCATTGAATTTAATAGTTTGATCTATACTGTTAATTGTAACCTTAATATTATAGTAATGTGCAAGTAATAGGGCTCCCTTTACTGCATAATAGCTGAGATGCTGTAGATTTTTAATTCTTAAAGGGTTAGTTCACCCAAAAATGAAAATTCTGTCATTAATTACTTACCCTCATGTCGTTCTAAACCCGTAAGACCTCCGTTCATCTTCGGAACACAAATTAAGATATTTTGATGCATTCTGAGAGCTCTCTGTCCCTCCCATAGACAGCAATGTAATTAACACGATCCACAAATTCACTAACGATCCAGGAATTAACACGCACCACGCGGATACGTTGTTTTCGTTCAAATCAAAGCATAAATAAAAGTAGAAAACGTATCCGCGTGGCGCAGCTGACACAAAACAGCATACACTGTTTGCATTCAGTGGATACTCTCCAAAATAGCATTAGGGTGACGCGGAGGAGGCGAATTGTTGAATATAGTCGTTAGTTTTGTTTTCTCTGTGTACAAAAAGTATTCTCATAGCTTCGTAAAATTACGGTTGAACCCCTGATGTCACATGGATTATTTTACTGATCTCCTTGCTACGTTTCTGGACGTTGATTGTGTTAATTACATTGCTGTCTATGGGAGGGTCAGAGAGCTCTCAAAATTCATCAAAAATATCTTAATTTGTGTTCCGAAGATGAACGGAGGTCTTACGGGTTTGGAACGACATGAGGGTGAGTAATTAATGACAGAATTTTCATTTCTGAGTGAACTATCCCTTTAAGAAAATTTGAATTATGTAATTTATTTAAAGAAAGAGCCACAATTTGTTCAGTAATCCACTGGTTAATGAAAAAGAAAAAAGAAGCAGTTTTATGATTCGTTTTTTTCCCTGCTATACCGAAAACATACTGAACTGTGCCTTTAAATTGGAGGTACATACCAAACCATCATTTTTGTGTACCGCGTTACACCCCTAATATACACAGTCATGTGAAAAAGTTAGGACACCCTATTGCATTCCATGGTATTCTGTATCAGGAGAAAATAAAAAATTATCTGGTCCTTGAAAAGTCTTAAAATTTGGAAATAAAGCCTCAGATTAGAGGTCTGCATTCCCGTGGGAACCGCGGGACCCGACTGGATTTTTTGCGCCGCGGGATTAAATTCCTGAATAAAACACGGTAGCGGTCGGTAACTCTAGTGTCATTTGAACGGGAGCGGGCGGTCTATCAATACCCCATTCCCGACATCCATTTAGAACAGCATATTGTGCTCAGGATGCACGCTCTGCACGCATGCTTTAAACGTCACGCGTTTTATTTGCGTTTTATTTGTTTTATTTTTATTTTATTGGTCTGCTATGCATGTGCATAACGATGCTCAGAGCAGGCTGTACCTGTGGTAAATATACGGCCCTCAGACAGAACAGGCAGGTTGTCGATGAGTGACAGAGCAGAATAAGGATGGAGCAAAGTGTGGATGTTCAACTCGGTTTTGTTTATATTTTGCTTAGCCTATAATTTTAAATGAAAGATGTCGTATTTATTTATTTTTCTCTGCGACACTTTTCCTACTGTGTTAACAGAAAAAATGTCAAACGAATTTAGTATTTTGACAAGACGAATAAAAATAGCTAAAAGGCTATTTTTGTACAACCTACATTTTTTTTTTTTTTCTCTGCGACACTTTTTCCTATTGTGTTGTCAATGTTAAACGAATTGTATCCTGACAAGATGAATAAAAATAAGAAATACAATTTTTGTACAATTTTTATTTTCTCTGACACATTTTTTCCTACTGTGTTGCATAAAATATTAAACAAATTTTGTGTCTTAAGATAATTCATATAAATTCAAGTCAAAGTCAATAAATTCAAGACTCTTGACAAGATTAATAAAATAACATACAAATTTTGTGCAGACTACACTTTTATTTGTCAGCCTGTCTCTCTTTCTTTCAGTAGCGGAAATTTAAATGTGAGATTCTGGAAACGAGATCTAAATTTAGCGGGAACGGTCGGGTCGGGAAGAAAATTATTCTAAGCGGACAGCGGGTGAACAAAGAGTGAATATATAGCGGGAGCGGGTGGGTGCGGAGTAGAACCTTGCGGGAGCGGGACTAAAAAAACAGTCCCGCACAGACCTCTCTACCTCAGATGAACAATATCACATGACATATCACACCGTGTCATTATTTGATTAAAGAGCAGGTCATATGGGTTTTTGAAAAATATCTCTTTTGCAGTTTATAACGTAGCTATCCTTAAATTAAAACAATCTGCAAAGTTGTTAATCAAAAAAGTGCATGATAAATAAAGATATTGTCTCTCAAAAGAGAGTCGATTCTGAATCGCCTTAACGAGTCGTCATATTTTTGAATCTTTTGCCTGTTACCGGTTGTTTACATCATGTTGAGAAGACGCTGTGTTCAAGGATACCACAGAAATACAATTCGAACCTTTTGTTGTGTGCAGGGCCGGACTGGGACGCAATTTCAGGCCGGGAAATCTCACACTCATCCAGGCCACACAGAAAAAAGTGGCCAAAATTGTACCTTTTGGTACAAAGGTACTGGAACAGGACCTTTAGAAGGACATATTTGTTCCTTTTTTTACCCCTAATAGGTAGGCCTACAAATTAGTACCTTAAGGGTACGAATTACTACTCTTAAGGTGCTAATATGTGGTGTACTGCTACAGTGTCAAGCTGTTGTACCCCAAAAGGTGCAATTTTTGGCCCCTTATTTCCTGTATATAGCCTATACATCCACAACAATTTCTGAAACCACAGACAACCCTATTATTTGCCCCCCCCCCCCCCTTTTTCTTACCTGTCACTTCTTCACCTTGTTGAAAGCATTCACCTCATTTCAATTTGTTAGCAAAGAATATTGTTTATCTTAAAATGACTTAAATACACTAGATTTAATAAACCTATATTTCATACAAATGTACACTACCAGTCAAAAGTTTCTGAACGGTAAGATTTTTTGTGTTTTTTAAAGAAGTCTCTTCTGCTTACAATAAATCCATGTGAATATCTGTAACTTTACAATCGATATTGATGTCCTTTAGCACAGTATTCTGAATGATGATAATAATAGGGTGCTACGGATAGCCTAACAGATAGCCTACTAGCAGTTTAATACTCAACTACGTTAATAAAGACAAAACTTTCTAGCGTATTTATATGAAACTGACCTGCACTTGAAGCCCTGAACAGGTCAGTGATGTTGCTAGTAGGGATGGGCGTATTGATCCTGAAGTATCGATATATCGATACTGATGCGGGTATCGATACTCAAACAAAAATATTGATACTAAGGTGTGTTTTATTTACCAGTGATTTTGTTTATTTAACAAAAAATGAATGCGTACAATATGCATTGACTTGGACGAATAACCCATGTTAGCGAATAACTGTGTAGGATAGGACTATTTTCCTGCTCATCTGAACACGCGCAGATGTTGCAAGACAGAATCAATTTACTCACTTCTGACAGTGCATTCAAACAGGGCTGCTTTTCCCAAAATATCATAAGAAAGCATTGATGATTTTGGGAACGGCAGCCCAGAACAATGCTTATCAGAGGACAGAAAAAAACATATGTTTGAGTTATTTCATAATAAACAAATTGAAATTGTAGCCTACATAGTTTGTGCAATTACATTTATTTAATTTGAACGTTGAAAGATAATATTGATCATGTTCTATTCTGTAATGTTAATAGAAATCATACACTGTCAAAATAAAAAGGTTGCATTTTATGTATGCAACAGTCTGTCACTGGCAGTCCCTTATGAAAATGAACCACGGTTTTACTAAAGTGACCATAGTTCAACTATAGTATTTGTAGATTTCCATGGTTACCACTGCAGTAAACATGTTTTAACTATGTGTAAACAAACATATAACCTAATAAGTTACAATTAAGGCATATTGAATGTTAAAATGTGTTTCAAATATAAAGTTATCATTACCCATTTTACTCTTAGTAATTTAATAATTTAATACATTTCATAATTTAAAAAAATCAGTTTAGAAGTATCGTATCGGTATTGATATCGACGATACTGGCCTTGAAAAGTATCGATATCGTGTCGGAATCGTTTGACGGAAGCGCGAAACACACATGAGCTGATTCGTGTAGCGCAGCTATTATCGAATGAAAAAATCGGAAATGATCACTTTGCAACTTTACATTGAGAAGGCATAAATATAAAATATTAATAATAATAATAATAACTAAAAAAAATTAAAAAAAACAGGGCAGCGGGCCAAATCAGCCGTCAGGCCACCGGGAATTCTCCCGGTGCTCCAGATGGCCAGTCCGGGCCTGGTTGTGTGCATGTCATTTTACCAAGGACTGCTTCTCTAATCTTGGCTTTTATCTTCGTTGGCTTCTAATATTCTTAATTTGGACTAACAAGCTCTCCGAAGCACAACCTGTAAGTACCATTGATACGTTATGTGTACATGTTCAATTGTGTGCTCAAAATATCAAGTTTATGTGCTAATGTGATGTATACCTAGTGCAGCTTTAGGACTGGCAGTCCCTTATGAAAATGAACCATGGTTTTACTAAAGTGACCATAGTTCAACTATAGTATTTGTAGATTTCAATGGTTACCACTACAGTAAACATGTTTTAACCATGTGTTAACAAACATATAACCTAATGCATTACAATTAAGGCATATTGAATGTTAAAATGTGTTTCAAATATAAAGTTATCATTACCCATTTTACTCTTAGTAATTTAATAATTTAATACATTTCATAATTTAAAAAAATCAGTTTAGAAGTATCGTATCGGTATTGATATCGACGATACTGGCCTTGAAAAGTATCGATATCGTGTCGGAATCGTTTGACGGAAGCGCGAAACACACATGAGCTGATTCGTGTAGCGCAGCTATTATCGAATGAAAAAATCGGAAATGATCACTTTGCAACTTTACATTGAGAAGGCATAATTATAAAATATTAATAATAATAATTAACAAAATAAAGCCAAGATGGAAAAGCCATGTGTGACAAAGTTAGGACACCCTATGATTCACTTGCCTGTAGATCCACTTTTAGCAGCAATAACTTGAAGTAATCATTTTCTCTATGACTTTATCAGTCTCTCACATCGTTCTGGAGGAATTCTGGCCCCTCTTCTTTACAACGTTGCTCCAGTTTATTGATGTTTGTGGGCATTTGTTTATAAGAAATATATACAATACTCTCTCTCTCTCTCTCTCTCTCTCTCTCTATATATATATATATATATATATATGGCATTGGTTAAAACTTTGTATTTTGTATTTGTATTTTGAAAATACAAAAAGTTGTGTAAAAGTATTTCCAAGGTCAATGTTCACAATAAAAAGCTGTTCACACACATGTGGACATAGTGATTTATTAATGTACTATTTTTAATTAGTTCTTTTAAACATGTCATTGGTTTTACATTGTTTAATGTTCGTGTGAAATATTTTACTAAAAAAAGTAATAATTTATTTATTCATCATAGTCTGATTAGAGGTATATTGAGATGACATTGACACTAATTTAGAAAAGCTTCATTATTTTTTTTATTAGAATTATAAACCTTTCTTGTGTGAAATAAAATAATAAACTAAAGAATAAAAGTCAGGTTGTCCTTATTACTAGTAATGTCAAAATGAAATGTCAATAAATATATATGGGAGAAAAATTAACAGAACAAAAAAACTCAAACATTTAAAAAATATGAAAAAACAGTAAAAGTTGAAAAATCAACATTTTTTGAAAATGCTGTGACTTTTCAGCATTCTGGTGATGAGCAACACTATCTGCTAAAAAAGTTTTTCCCTAATGCATATTAACTTTCATGCTAATTAAATAATAAATGCATTGGTATTAAATGAGGATTGATTCTATGTGGATCAATCATCTCAATGTGACATCAATATCAGAAGTATCAATATTTGATCCGCCCATCCCTAGTTCCCAAATGCTCACGTGTGGCCACTCCACCAGACGTTTGGAAACCCATTACCTACAGAGCCCCGCCTAGACTTCCAGTGCCCTCCGCGTGACATGTTGTTCCCGTTGCCAAGGTGACCCACAGGTCCTGGTGGCCCCGAAGGGGAACAAGGGTGCGCTCGCAGCTTGGGCCGCTATGGCGATAGAAAAGGGTGAATGAGGAATGAAAGCCTCTTACAGTAATCCTCTTTCTGTCAGCTCTGCAACTTCACCTGTATCTAATCCTGACCGGGCTTTATCCCAGAGCGCAGGTTAAGATTGTTCACTTACACCACCAGGCACGTCAGCCACCCGCAACCTCAAGCACAAGCCATGCAAGCGTCACAGTCTAACCCCTGGCTTACCGACTAACACCCACATCAGAAGGACTGTTATTTCTGTTATGCATGCATGCATTTTGGTGCATCAATTGATGCGTATTAGGAGTGGGCGATACGACCAAAATCTTATTTCACTTTATGAGAAACTTTAATTCATGATAATGACATATACCAATATATAGCTATTTTTGTTATTTTATTTTTGCTATTGAAAATAAGGACAAAGAAGCAAATTACAAACATAGGACAAATACAATAGAACAAATATACAAATTAAATATGCTTTTCGGGTGCAGTAGGTTTATTTAACATGCAGTAAGATATCATTGAAATTGAATAATCAAATGTAAAAATAAATATAAATGGATTCTTATTCAAAATACAAGTTATTCCGTCAAGAGCATAACTTTTGTAGAGTTATTTTATCTTTTTCCTTTGTTGTTTGATTAACTTTATTGCTGACATTTTAAAGTAACAGTTCACCCAAAAATGAAAATTTGCGGAAAATTATCTCACCCTCAGGTCATCCAAGATGAAAATGAGTTTGTTTCTTCATCGGAACAGATTTGGAGAAATTTAGCATTACATCACTTGCTCACCAATGGATCCTCTGCAGTAAATGGGTGCCGTCAGAATGAGAGTCCAAACAGCTGATAAAAATATCACAATGAATCAACATGAATGTAGCCCATCGATTAACATCTTGTGAAGAGAAAAGCTGCGTGTTTGTAAGAAACCAATTCATCTTTAATACGTTTTTAACTAACATTTAAAGGGGTCCTATTATGCTCTTTTACAATGTCTTGATTTTGTTTTGGGGGTGTACTAGAACAAGCTCTCATACTAGGTTGTATTTTTCACATATTTTACATTATTACAACACCTCTCTCCCCAGTCTGGCATGAACGGCTCGAATAGTTCCTGTATCAAATGAAGGCCCGCCTTCTGAAATACGAAATGTGCTGTGATTGGTTAGCTGGGCCAGTGTGTGCTGTGACGCCTTCTGAAATACGAAATGTGCTGTGATTGGTTAGCTGGGCCAGTGTGTGTTGTGATTGGCAGGACTCGGCGCCTGGTCGGGAAATGTCATGCCCTTACCATAGCCGCCTGCGAACTTCAGTGGAAATATTGCGTCAAAATCAAATCAATTTGAGCATGATTTAAACCCGGATGATTGTAACCACTCTAAGTTCGTCTGCCTTGGGAAAGCTAGCGTGTCTCCAACATAGTGATAACACTCGTTGCCTTCTCTAGTGCAGCTCAACCAGGTCTCGTCCCATTCGTCGATATTTGTGATATCACAAATCCCGGAAAATATGCGTTGTAGTCCAAACGAGTCGTTGTAGTTTTTGAAAAGTGATTTCTGTTAAATAAAATATCTCCTTTTGAATTGGACTTTGAGCTTTGTAACTTTGCAGATTTTTTTATGCTCAAACAGCAACATTACAGACTAACTAAAGTTGAAAAAGTGAAAAAGCATAATAGGACCCCTTTAACTAATAACACTGCCAGTGGAAAAAGTTGTCTTGTCTGAATCAGGAGCGAAATATGCAAAGATCAAGCACCTTTTAAAGGCAAAAACAGTCCAAAATTGATCAAAACAAATATGTCAATGGATTTTGATGCGAGAGGACAACAGGGGATCGACTTTTTCAAAGGAGGAAGTGTTATTATGGATTATGGGCTCACTAAATGGAACAGATTAAAGTTAAAACATCTTGATGGATTTGTTTCTTACAAACACACAGCTTTTCACTTTACAAGACATTAACTGATGTACTGGAGTCGTGTGGATTACTTCCGTGTGGACTCTCATCCTGACGGCACCCATTCACTTCAGAGGACCCACTGGTGAGCAAGTGATGTAATGCTAAATTTCTCAAAATCTGTTCTAATGAAGAAACAAACTCATCTACATCTTGAATGGCCTGAGGTTGAGTAAATTATCAACACATTTTCATTTTAGGGTGAACTATTCCTTTAAGACCTCACGCACGGATCTAATGATACACATACGATTTTCTCCCAACTTATTACATTCACTTAGACATAACTGACTGTGTTTACAAAACTACTCCACTCAATGGATATTTTAACATAAATGTGTGCACATTTGACCATTCAAGCATTCAATAACTCTAACATCAAGCAGTTCTCGCTCTATATTTTCTCTTTCACACGTTTCTTTACCACTCTAACATCTAACGCAGTATCTCTAACAATACACACTTTAAATCGTCGCCACAATATATACCGTCATACCGCCCAGCCCTAATGCATGCCATGTCTGTGTGCATGTGATGAAAGAGTGCAGAGAACGTTAGCTTTATTAGTCTATCCATGCAGTGTGGGCTGAAGGAAGGGGTGGCTTCATGCACCTGTGAGGCTCCAAGCAGTAGCGGGAGGCAGCGGCCCGCTTGAGGGGGGCACTCACTTTTCTCAAACCTGTCTGCCAGGCGGGAGCACATGTTGGAGCCCATGGGCTGGTCCTGCCCGATGGGGGAGTCCTGGCTAAGAGGGGTCAACACTAACTGTTCTGGAGGAGCCCAACAAGGGTTGCCATAAGAAAAAAACAACACAAGATATCAAGTCAGTAAGACCACAGAGCAAAACACTCTTAGAAATGTGCTTTTAGGGATGAGAAATGGTGCTCAAGCGTTAATATTTAAAAGAACTCTTTCTCAATAGAAAGCCTTTTTTTATAGTGTAAAGGGGCCCCTGACATGTCAAAAAGATTCTTGTTGATAACTTGTTGATTTATTTTTACCTTACTGGCTTTCATGCATTACCTTTATATTACAACACAAAGCAAGTCAATTTTTCTGTCTAACATGATAAACCACTCTGATCCAAGAAATGAAAAAGCAATGCTTTAAATGTGTGCCATCTTTCCCCTTAAACTGACTCTCAATTCAAAATAATTGTGTATTATTAATTTTTTTTTTAAGTAAAAGGCTATTGTGGTGCTTAATATGAAAATAATTCAAAAAGGATTTATTATTATCTGAGTAAGCAGACTTGCTAATGCAAACAGAAAATAATAAATAAAATAAAATAGAATTAAATATTAATATATAAGATTAAATGAGTTAATATTTATTTTTCTCCTATCATCTTCCCACAATGATGAATCTGTATACTGCAAATGACTATAATTTACTAAACATTCTTTTAATCAGGTGAAGAATAGTTACAAACACCAACTTTTCAGATGCTTTAAGTAACCTAATGGCTCATTTTTAATAGTATTTCAAGCAATGAATGATGTAAGCAGTCAATTTTTGAATGCTCTGATTGTATTCCTTTTGCATTAATTACCTTTAATGTGATATATATATTAATATTTATTTACACTCTGTAATTTAAGAAGTCAAAATAGATCAGTTTCCTACCACGAGTGATGAGTTTACAGTTGCTGCCCCCATGTGGCCTTTAAAAGTGATGCGCAGAAACGCTGAACAGTACTGATGATCACTAAAACAGGGCCCTTTAATGAATTACATCATTGGTTCTGTGATTATGTAACCCCAACGTGACATCAGAAGCATATCTTTTGTCAAATGACTGTTAAAACAACAACACACTCTAATCACGCTATGTTAGAAGCACTTCATTTGACATGCTACATGTTATTTTGCTTCTGTTCCAACTTGTACATGAACATACGTAGAGCAAATTCGAAGGAAAACATCTGTCAGTCATCTCTTAACATGAGCAGAACTGATAAGTCACATGTTTCACGGAATTACAAATGGGGTTACCAACAATATGGCTCCTGCATGTTAATTCTGGAACATGCTGGGTCAGAGCAGGCCAAACAAACGCTGTGAACAAACCTTCAGTGTAATCCACAATGCATTTGTGTCAGTCTGTCAAAAAGACTCCACCCTCGGTATCATCACCCCACAAAGCCCTGCCGATTAAACACATGCTGGAACAGACCTGCTGCCAAAACACTCTGCAATCTCTCAAACCTGCCACCAACATTCAAATCTCAAGAGCCGTGTATTTGCGATGTATTCTTGGCCCCTGTTTGGTGCATTAAGTACTATGAAACCCAACAGGCAGCCCACTGGAGAATGATATATAAGCTTTTACTAAGATTTGTAATAATAATAAATGTCTCATGGCTCATTTCCATTCAGAACAGAGCCTTTAAAAGACTGCAGCGATGCAGTAAGTGATTTTCTTTCAGTGGTTTGCAGTCTTTTGATTTCAAACCTACATTGTTAGGATTTGGAAAGCAATGCTTTATTGCATTAAACAGATCTCAATGTTAAAATCAACAACAAATTCTTACAAATATCAAGGGGATATTTAGATTTTAGTCATATATTGCATGCATTTGTAAGCTTACACTCTACTACGCTTTCAGTCTTTGTCACTTTCAGTTGCTTTCAGTTTTTGTTTCACAGTTAATTCAGTTTGTTAGTTTCTATATCTAGCTATTTGTGACATTTACTTCCAATTTCTAAGTGAAAATTGTTTCAAAGTGAACCCAACATTTTTTCAATGTATATATATATATATATATATATATATATATATTTATTTTACAAATAATTACGTAAGATCCTTTTAAGATATTGCTTGATGGTAACACTAAAAATGTTTTCATCATTATGTTATAACTTCTTGAATTTCTGCTATTTCCTATCTTTTCAAGAGTTTTTTAATTTTTTAGTTCATTTATCATTTATATAAAGTTAAAGTGATTAAATTATTTTATTTGGGTTGATTTTAATGTATTCTTTTGGTAGATTTTATTTACATTCTATATTATAAAATTATTTATTTATTTATTAATATTTTCATAAAAGGGAGTGAGTAAAACTGCTGGACATTTACAACATTAGAAAATAGCAAAGATAAACCTTAAATAAATGTAACTAATAATAACTGCTACATGACAGCATCTAATTTAAATGATATTTTCTTATATTTTACTTAAATATAAAGCAATTAATAAAAAGCTAGATACCTTAACCAGGTGCACATGACCTCAACAGGTGAGTCTATGAGCTTAGAAAGCTAGAGCGCTTTAAACAGTCACGTGATGAGCTAAATAACCACTAACAGGGTTTCTCTGTAAAAAAAAAAAAAAAAGGTCTATGCAGATCTGGATAAGATTAATCGTAGCCGCATCACAGTTTATCTCAAAAGAACAGCTGCCGCTAATTTCCCACCAATCAGCTGAAAAGCGAACATCATTTGTTTACACAGCGAAAATGACAGGTCACCTACAAGAGAGCCTCACCAGACGGGACAGGTGGAGCATAACTGATGCTTTTCTAATGTGTGTATATGTATAGCTAGAATTAGGTATGTCAATGATATAACAATTAATCATTTACACATAGAGGAACATGCGAATATCCAGAGCACCGAAGAAAATGCATGCGTAAACAGTGCCAGTGCGCGTCGCCCATGTCAGCAGATTATGTCACGCTCACCTCCCTCGCTGTGGATCTTCGAGCGTCTGTTGAAGTACATTCTGCACGCATGTGTGGAGCTTCCAGCAGCGGGAGCGGGATGATGGCATACTCGGGCTTCAGCGGGGGTATGCGGGCCACAGGCGCAGGGATGCGGTGTTTGATGGAGGTTGCATAGTTCCTGATGATGGGTCACCCTCAGCCGCGCGCACTGGCTCGGGAACGCGCTCCTGCTAATCCGTCGCGTGCGCGCGCTCCGTCATCAGACCCCGCCCGTCCCAAATGTACACTTTAAACTGTACAATACGCCCTTGTGTGCTCTGGACTTCAACAGTCTCATTTAATTACTAATACATGTAAATTGCCATTTATATACATCTTCAACTTTAGAATATTTGGTTGTTTAAGAGTTTACCCTGATTTAATAATTAACAAGGTTGTACCTTTGAACCGCAGTGATTCAGGGTTAAAGGTGGCCTTATGAATTAATCAATATTTAACTAGCCTATATATTGAAAGAAAATGTCTTAATATTCTGGAGATGCTGACGTTACATCACAACTACAGTAGAATAGGCCTAACTAAAAGTATGTAATGGCCAATGCATTGACCCAGGGTTTAAAATAAACTAACCCGTAATATAATTTGTAAAAAGCTGCAATTATTATATTAAATAGCTATACCTGAACTAACCCTTAACGTTTTGACTTCAAATCAGTTCATATGCACTACCATTCAAAGATTTAGGGTCTATGTTTTTTAAAAGAAATGTATCATGCTCACAAAGGGTGCATTTATTTGTTAAAAATACTATTAAAAAACTACAATAAATTTTACAATAAAATAACTGTTTTCTATTTTAATAAAATTTAAAATATAACTTTTTCCTGCGATGACAAAGCTGTATTTTCAGCAGCCATTACCCCAAAAATTTTGGAGACTTCGCCACAGTTCTTCTGGATTTAGTCTGTCTCAGTTTGTTTTGTTTTATGTTATTCCAGACAGACTGGATGATGATCAGATCAGATCTCTGTGTGGAGCACTGGCTGTTGCCAGACTCCTTGTGCAAACAAAAATCTCACTGGATTATTACAATTAATGGCAAAATGAATGTTTGGAAATGTAAACTGATATTTCCTACTGACACACTACAGCAAAAGATAGAAATAACTGACTTAAAACAATTTTTTTTATCTGGTGAAAATACTAGTGTTCTAATAATTTTGAGCACTACTATATATATATATATATATATATATATATATATATATACACACACACACACACACTACTGGGCAACGATTACATTTTGTTTTAAATCGCGATTAATCGCGTGATTGTCTGCGATTAATCGCATTGTTATGCACAAAATTCAATAATGAATTCAAAAGTAGCGTATTGCGCACTTTTTTCATTTAAAAGTACTATATGAACAAAAGTGCAATAACATTTTGTTTGCAAACACTTTAAACAAATAACCACAGTTTTTTTTTTTCCACAGTATTCCTTTTACATAGCCTAGTAGTAGCCTAATTAAAATATTTATTGTAAATCACAACTTAAACATTAATGTAATCAAATTAAATATAAAACCAAAGCTATTTGTCACTGCCAGGGCATTAACGTTTTTATAGAAAATATTTTATAGTTTGTGATAGAAAAACAAGTTATGCTCAGAGTCCAAAGCCTCGATCATAACATTATAACAGGCACCTTCCGAGTAGAGATCTGCACGATCGCGGGACCCAACGCAGCAGAGTGCGGTGCGGGACAACACTTGATGGGGGTGCGGGTGCGGGCGGGTAGAGACTCGTGTGTGCGGGATGCGGGAGAATAAGGGTGTACTCAAACTAGGCAATCTTAACCGTGCCCGAGCGCGTTTGACCCCCAAAGCCCGGTTCGTTTGACTAGTGTGATGGCTATATAGGTGCCTCTCACCTCTCACTCCAGCTCAAAGCGCTCTGTTAACGATCCGCTAAAGATCCGCTGATTCCGCTAATCCGCTCCATGTTTTCCCGCCGCTCCGCAGCATCACTCACAATCTGTGTGCCGCTCTCTGGAGAGTGGAGACCACAGTCCCCAAAGGTCGTTGCATTAACAGGTAGATGCATTAAAATCCACATTACAGTCAGTGGATGATTCGCTGAATTAGTAATTTGGTAGTTTGTTTTTGTATTTCTGTCGGTAATGATTTGCTCCCGGTCTTCTAAAAGTGCTAACAACAAAATATCCGTGTTCGTAGAATTAGAATGTCTAATCAAATTATTGGACCCAATATACTAAAAAAAAAAAAAAAAAAAAAAAAAAAAAAAACACAAAACAAAAAAACAGTGCCTTTCCAAAAAAAGACAGAGAAAGAGCGAAGGGAGGCTGCTAAAGGCAGTTCAACATTGCAAACATTAATTCAAAGCTCCAGCAAGCCAGCAGGTAAATCATAGAATATTTAGCAGTTTTTCACATTTTAATTCTTGTAATTAAGTGTATTTCCCATTATAATCACTTGTCTTGGTATTAGTAATCTATAACACATCATATTTATAATATTTTATTAAAACCATATTAATAGTAGGCCTATAAATAGTTTTAAAATAATATAAATGTTCTAAATTAGTTGTTTATTAGCATATAATATAGACTTATGCTGTAAAATATTAAATTAAATGTCTAATTGTTATAGGGGAGAGTGGGGTAAGTTTCGCCATTTTTTACTTATGTCATCCTCAAGATAAGGGAAAATGACGCAGAAATACAATGAAAGTATCTATCCTATCCTAATGAAAGTATTCCTATTATTTTAAATTATCCGAATGTATGACAAAGGGTTCTAAAATTATGGTTTCTTATTAAAAAAAAGTGTTCCCACAGCCTCGCACTTGCACTCTCAGACTTGCACTCTCAGACTTGCATTCTCAGACACTTGCGCTTCCGCTAGCGACGTCACTTGCAGGCTTTATTTTTTATTTTGTTCTATTTTTTATTACTTTTTGTTTGAATCTCTCAACATTTTACAACAGTAGCCAGGTGGTGAAGACAAGAAAAAAGAAACTAAATTACGAAGTCACTTGCAATCGCCACTTGCACTCTCCGATACCTGCGACGTCACTTGCAATCGACACAAATCGTGCGTGTTGCCAATGGAGACAAGACACTGTGGTGATTAAACGATTAAAACTAATTTTATACTATAACGTACAGGGTCCTGCAAGAAAAAGACAAGACCCGCAAATCCGTCGCCACAGAACAGCAGAATATGAACGCAATGCACAAAGTCTCTCGTTAAGCGTTTTCCTCCTGTAGAAAAACATAAACACTTAACATGGCTTAATGTATTAAGATGCTATTAAAATATCAAATGAAATATACAATTTATGAATATAATGAATATGTATATAGTATTTGCCTCCCATACCGCAAAACGTACGTGGCATAATGTGGCATAATGGATTAAAAAGGCCAAACTCAGTATGCTCCTCTACATTATTAGCCTAATATACATAACTAATATACAGGCGAGCAGGTGAGCACAGAATAAATGCAACACGCACAGTTTCGCGTTAAGCGTTTTTCCATATAGAATAAACTGTCTACAGCTCTTTTATATAATTGTCTTTGTCCATTAAGCTACATTACGTGTATTGTTTATACTGATTTTCTATGGGAGGAAAATGTTTAACGTGCAATTTAACGCAATGCGTTCAGGGCTCGTCTGCTTGCCTGTACAGAGTTGATCCTTTTAAAATCACTTAATGCATTTCA
>NW_015548221.1:392939-401111 GCF_001515605.1 Sinocyclocheilus anshuiensis | reverse complement strand
CATTGTGTTCATAGCCATCTGTTTGCCTTGTAGTACATTAAATAATAACTATATATCGAATTTGATCTTTTAATTGAACTTAATGTATCTTAATACATTACGTCATGTTAAGTGTTTATGTTTTTCTACAGGAGGAAAACGCTTAACGAGAGACTTTGTGCATTGCGTTCATATTCTGCTGTTCTGTGGCGACGGATTTGCGGGTCTTGTCTTTTTCTTGCAGGACCCTGTACGTTATAGTACAAAATTAGTTTTAATCATTTAATCACCACAGCGTCTTGTCTCCATTGGCAACACGCACGATTTGTGTCGATTGCAAGTGACGTCGCAGGTATATCGGAGAGTGCAAGTGGCGATTGCAAGTGACTTCGTAATTTAGTTTCTTTTTTCTTGTCTTCACCACCTGGCTACTGTTGTAAAATGTTGAGAGATTCAAACAAAAAGTAATCAATAAATAGAACAAAATAAAAAAAATAAAAGACTGCAAGTGACGTCACTAGTGGAAGCGCGAGTGTCTGAGAATGCAAGCCTGAGAATGCACGTTTGAGAGTGCAAGTGCAAGGCTGCAGCTAGACCCTCTTGTTCCCATGACTCAATTTGTCCCGGGTTTGGGGTAAGTTGACCCGAGTCAGTAAGATGCACCATCTGGGTGTAAAATGACCATCTGACTGAATCTGATTCAAAGCCATGTGAAATAAATTATAATTTAAACACTAATTTAATAATTTCCTTTTACAAAACAGTCATATTTCTTTTCAGAAAGTTAACTTTAACAACATAAAACCAACCAAATGAAGTTTAAATTTAAATATTTAATTGTTTGCATTTCTGAAACAATATGTTGAACACCAAAGTTGTAGCCTTCCTAAAAACACACTAAACAGAGTTCGTTGGCCATTAGCGACTACAGGGGGAAATATATATCTGATTATAATGTGATGAAAAGCATTTTCTGGTCCTTATCAGAGAAGGATTTGGTGCACTTGTACACGCTCCCTATCAAATAAATTATAAATAATATGTATAGGCTATATGATAAACTAAACCAGTAATGTCACTTTAAAATACAGTTTATAATTCAAAGATTTAACTTAACTACAGTGCCTTATGGTGGGGTAAGTTAAAATGCTGACTCAATTTACCCCACAGTATTTGGCTCACTTTGCCATAGGCCAAAAATAGGCCCAAAAATAATAGCTAATTCAGGATATTTAGCTAAATGATTTGCATGGTTTTATATGTTGCTTAATTACCTATATGTATCATAAATATTTTTAGACCTGGATAAATTTGCTTTGATGTAACAACCATTACATCTGTTATGCTAAAATTTTACTTTGACAAGACAAAAACAGTTTTTAAAGTACCGTAAATGGGTGCCTTCCATTCCCCCCATGTTTCTCCTCTTCAGTCTGGCAGAAATGATGGCTGGTTCCAAAATACATGGTCACATGACAGTAAAAGTATACAGTTGCCAAGATACAGGGGATGGGTCAGCTTACCCACTGGCTCAACTTACCCCACTCTCCCCTACTTCCATCTTATGTTAATAGTAAAGATTTGGTGGAATAAAGAAACATGTTTTATATGCATATATATATATATATATATATATAGCATGCAGAAAAAGTTCAAATGAAAAGCTTTCATTTTAAATCGAAGTCTTTTGTAACAACAAATGTATTTACTGTCATTTTTGATTAATTTAATGCATCCTTGTTGAATAAAAATATGAACTTAAAAAATCTTTACATCTTACTGCACAAAGCACATTATTTCAGTGTTTGAAACCCCTATTTGTTCCTTAGGAATAACAATGTATATCATTCAGGGAGCAGAGAAGAAAAAAAAAGTTTTATTTTATTACATAGTAACAGAATACTTACTCTTCTGTTTAGCATCACATTATAACATAATACATAGTCATAGCTCAATGATGTCAATTTTTCATATTTAAACTTCATGGCCAAACATCCCCCATTCTGATCCATTCAGCAATATACACACACACATACTTACAATTCACACTTCTTACAGAACATACACACATCCTCACAACATACAGACAAAATAAAAGGATATTTTAGTACACAAGAAAACAATAACATCGAGGACAGGTGTTGATTAACAGACTGTCTTTGTTTTAATCGAGATCCTGAAACATAAGCAGACATCTATTGTACATTGAGGAAAAGTGTACCTTGGAAAGACGCAAGGTACCACTACATTCATGATCATTCATTCAGAAGTCCTACTTCACGCTCTGCCTCACATGGGAAAGGAGCAACACTGCATGAAAATGGTCATTTAGAGCAAACGGGGCTTTCAGACAAGGCCATAAGTGAAACCATTGTACATTAAACTACTGAGGGAAGGTAAGCAGGGCAGCACATATGTGTGCGGTACAAGAGCATGTGATGATAAAAACTATAAAAAAAGGTATGTGAAGGGTAAAAGTAGGAAAACATAACATTTAACCACAATTCAATATCTTTCATTGCCTTCTTGTATCATTGCATCACCCTGGAAGAAGTCTGGCCTATGACAGGCTTGAATGTACTGCCTTATAGTGCAGCGGCTGACAAGTGCTTTCAAGTGATCATCAATTTCAGCTTTTCATTAAAACATTGTGAACTATGTGCAGGGGTTTATACGCAGGTACAAATCAAGCATGCACTTACTAGCTCATACAATATAATATAATCTGATCGGCACTCCAAATCTGTTGTTCAAATGCAAATGGCTTGTTCTCATTAGAAATGTAATGACACTCAAAGTGGAAAGCATATTTAGTCCACAGGAAAAATAATGACCACGCTTAAAAATTGGGTTCTGTAGTGTTTGTGGAGTTGCTCATTGCCGTTTCCCGTAGTATAAAGATGCAGATGCATTTCTGCGATGGAATTTCAGTTGGAATTTCAGCGACAAATTCATCTACGACCAGATGCATCATTCATATCCCATGACTATTCTTAACGACCCCATAAAAATCACACTAAAAACCTGCTTTGATTGAAAACGCATTTAAAAGAACACTGCCCAACATTAAGGAGCATTTACATGGAGGACTCATAGAGCTTCAAAACCGGTGGATTTCTCTGCAAGCGCTTAAAAATAAAGGTTCCTTTTGAAAATGCAATTGAACCAGTACTGTTGTCTTACCGTTAAAACTGAAAACACAAACATTCATTTATTTACATGTCCTTAAAGAGTTTTAAGAGGTTTATCCATTTTTTGAAGCCACCAAACTTAAAATTCATAAGTGAGATAGAATTAAGGTGCGGTTGCATTAGTGAAATTTTGGTGAAAGTTCACAGGCAAAAAAGATCCAATGTCTATTTTCAATAGTGTAGCGATGTATAAAGCACAGCTCTATCGTTCGCCCTCACACGAAATTCCAGATCACATGGATACCCATTGAAATTACTGGATTTTGCCCACGAAAATTCGACAAATAGCAGTAAATGTAACCGCACCTTTAGCTGAAGCTAACATTCCTAACTCCATCCGAGTTAGTCATGCCGTCTGTTAATATGGCCACAAAGCATAATGGTGAATGGAAGAAGAGGAAGAGATGAAAACAAAAGGGGTCTAAAAAAATAAAACTTTGTTAAATCTCTGCATTATAGTCTGTTTCTGCTTTTGGTTCTACCTTTAGCTTGAATACAATGGATCTCAGAGAATGAAAACATTGAAGCACTATGTACACGTGCCACCGACGGTGGAACAAAAGTCAGTCGTTCAGTCCGTTGATTGATAGCTACAGCCTGACATCATTCCTGATGGCTGGACAGAATAGGCTGCCTGCAGATGGGGCAGGTGTTGTTTTCAGATAACCAGCGGTCGATGCAGTGGATGTGGAACTCGTGAGCGCAGGGCAAGCGACGCAGCTTGTTGCCCTGAGCGTACTCATTGATGCAAACGCTGCAAGCGCGGCCCAGCTCGCCCTCCAGGTTGACCTGACCGTAAGTGCGTGTGACCAGATTGTCGATCTGTTCTTTGGTGAGGCCCCTTGGGTGCTCCTCGTCTTCATCTTCGTTGAGAAGGAAAAAGTGCGCCAGCCTTAAGATGGGCAATGTCCCATTTTCCACCAAGCTGTTAGTGTCCCTGCTGCTAGGTCGTCCCTCCGTCCCAGTCCTGCTCACCCGCACTTGTCCTTCCTCCTCACCTGCCACTAAACCTTCTCGTGCCGTTTCCACTCCGCCATGGGCCACACCGCCCTCACCACTACCAACGCGGTACGCCTGGGCTCCACCAGCAGAAGCGGTGTCCTGGTTGGGAGTGGTGGTCTCCGAGTCTGCTTCCGTCTCCATGAGGGAGCTGAGCTCACCAAAGCCGGTCATGATCTGGCGCAGGATAGATCTTAGCGCCATGGAGCTAGGCTCGCCAAGACCTGTCTCAGAAATACGTCGCAAAGGGATTCGTATTGTGCTAACGTAAGTGCGGATTCCCGCACGCTCCGAGCGCGAGATGGTTCGACGAAAGCCGCCACTGTCGCTCTCGAAGGTGACTGTGTTCTCGGCGGCCCGAGCACGAGAGCGAGTGCGACTGGCAATGCTGTCCCTGTCCCGGTTCTCGCCCGGCCTGATGCGCCGCACCTGGAGGTCCAGCATGATAGTGGGGTGGCGCCGCACACCTCCAGCACCTGATACAGGCGTCTCCCCCTCTTCCTCACCTGCCTCCGGAGGATCCGTTGGAGCAGCTGGCTCTACAGTGGCCTCGCCCATTTCCATTGCTACAGCGGTACTTCCGGTGGACTCCACTGGGGCGGTGCTGCTGCTATGGGTGGGGCTAACATTGGAGGTGGGGTTTCTGTCCAGGGGGGAGCGACTACGTCTCGAAGAGCGAGACAAAACCCCACCAGCTCCTGCTGCCCGGCGCACACGGCCACGTGAACGAGTCCTGCTGTTTCGTGGCTCACGGGCAGCCGGCACCACCTGGGGGCCGGACTGAGGCAGAAGGGTGGGGCAGTCTGGGCCTTCATTTCCATGCTGCCCCTCCCCTGCGTTAACTGAGGAGGTTGTGACCTGTATTTGACCCCTTATGGCACCACCATCCTGCTCTTGTGACTGAAAAGCAAGTGGAGCCTGTGGAGGAGGAGAGCTTGGCAAAGAAGGCAAGTTCCTCCTAAGAGCTGTGGGAGGAGCCTGTGAGGTCAGAGGTGGCGTTACAGGCAGAGCCGTGTTACTGCGAGTGCGGCGCACCGCGGCCCTCCTTCCCAGGGTGGGCCTGGCTGTAGAGTATGGTGTGGGGTGTTGAAGTGTGTAAGGTGCAGACCTTGAGGGGTTGTAAGGGGTCGTGGGTGCAGAGGCAGACGACTCTGGGGGAGGGGGAGGGGGAGGAGGAGGAGGCATTGGAAGTTCAGTTGGGTCAGGGGTGTCGCTGTGTTCTCCAGGTTCGGGTTGCTCATGGTTGATGTTGATCTCAAGACTGAAGCGGAACTCGCCGCTGTTAGGGTTGGTGCGGCTGACGGCACGCCATGTTTGGTTACCGCTCTGCCCGCTACGTGTAGCATTTCCTGTGCGCCGGAAAGTGTTCAGCCATTCCAACAGGGAGTCTCCATTAGATGTTTCCGCACCTGGCTCAACTGCACCTGGAAAAGAAAAAAATATTTATCAGTATAGTATATTACCAATTTCTTATCAATACTGATGAATAAAAGGGTACATATTGAAACAATTTACTTTCATTCGGGTTGTTTCTACTTGCACTACCTACGCTGATTCGACAAGGATGCATTAAATTCACTTTTTTCAAAAACATTTTTGAAAAATCTTACCAGATTACGGTAGTTTACATTCAGAAGAATCACAAATGTGGACTGACAACAAAGTTTAACGTTACATTTATGCCCCCCGTGGGTCAGATTACATGTTTTGCTATGGCTGCATAAAGCTATATATCATCACAACCTTAACCCCAAGATTTATGCCGCTGCACTGTTGCTAAAAAAACTCAGATGCATCCTGACTTGTTTTGTAATTGCATGTGTATTGCATACAAATCCAGCTGATCATTCAAAGTAAAAATATTAATATAGCTGAGCAACTGAATTCAAAACCATCCCTTTATGTCCTTACCACTACTGCCCTCTGCCTCACTGCTCTGTGGGTGGGTTTCAGGGCGTGGCTGAGATGACACTCGTTCCTTTGCCCCATCCAGACGCTGCCTCAGCTCCTCTGCTGTGACTTCACCTGTAATCAAACAAAGACACACCCTATTTAATATCCATCTATTGTTCATTTAAGTAAAAGGCTATAGGTTTGGAAATCTGTACTTCCTCACACCTTACATTTTGTAAAATGCTTTACATATTTCTCTGTGTAAATGAAACTACATGCATCTTTGCATACGACCGGGTTCGGTGTGTTCTCACCAGGTGTTCCCAGTAGATTGCCGTCTCTCATTAGTCTGTATTCCTCCTCGCTCAGTTCATTAATGAAGTGATAGTATGCCTCCTCCCTCCGAAGCCGCTCCGCTTGACGATGACGCTCGTCTCGGCCGCCGGGAGGGTCCATCACCACAGAAACCGCTGCTCAGAGATATTACAAGATGGAAAAAAATCACAAAAATTGTTCAATAGATACTTAACCTGCCCGGTTATGGATTTTTCTCTGTTCTGTGTAACTTTTCTTTTCTCTGGAATTTTCTTATTAACATTAATATTTCAGTTTATAGGGGAACGTGTAAAATTTGTGGTCTTGTAACTGCTCACCATATATTTTAAGGTTTTCCATTTTAATCAACTTTGATATTATGGTTGTGTGGTGGCAAATACATTTTTAAGAATGCAATGCCAAGTAGGTCATTAAAATTGCATGCACAATAATTATAAAAGAAAAAATAACATATCACATCATATGATATAATAATTTCCCTAACAAATCTCATGTCAACTATTCATCTTAAATAAAAACATGAAGACAGCAATATATATAAATCACTCAAGAATCTGCCAATTATCAGTTTACAAATATGAAGTCATGGTCTACGTTAATATAGAAACCAGCTCCACATATAAATCACTGAAAATGACACAGCAAGAAAATGTACTCAAAATATCTTGGATATACATAAGGATAGCCTTAGTATTAACTTCTCTCTGTCTAAAACACAGCCACCATTAGGAAACAAAATGAACGCCTCTGAAAGGCAATACGCGTAAATCCTAAAATGGAAGCAAAACCGCTTTGACACAGGTCAAAACACACCGAGAGCTACGTGACGTTGACAATAGCGTAAAATTAATTCATATGAATAACACCTCAGTCATTTCAAACAGTATTGCTGCTCTGTAATAATACAGTAGGCCACAGACAGCACCGCAGAACAAATAAGGCACCAAAACTGGCCTGTCAGCCTCACAACCAATCAGCGTCCGAGAAGCCATGACTGACAGCCAGAATATCCACTCAGCATCGGTCAAAGGAGGGACATGACAAAGAAAAAGTCGGGCTCCATGTCAGCTAGCAACCTATCCCAGAGACAATAAAAAGCCTAGGCTAGCACCCTACACAGGGTGAAATTCACAACTGAAATTAGTCATTAAACTGTCACCATCGCCTGTCACTGGGCAAACGCAAACCAAGCGGCGGAGCGAGCTGTCATTTTAAATGCGCAACACCTTTGATGGTGTCGACAGATTGCTGACAAGCTAACTGTGGGCCAATGAAAGGTTTAGGTCATTATTTTGACAAGATGGGGAAAATGTCACTGACACAAGAACGTAACAGAAAATATGAAATGCAATAACACTGTCCAGATTGAGAACAAAATAAGGAAACGAAGCTAGTAATAGACATGTAAGTACCTGAAACAGCAGCTGTAATATGGACGAGTTCTCTTTCCTCTCCGCTCTGATTACAATGTAGCCAAGATGGGACCAACGGAGCCACACAAACAACTGTCCGGATAACTACCACGTGCGCAAAACCAGTTCCCACAGTAATGTGTCAGTAACAACACTATATTGCACTTATTGATAACGTTTCTTTCTAGTTTTTTTCCCTTTCTTTTCTGCAATGCTGTGTTGCTAATTGATCGTTTATCCACAATATTATCTCATTGTTAAGTTTGTGTTTTTATACATAAATTAGCTATATTTAATTATATTATGATAAAAATACATTATAAATGAAATTATAATATAATCAATATTAAATGCAGTATATG
>NW_015548221.1:384660-392929 GCF_001515605.1 Sinocyclocheilus anshuiensis | reverse complement strand
GTGTGTGTGTGTGTGTGTGTGTGTGTGTTTGTGTTTACAAGCAATAATGCCTGTTTGTTATGTGAA
Source organism: Sinocyclocheilus anshuiensis (assembly GCF_001515605.1). Lineage (NCBI taxonomy): Eukaryota > Metazoa > Chordata > Actinopteri > Cypriniformes > Cyprinidae > Sinocyclocheilus > Sinocyclocheilus anshuiensis. Next base: position 392,863 of record NW_015548221.1, on the reverse strand, counting down.
GAGATTTAATAAAGGTTAAAAATAGTCAGAATAATAGTAGGAAGAGCAACGAAATGCTTCATTTAAAAAAAGGCTGAGGATATATTTATTAATCTATCTGAACAACATCAAATGTTACATGATATAATAACTATAATAGTGTAGTGTTTTGTATGAATGTAAAAGCAAAACTGGCATTCAATATTATTGTTAATAAATGTAATATTTATAGTTAAGATAACATTTTGTATTATTTTGTTTTATTATACTACTATTTAGTATTGTTTGCACTGTGTACCCCGTTACACTTTGTGAAATTGTTGTTTAATATATATTGTTAATAAACATTTCTCTATGTATTGCAAAAACAAAACGTATGCGTAAAAAAAAACAAAAGCGCTCTAAAGAGTTAAAATCCACGTGGTGCGCCACAAAGCCCATTCCTCGCCGTCTGTGGTTGGTAGTGGCGTTCACGACGTTTTGCGACATACCGTACGTGGACGCTCAACTCTCCCGGGTGAGATACCGGCTGAGCGGCGCAGTTGCACAGAAATATAAAAGAAAGCGACTGATAGTCCGATAACACTCTGCACTTTTTTGTCAGATCAGAAGCACACGAACCATACGCCGTCTCTGCTGCCCGTAATTGTTCGCGGTAAATGTGGACTCTTTCGCTGAACGGAAAAGAGACGCGAGGGAAGGCAACTAATTGTATAAACGGGGCTTGAAGTAAGTTGCCTCCCCAGCGGCGCTTTAAAGGGAAGCCACAGCCCGGATCCCCAGAATAACGGTGAAAATGGACTATGATTTCAAAGTGAAGCTCACCGGGGAAAGAGAACGAGTCGAGGATCTCTTTGAGTACGAGGGATGTAAAGTTGGACGGGGGACATATGGCCATGTGTACAAAGCAAAGAGGAAAGATGGGTGAGTTTGCAGGATGGACTTGTGCAGCGATATGAGGCCTGCGCTGCCGTCGCGTTCTGCTCTCAGAAACCAAAACAGACCGTGTGTCATCCGCCCTCGGCCCGGTGTTTTAGAGAGCCACGTCTCTTGTCTTCAAAGAGAGTTTGATATGTACAGCTCACAGTTTCAGTGGAGGCTTATTTTGAGGGGATTGTGAATGTACGTCAGCAGGCACGAGTGCTGTTGTGATTGACGAGCTTATGCAGTTACGATGGGCACAGGTGCATTTGATGCAGATTTAGGTTTGCAACATCATGTGTTGTTTTTCTTCGTCATGACGTAAACGTTATTTACCTCTAACAAAAACTACACGTTCTTAATGGCATCTTCAAACAGCTGACTAAAGGGCTGCTCCAAAATACACAACGTTGCATAAAATCAGCATCTCTAGTGTAAAAGGAGGCTCTGATGCTGTTTTACATTCTGTGTGAATAAAATGCAGTATCATAGCAGCCTTTAATATTGCCTTTGTCGTGGCAGAGAATTCTAATTAATAGTTTCATATTTTATTTAGACTGTTATGTTTATAATTTGGTAACACTTTACAGTAAGGTCCCTTTGTTAATGCATTAAATAACAATGAGCGATATATTTGTTACAGAATTTATTCATCTTTGTTAGCCCACTTCCATTAAATGTTAGCAAGATTAATAAATTCTTTAGAATTGTCAGTTCATGTTAAATAATGTTAACAAATGGAATCTTACATCTAATTTCATATTTAAACCAGTTACATATATTTCTTTACATTTTATAGCCTTAATTTTCTGTTGTTTTCCCTTGCAAATGCATGTGTCACCTCAGCTGTGTAAAGATATCATTAGTCTCCCAATTTCATGTCAACTCCTTGAATCCATTGCAGGTGTGATTGACGTCACTTTTGAGATATTTGCGTTGAGCGAATATCGCTGCACAGGTTCAGAGGAGGATCTTTTTTAGCCTTTTTCAGGTTTCTTTGCCTTTTTCTGGTTTCTTCTGTAGAATATACCATTGAAAATACAGATGCAAAGGGGAATTAGAAGGTCTGTTTTATTAGAAGTCCGTCTGGGGAAAAAGGGAATTGAAATTCTTTGCTCCCAATGTTTTTGGTAACTTGCCGATAGGAATATATTCTCCAAAACTTTCTCACACTAGGACAAAAATAGGGATTTGCCTGTGCTCTTTATCCAAAGAAGGACAAATGATTCTCTTCAAACACAGTGATCAAAGGGCTGAGAATAACAGTATGACAAGTGTAACCTTCTAGGATTAGATCATTTCTAACAGTTTTGCTTTATACATTTTCTGAAATTTAAACACACACATTTATCAGGCTTTCTAATAGACTGTGCCAAACACATGACGGTCTTTGAATTTGTAGGGTCCTGTGATTTTTTTTCATTTATTTATTTATTTTTTTCAGTTTGTAAAGCACTGATGGAATCACAGAATTCAGTCATAAAAACATGTTACTGTATAACGTGAAATGTCACAGAATTTGGCAAAAATTGGATGAATAAATCTAAAGAACATTGAAGTAAACTATATATAATCAAATCACAATGTGGACTAGTGTCTGTGAATTTTAAACCACAAAAAAAGACTGTTATGCAGTTTAACTTTAAAATGTACTTAAAGTAACAAAAACAACTATATTTTATTAAAACAATATTTTTGAAGGAATAGCACACAATATCACTTTTTTGAACAACAGAGCTGCACGGCAAAGTTTACAGTTGTGCAGCACTTTGTTTGCCAAAAAAATTAAAGAAATTGTTCAAACTTAAGTTGACTACATTTTAAAAGATTAATGAATTTTTTAATTGCCACCATTTTTGATTCTTCTTTGTATTAAATCATAAATCCACAAAAATTAAAACCGACAACACAGAATTAAAAAAAAAAAAAAAGCAAAATTTCATAGGGCCCTATTATTGTAAAAATTAATACATTCTTAAAGTTTTATGAATTCAATTCATTAGACATCCTTTTTGATTGTTAAAATGTAACTAAACCATTATAAGAATAAAATTAATTTAATAGGTCTCTAACTTTCTAATTCCAGCTGCTGTGTCAATTAAAACGATTTAATTTTAAATTTAATTTAGGTTTTAATTGCCTACACTTGGAAAGAAATTAAACGACCATAACTTAAAAGTTTTGCATTTATTGATTAGAAATTAGAGCTGCGACTTGGGGAATAAATAAAATACCTAAAAAGTCCATTCTACATTTTACTTGTATTGGTAGTTTTTGCTTGGAAAGCTTGACAGAAAATAACCCTCATGTCTGCAGGACAATTGTGGTCATATTGAGGCAGCTGAAATAGCATTCCTCCCAATTTGCAATTGTATTTAGTGCTATCACAAGATATTTGTTTTAGTTATGTTCTTTAATGATTATTTGGTTCTGGTGCAGCAATCTTTTTCACACCGATTGTAAACTATCTTGGAGGAGTAAGAATGGATCTGCTGATGAGTTACTGTAAGTTGGTTCTGAAGTGCGGGGCTTTAAGTGAGACCCATCAGACAGACCCAAAGCTGGGCTATTAAAGTCCAGACTGCCTGGCGGCCAAAGTCTCACTTGAAGGTCCTAAGTGTTTAAAGATGTTTTTGTTCACCATAGAAGCTGATTGTTTGTGAGCGGTTTACAGCTAATTTGTTCCCCAGAAACTGGACAGGGCGTTGTGGGATTTTATAGGCTGATGTTTTTTGCGGGACTTTATTTCAACATTACCCTCTTGCCTCGCATTAGTCGTCAGGAGACTTATGAGTTTTCGAAGGTGTTCTGGTAATAAAAGAGTCAAAATCATCTGCTTAAATTCTGCTTGGCCTTTCCCAGTGGATTCTTTCTCTCTATAAGGGGTTTAATGTGATATGTAGGTATAGATTTAGGGAAATGTAATGTACTGAAGAGTAATTGCGGTTGCTTATATGTCTATATTTGCAGGAAGGATGACAAAGATTATGCTCTGAAGCAGATTGAAGGCACAGGGATCTCTATGTCCGCCTGCAGAGAGATAGCAGTAAGTACATCAAGCTTTAAACGCGTTTCTGTCAAGAGGATCTTCTTCAAGTAGCTCTGACACATGCCATCTTGGTTAAACAAGTTCCTGGAAATATATTTGCAGCATGTGGATAATTTACAGTGTTAAATCTGTGATTAGCTCTATCAATTTTTAAGAAAATGTGTATGCCTATATTCTCAAGTAATGTGAAGTAAAGGGATAGTTCACTTAAAAATTGAAAATTGTCTTTATTTTTATCACCCCCATCTTATTTCAAACCTGTATGACTTCCATATAATTCCATATAATGACTTTCGTTCTACTTTCTCACACAAGTATTTGTGTGAGAAACAGGTTAAAATGTAAGCTTTCCTTAACTTTCTAAAAGTAGTTTTGTCAGTTTCAAAAACAACTCATACTTTTGGGGATCCTGTTCACAAAATAGCTGAATGGTTGCACCCAAAATTGAATTCTTCTCTACTGTATAAATGCGGTCATTGCTCTTGGATGTGAATGCCTGCTGTTTGGGAACACAGTCCTGTAACATTTCTGGGTGGCAATTATACAGAAATACTTGACGACATACTTTGCTCAGTCATTTAAGAATGATCGTAACATTTCAGATGCTGTGCAACAAGATCGGTCCGCTGGTTAGCACAAAGTTGTATGACGTTTTTGATGGGCATTTGCATCAAAATGCATTTCCATCTCCCGTTATTTGCATTAACCCTTTTTCGCACAAGTTAAAAACCACCTAAAGCAGGCGTAATTTTCTTCTCTTGTTTTTTGCAATTTAAGGAATTTTTTAAAAATTTGGTGTTTCCATCACTCGTTTCTGATGTGATAATTCAAAATGCGCATAAAAACAGCGTGATGGAAACAGCTTATGACAGCATGACTATATGAAGCATTCATTCATACTATATTGAACATTTACTTAGTAATTACTTATTCAAAAGAAGTGATTTCGGATGCAGCCATTGATTTGTTCAACTAGTCTGGTAGTCCAGTGAAGGTGGTCATTATTAGCTGTCATTTGGTTTGATATGACTTAAATATAGTGCATGAGTCATATGGACCGCTTTTATGATGGTTTTGTATCCTTTTGGAAGCTTTAAAACTCCAATTTCCATTTATTGTAATTGCATGGAAAAGAGCAACCAGCACATTTTTCCAAATTTCTGCTTTTGTCTTCCTTAGTCATAAAGGTTTGGAGCAGCATGAGGGTGAATAAACAATGACAGAATTTTTATTTTTGGCCAAACTATCTTTGTAATAAGCATTCTTCAGGCTGAAGTGATTTTGTGTACTTAAGGTGCTCTGTAGATGTCTGTCTCAGCATGTGTGTCTGTTCGTTCTTGTTTGCTCCCTGCAGCTGCTGCGTGAACTGAAGCACCCCAATGTGATCTCACTGCAGAAGGTTTTCCTGTCACATGCAGACCGCAAAGTGTGGCTTCTCTTTGACTACGCTGAACATGACCTCTGGGTAACATACAATCAAACGCTCATGCACACACACACAGAAATGTTTGTATACAGTACATATCTTGCTGAGGGTCTATGTTTCTTTGTAGCACATCATTAAGTTCCACAGGGCCTCCAAGGCCAATAAGAAGCCTCTTCAGCTGCCACGTGGGATGGTAAAGTCTTTGCTCTACCAGATCCTGGACGGCATCCACTATTTGCACGCCAACTGGGTCCTGCACAGAGACCTGGTGAGGTTCAGTGTGTTATATTGAACAGTCAAATGTCTATCCAGATGTAGCTAATTTGACTTGTTTATATATTTTTTTGTGATCATCTTGATCCAAAAATTTTACTGAGTAGAATGTTGTTTAGGGCTGCACAATAAATCGCATGCGATATTTAACGCGCATCTTATCAGTAAAGCCGGTTCTGTAAGCAGCGGTAAATCTCCATCACGTGCGTGCTTCCACATTGAGCAGCATTAACTACACAGAGCTGTTGTTCACTGACGAGCTGCGCAAAACCACGTTCATATTCGCGCGATTTTTTGCGCAGCTCGTCAGTGAACAACGGCTCTGTGTAGTTAATGCTGCTCAATGTGAAAGCCCGCAGGTGATGGAGATTTACCGCTGATTACAGCACCGGCTTTCTGACAAGATGCGCATTAAATATCGCATGCGATTTATCGTGCAGCCCTAATGTTGTTCTACAACGCTGGTTGCACCGCACTCTTCCGTCACTTAATCTTTTTATTTTGGTGCGTAAATCTGTTAAATTACTTGGTATAGGAGATCAGGATCTGCACTCACAAAAACAGTCGTCTTTTTTAGTTTTATTTTACATTCATCGTTGATGGGAAAAGACACAAATCAACGATGAACATAAAATAAAACGAAAAAAGACGACTGTTTTTGTGAGTGCGGATCATGATCTCCTATACGGAGTAGAATGTTCTAATACTTGGCTGATTATTAGAAATCCCATGACAATTTCCATTAGGTGGCAGCATTTATAAAAGAATTTGTAGATATATTTTTGCCATAACAGATGTAAGGATAGAATTGAACAATTCTGGTCTGGTTTCTTTATTTCTTTATTAATTCTGGTTTGTTTATTTATTTATTTTAATTTGATTTATTTATTTATTTTGAGAATGAAATATTTGGGGGGAAATTAAATGTAACTTATTTGCCAAACTGTGGTGTTATGGTTTACTAAAAGCAAAACTATTAATTTTTTTAAATAAAATAATTTAATTTAATTGAAATAAAATAATAAGTTGATGTATGCAAATTATTAAATAAAATTACACTAAATAGGAATGTTTTAAAAATGAAATAAAAATTAAAATAACAAGCACAACAAAATTACTAAACCTTAAGGTAAAAATAAAGGCTAAAGGCCCGTTCACGTCAAGAACGATAACTATAAAGATAACTATAAAGGCAACAATATTAGCATCCACACAAGCGGACAATATCATCTGTTTATTCTAAGCACATGCTCATCTGCCGCTTTAAATTCTCCAGCTTGTTATAGCAGGATTGATTCTGATTGGCTGTCAATGTTTTTATCATTCATCAGCTGGAAAGAATCGTTCTGGAAGTGATTCCAGCGATATCGTTTCTCTGTGCCTTTATCGTTATAGCTGTGGTGTGGACTCTGCTATTCTTTAATATTGAGAACGATTTTTACAACTATATCTTTATCGTCATCTTTATAGTTATCGTTCCTGGTGTGAATGGGCCTTAATTCAGAATATTTATAAATATGTATTTATACATAATACTGTTGCCAAATAATGCATGAATGAAGAATTCTAAAAAAAAATAAAGAAATTATTGCAAAAGGTTAATGCTAATAGAACCAAGCGTATTTTAGTATAGGTTTTTTTTTTTTAAACGCATCCTGTTCACAAAAGTTGCAAAAGTTACAGCATCAGTTATCACAATGAAATGAGCGAGGGAGTGTTACAACTCTGAACTTTGACTCTTTCACCACAGAAACCCGCCAACATATTGGTAATGGGAGAAGGTCCTGAAAGAGGACGTGTGAAGATAGGTATGACATCAGCTCTGTTTCCTTCCTCTTGTGACAAACAGAAGAGATAATGGGCCTCATTCATGAAAGACGAGCAGAACGATTTTTTGTGTAAATCATTCGGAAAGTCGTTCTGACGTAAATTTTCGGATTCATGAAAATGTTCGTATTTTGAAAATGTTAGTTGGTACGAAATAAATGTACACCTGCTCCCTACCATGTGTAAATGGTGCATAAAACATTCAAACGTTCTGTATTCTTTTAGACAAACTGATGACACTGCATTTTTATGAACTACAGGTGCATCTCAAATTAGAATGTCGTGGAAAAGTTCATTTATTTCAGTAATTCAACTCAAATTGTGAAACTCGTGTATTAAATAAATTCAATGCACACAGACTGAAGTAGTTTAAGTCTTTGGTTCTTTTAATTGTGATGATTTTGGCTCACATTTAACAAAAACCCACCAATTCACTATCTCAACAAATTAGAATATGGTGACATGCCAATCAGCTAATCAACTCAAAACACCTGCAAAGGTTTCCTGAGCCTTCAAAATGGTCTCTCAGTTTGGTTCACTAGGCTACACAATCATGGAGAAGACTGCTGATCTGACAGTTGTCCAGAAGACAATCATTGACACCCTTCACAAGGAGGGTAAGCCACAAACATTCATTGCCAAAGAAGCTGGCTGTTCACAGAGTGCTGTATCCAAGCATGTTAACAGAAAGTTGAGTGGAAGGAAAAAGAAAGAAAAAGATGCACAAC
>NW_015548221.1:383434-384335 GCF_001515605.1 Sinocyclocheilus anshuiensis | reverse complement strand
TGAGTTGAATTACTGAAATAAATGAACTTTTCCACGACATTCTAATTTATTGAGATGCACCTGTATGTATTAGAATGATATTTAACGAGTTGCCCTGTCTTTTTTTCGTTTTTTACTCTTAACTTTGGTAAAACAGTCTATGGGTAAAACGCAGAGCTCGTCACTGTCCCTTTTTACACAGCCGTCCAATCACAGTGGAGATAGGGCGGGACAAACATTACATTAACTAACAATGATCATACTTGTACAACACAACAATGGAGAAGTTAATATTGCGGGTTACTGCATTTTTATATTCAGTAATATTCTTCAAAATAAGATACTCGTAACATGTTACTACCGTGAATATTCCAAATCATAGCAAACAACGCGTCACTCCAGAAAAATGCAGTGCCTCCAAAGCTCTTTCAAGCACCACCAGCTGGTCGTTTTCAGAAGAGCACCAGGCATTATGTCAGCTGGCTAAAAACGCTCTGGTAGACATGCGTTAATTTATTCATTTATTGTTAGGCATATAGCCTATTAGTCTCTTATGCATTTATGCTATATAACTTACCAAACCTGAGAATTGAGTCCAAGGATTCCACACCATTCCTAGATGCGTAATTTGCGTAGCTGTAATTCATAGGCGGGGAATATGCTAATTGTGAATGAGCGTGCATGTGCGCCCTATTTACGAATGATTGGAATTCATTGACATACATGTTTAACTATCAAATCGAAAGTTTACGAAGCATTTGTGAATCCGGAGGAGAGTTTTTGGGAAGGTCTGTTTTACGGGCAAATTACTCAGAATTTACTCATATGTACTTAAATTTCATGAATGAGGCCCAATGTCATTATAATGAAGTACACAGTACAAAAATCATGGCAACACTTTCAATCCCCCCCCCCCCCCACA
>NW_015548221.1:375150-380692 GCF_001515605.1 Sinocyclocheilus anshuiensis | reverse complement strand
CTCGTCACTGTCCCTTTTTACACAGCCGTCCAATCACAGTGGAGATAGGGCGGGACAAACATTACATTAACTAACAATGATCATACTTGTACAACACAACAATGGAGAAGTTAATATTGCGGGTTACTGCATTTTTATATTCAGTAATATTCTTCAAAATAACATACTCGTAACATGTTACTACCGTGAATATTCCAAATCATAGCAAACAACGCGTCACTCCAGAAAAATGCAGTGCCTCCAAAGCTCTTTCAAGCACCACCAGCTGGTCGTTTTCAGAAGAGCACCAGGCATTATGTCAGCTGGCTAAAAACGCTCTGGTAGACATGCGTTAATTTATTCATTTATTGTTAGGCATATAGCCTATTAGTCTCTTATGCATTTATGCTATATAACTTACCAAACCTGAGAATTGAGTCCAAGGATTCCACACCATTCCTAGATGCGTAATTTGCGTAGCTGTAATTCATAGGCGGGGAATATGCTAATTGTGAATGAGCGTGCATGTGCGCCCTATTTACGAATGATTGGAATTCATTGATATACGCACATTTAATTATCACATCTGACCTTTACGAAGTATTTGTGAATCCGGAGGAGAGTTTTCGGGAAGGTCCGTTTTACGCGTAAATTACTCAGAATTTACTCATATATTTATGAATGTTTCATGAATGAGGCCCAATGTGTGCATCTGAGTGTTTTGATGCACAGTCATAACCGTTTTTAAAATTCTGTCCCTTATATGCAGCTGATATGGGTTTTGCACGGCTCTTCAACTCACCACTGAAGCCTTTAGCAGATCTGGATCCTGTAGTTGTTACGTTCTGGTACAGAGCACCAGAGCTGCTGCTGGGAGCCAGGCATTACACCAAAGCCATCGGTAAGACGTTTCTTTGAGTGTGTGTGCACAAATGCAAATTTTTAAATGTGCATTTTAGATTTAATGACTTTCTCTTTTCTTCAGATATCTGGGCGATTGGCTGTATCTTTGCTGAGCTTTTGACCTCAGAGCCTATCTTCCACTGTCGACAGGAGGACATTAAGACCAGTAATCCCTACCATCACGATCAGCTGGACCGGATCTTTAATGTCATGGGCTTTCCTGCAGGTATTCATCTTCCACTTGACACTTAAATCTAGATGATTCAGTGAAAACTTTGAGACTATGAGACTTTTGTTAGGAAAACAACTTTTTTGTTGTTTAAATATTTGTAAGGTTCTATGTAGGGCTGCACGATAAATCGAAATGGAATCGATCGCGCAATAAAATCGTCTGCGATTTGTTTTGTTTTTTTTGCGTAACTTGTCAGTGAACTACGGCTATGTGTAGTAAATTCTGCTCCATCTGAAAGCACGTGACGATGATTTCCTGTTGATTACAGAACCGGCTTCTTTAACAAAATGCGCATGACAATCGCATTCGATTAATCGTGCAGCCCTAGTTCTATGTGTGTAAGGATGCAACTTAATAATTCTAGTTCCTCTAGGTCCTGATTCCTCTTGATGAGTTTTTGTACTTTTAAGGAAAACCTATTTTGGGAGAAAATAAATGTAATTACATTTTCAAAGCCAAACAATGTTGTTATTGTTAACTAAAAGTAAAACTGTTAAAAATAATGTTAATTTTTAATAAAATAAAATAATAAATATAATTGAAATAAAATTAAATGGGGAGAAAACTTAAGTGAAAATTTGAAATGTTGGTTAGAAATTAAGTTTAAATGACTAAAGCTAAAACAAAACAAAAAAATTAAGCCAAATAGAAAAAATTTTATAAATAAATAAAAAATATAATGATTGTTATAAAGATGACAAAAGCTCATGACAAAAATATTAAAACTTAAAGAGCAGGTCATATGGTTTTTTAAAGTGTCCTAATATTGTGTTGGAGTCCCCTACAACAGGTTTAAATGCATCTAAGGTCAGAAAACAGTGTAATTTTCCCAGAATAAACATTTATACATAGTCATTTGTCCATGATTTCGAAATGGTTTGTTTGATTCAGTTCTGAGCGAAATGTCTGTAAACCCCTCCCTTCCATAAGCCTACTCTGCTCTGATTGGTCAGCTGGCCAAGCCTGTTGTGATTGGCACAAAGAGGAGCACTTGAGCAAGTTAGCGAGAGCTACCATCTGTGTTGCCAAGTCTGCGGTTGTTTTTGATGTCGCGGGTTGTAGCGACCCCAATAACATCATATTTAGGCATTGGAATGCGAATTTACTGCGTGTATTTTACACCCCAGAACGCGATTTTTAAAGGGGGACCACCCTCGAAACACGATTGGGCTAGTTTTGAGTAGCAATTGGCGGGTTTTGTTGTGTCAACCTGGCAACCCTAGCATGCACCTTTACATAAACAATAATATAGTGCTCCAATCAGTTCTTAAAATAATGACATAAAAACATTTTGTTTAACACTTATGCAAGCGAATCGTGCCCAAAGCTAAAGTTTAGCTGCTAAACTGTAAACACTATAAAAACAATAATGGTGGATACGTTAGCCGAGTGCTAACGTGACTAACTGATGAAACAATACAGTTTGAAAACCAAAATATGTCTACTGTAATATCTGAAGAACGACAGACAAAAGACGCTCCGTGTCTTAACCTTTAATTATAACGCAGAACAGCTTTATCACATGCGTAGCAGCCTCTTGTCTCTCTACCGGGTCTTTTACTCTTTGCATTAACCCTATAACTACATTAACAGCACTTTCACAATGATTATAAAGTCTGTGCACTACACTACATTCTTTATTATTAAACGAAGAACAACGACAGTCTACATTAATCGACACAATCTTAGGAAATAGTGGGTTCACAGCGAATTATCAGAACTACTTCAGTAAAACAGTAATATTGTGCTTTACCTGGAAACCTAAAGCTGCACTAGGTATACTTCACATATTAGCACAAAGAAAACTAGATATTTTGAGCACTCAGTTGAAAATGTACACATAACGTATCAATCGTACTTACAGGTTGTGCTTATGAAGAAGATTACAGGTTAGTCCAAATGAAGAAGATTAGAAGCCAACGAAGATAAAAGGCAAGATTAGAGAAGCAGTCCTCGGTAAAATGACGAGCACAAAAAAAGTTTCGAATTGTATTGCTGTGGTATCGTGGAACACAGCATCTTCTCGACACAGAGAGTGTTAGTATTTCACTGGAAGGCGGGGATTATGCTAATATGTTACCCAGTGACGTAGATCGGTATCAGGCAGAAGATTCGAAAATATGACGACTCGTTAAGGCGATTCTGAGTCGACTCTTTCTTTTGAGAGACAATATCTTTATTTATCATGCACTTTTTTGATTAACAACTTTGCAGACTGTTTACATTGAAGGATAGCTACCTTACAAACTGCAAAAGAGATATTTTTCAAAAACCCATATGACCTGCTCTTTAAACTTAAGCTAAAATTAAAATGAAAACTAAATATAAAATTAAAAGCTAACTAAAAATATATATATAAAAAATAAATATATAAATAATGTTAAAGTAACCCTGTTGTCAAATGAGTAATTGTTGTTTAAATATTTATGTTTGCAGTTACAGTTCAGCTGTTAAGTTAATAGTTCACAATGCTTCAGTTCAGTCAACTGTCCTCCTGATAATCTTTGTAATCTAATTTTCTTCTCAGATAAAGACTGGGAGGACATTAAGAAGATGCCGGAACACTCTACGTTGATGAAAGACTTTAGGAGGAATACGTTAGTTTGATTTCATCTTTGACTGTAAAAATATCATACTAATTAGGCATTTCATTGACTAGGGTTTTTGATCTGATGGTGATTGTCCCTCTTGCTGTAGGTACACTAACTGCAGCCTTATAAAGTATATGGAGAAACATAAAGTCAAACCTGACAGCAAAGCATTCCACTTGGTAAGTGGGCGAATAGAATTGCAAATCTCATATATTCGTTCTCATAAATTCAGCTGTTAACTTATGAACTCCCTTTCAGCTGCAAAAGCTGCTTACTATGGACCCAATCCGCCGAATCACATCTGAGCAGGCCATGCAAGACCCGTACTTCCTGGAGGAGCCTTTACCCACGTCTGAGTGAGTGATTTTAAGCGCAAAATCAGCTTTCTGCATGAATTATTATAATTAGGATTTCTGTATTTTTTTTAGATACAAAAAGATAGGTCAACTGCAGAGCTGTACTTGCATAAGATGTTGTTTAAGAAATATTTTAAAAAGCTGTGTTTTGTTTAGTGTCTTCGCTGGCTGCCAGATTCCTTATCCCAAACGAGAATTCCTGACGGAAGAGGAGCCGGAAGACAAGGCAGATAAAGTAAGAAATGTGTGTTTTCTGCTTTTGAGTATTTCTGTGTATGTGAATATATTTCTGACCATTTAATTTTTTATTTTTTACAATTATTTAAAAAACAAAATTTAGAGGCTTTTCTCAGCGTAATCGGTTAAGAAATTATTTGTGATTCATTTGGTCTGCATCTTATGTAGTTAGATTACATTTTTAATTGAGAGCTGTGATATTTATCATTTTTATGAATTGCAATATTCTTTCTTTTCTACAATTGCAGAAAAACCAGCAGCAGCAGCAGCAGGGGAACAACCACACCAATGGGGCGGGGCACACAGGTAACCCTGACAACAGCCACGCACAAGGCCCGCCTCTGAAGAAGGTGAGAGTGGTTCCACCCACTACTACCTCAAGTGGCCTGATCATGACCTCAGATTACCAGGTAACACATGTAAACATAAACCTTTATCTTTGTTTTTTGTTTTTTTACAAACAGGCTTTAAAATTATCTTTCTATTGCCCATCAGCCACAACAGATGATGATTGTTCAATTTTTCCATTCAGTTACCTAACTATTTTATTTCTTTATAATACACAATACCATTCAAAGGTTTGGGGTCCTAAGATTTTTTTTAATGTTTTTGAATAAAGCCTATTATGCTCAAGGCTGCATTAAAATACAATAAAAAATATTACTACAATTTAAAATAACTTTTCTATTTTGCTGTATTTTAAAGTGTAATTTATTCCTGTGATGGCAAAGCTGAATTTTCGGCAGCCATTATGCCTGTCTTTAGTGTCACATGATCCTTCAGAAATTATTCTAATATGCTGTTCTAATATTGCTGCTTAAGAAACATTTCTTATTGTTATCAATGTTGAAAACTGTTGTGCTGCTTAATATATTTGTGATTTTTGTGCAGCATTTATTTGAAAGAGGAATATTTTGTAACAATGTTTGTTTTACTGTAACTTATTTAACGATTTAGTCAATATAAAAGTATAATTCCTTAAAGCTCAATTGAACTGCGTGTATGCGCGTGTGTGTGTGTGTGAGTGACCAGCTTATTGTACAGGTAAGTTAATCGCCGTTCTAATCGAATGCGCTGCTGCACTGTAACACACACACATTACAGACAGTAGCTCGTACATCACGCATATTCACAGTATGTATGTGTGTATATATATATATATATATGTGTATGTATATATGTATATGTGTATGTATATATGTGTGTATATATATGTGTGTATATATATGTATATATATGTGTGT
>NW_015548221.1:373712-375004 GCF_001515605.1 Sinocyclocheilus anshuiensis | reverse complement strand
TATTAGGCATGCACCGATAGGATTTTTTTGGCCGATACCGATTTTAACAAGCAACTACTGACCAATACCGATATTGGTCATTTGCATAAAGTAGGGGTTAAAAACCAGAAAAAAAAAACGATCGGTTCACTCCGAGCAGAATTGGTATTTGAACGTTTCTGTTCCTGTGTTCCTCTGTATTATTACCGCTCCGAAACCGGTTTGAGTAGAAAAAATACTGGTTAATAACGTTATTTTAAAAACTTTTTCTTTGCCTGTAATAATAATAATAAAGTACAGCGTTTTCTTTGCTCAAAAAAAACACGAGGGTCTTGATCTGGTAGCCTATCTTGTGCTTCGTCATAGCCAATACAGCATCATTTTTTCTAGATTTTGACCAAATGCATTAAACAAAAGAAAATACTGTCAACGCTTTAAAGACATTAAAGCAGGCCTATTTTTTCAAGATATTTAAAAATGTTTGCAGCATGGATAAAAAAATGCTACTCCTATAAGCGTTTTGAGAGGAAAAAACAGCCTAAATTAGTAGGATGTATGTCGCATTTTATTATGAATATATTATTATTATCATTCAGAAATAATGTAGGCTAAAACACCGGTAAATAAAGCAAAATATTTACAAACATTACAAACACAATTAGGCTATTTTAGTTCCCTTCTCTCCACAACAAATCCTCTAATGTTGTAAGCCAAAACGAATTAATTTAAAAGTGAAACTAAAGCCTACCTCTCTCATTCTGCACGAATCCACAGGTTTCCATATTCATGACGTATCTGGATGCTAAAATATTATTTATTATGTAAACTATAGGCTTTGTTCTTCACTCCCATTTTCGACATAAAACCTCATCCTTTACATAGGCTATATCAGCAGTGAGGCGCTGGTTATGCTGAATGGCACAGACTGTACTACAGAGTATTTAAATTGAGCAGTGTAACTTTTTATGTTTCTTTAACTGTATTTTATTTTGATAATGAACAGGCTGCGATGTCAAGTTAGCAAAAATATGTTGTATGTGCGTGTGAGGCACTAACGTGATTCAAAACTGTAAAGCTTTTGCAAAATAAAGAAAACTGCTTTCCTTTCCATGAACTTCGGAGCGCGTTACAAACTCAGCACAATTCCAAACTCAGCACAGTTTTTTCTTTCGTTTTGTTAATCTGTTAATGATTTAAGTGAAATATATTTAGTGTATAGGCCTATATATTCCTTTTTATGTAGCCTATATAGTTTTATTCCATTTTCTCTGTTCACAGAAACGCTGCAGGTGCATGATGTGACCTTGTGTGAA
>NW_015548221.1:367632-373445 GCF_001515605.1 Sinocyclocheilus anshuiensis | reverse complement strand
CTGTCGTCTCATTTTGGTCCTCTTGTTGCGAAAGCCTCTCAGTCCATATTCCTCCAAGCTTTCTTTCAGCGAGATTCCATTTACATGCATTCATTTGTCTTGAGTACTTGCTGCTGCATGCATGAGCAGCAAAGTGCTACTTAAAGATCTTAAAAACAGTCAGTCGGACACCATGCACCATGCATTGAAGCGTGTTGCTTCTAAAGCATGCAGGAAACCTTAATGAAAGTTCTTCTGTGTTCCAGCGTGTTTCAAACAAAAAGCTGCATATTACCTGCCATTCATTTTCACTTAAATGTGGGCCTAATGCTTAATTGGCCTGATGCTTAATATCCTCAGATAAATTAACTCCGGTGCATTGCCATTGCGACTTAACGTTCACTGAGTCAGGCCACGCCCCCCTCTCACAGTGCCCAATAGGGAGAATGTACTTAGGGAGGCGGGTGTGGACCTGAGCCGAACTGCCCCACCCACTGGCTTTGCTGTGCAGCATTTCCACCGCAGGAACAGTAACTGTAACCTAACAACACATCACCGTATCATACAGCCGACATTATCCTCCACTGACAAAAGGAGAAAGAAAAAAAAGAAATAAATAACAGACTCTAAGTGAAAACAAATGAAAAAAGCTGATGAAAAGCGGATATTTGTTCCACTGGTGATAGTTCAAGTCTTCGCTGCAAGTCTGTGATACTTCACGAAAAAGAAAAACACAAAAAAAGCAACAAACATTCTGAATATGTGGTACTGAACAGCTGCACTATGTAGTGAGACTGGTTTGGAGTGAGGTGGAGATCCACCGTACCATCCAATCTCTTTAGCCCCAGTCCTTCTTGCCCTCACTTTTGAAATCAGTTGGCCTCTCCCAAGACTTAAAGCTGCTATGTGACTGCCAGCAAAGACAGAATGACGTATGTCAGTCTGTCTGTCTCTCCGTCTGCCCTTATACACATACACTCACTCTCACACACTCACACACATGCATACAAATACTGAAGCACTCACTCTTTTAGCCCATTGCTGGGGACCGAATTCTCTGTGCTGGAGCTGCTGACTGAAGCATAATGAGAACCTCTAGTGCCCCCTGCTGGATCATACTGGTAGAAGGCGGTATAAAAGAAACAGCAAACTTGATTTTAGTAGTTAATAATTTAAGGCGGTTCGTGGCGTATCCTCAGAAAAACTAACTCCGGGGCATTGCCAGTGCCACATGTTACCTATGATGAGTTTACAGCTGAGCGCGGGCGTTTCACTGGTTGGATGCGTCAGCGTCACATTTGCATATGGCCGTACTATGCTGTCTGACAAACTATATTTTGTACAGATTTTATTTTGTTTTGCAAGCATTTAATTATTTTGCCCAGAGAAAAACTTTGAATTATGCAACAGACATGCAGCTAGTTGTCTCCATGCAGTTAATTAATAAACCTATACACATACACTCACTCTCACACACTCACACACATGCATACAAATACTGAAGCACTCACTCTTTTAGCCCATTGCTGGGGACCGAATTCTCTGTGCTGGAGCTGCTGACTGAAGCATAATGAGAACCTCTAGTGCCCCCTGCTGGATCATACTGGTAGAAGGCGGTATAAAAGAAACAGCAAACTTGATTTTAGTAGTTAATAATTTAATGTTTTGGTTTTACGTTAGGAGAGGTCAGCAACTTCCATTTTGCTGTCAGACCGGCTGTTATGCGTGAAAGATCGGCCTTAGAAATTCATGACAAACGTTGTGTGGACAGCAGATTGAACATGCATTGTACTGTATTGTAATGAAATATTTTACATGAAGCAAATATCCTGACAATAAAAGAGGAAGCGTTTAAAAAAAAAAAAAAAAAAAATGGAAAAGCTTTTATTCGTGTGTTTGTGTGAGTGTTGACATGCATTTCCAGGGTGATAATACGTTGCGTTATTTAT
Organism: Sinocyclocheilus anshuiensis; assembly: GCF_001515605.1. Lineage (NCBI taxonomy): Eukaryota > Metazoa > Chordata > Actinopteri > Cypriniformes > Cyprinidae > Sinocyclocheilus > Sinocyclocheilus anshuiensis. The sequence continues at coordinate 371,517 of NW_015548221.1, read as the reverse complement.
TTATTTTAAATTAATTTTTAGCAGTTTAGTTGAGTCCATTTTCATTAGGAATTATGGCTGTTATCTTTCTTTATTTTGCTTGTCTTTATTTTTTCCTTATTGAATGCATGATATTTATACTTTATGAAGAAAAATCTTTGAGGTTATTTCACTGGTGTACAGCAGTAGTGCATTTGAAGCTGTATTAGATGTAAAAGCTTTATAGTAGTGCTAGCTTGGCCAGGAACGATTGTTTTCTGCCTGTTGCTATTTTAGTTTATTACTAAGTCTGTTACAAAGGACTATTATATTGTGGTGTGTTACTGTTTATAACAATGATTACATAAACATCCTGACTTACTGTTAAATGAGCTAATTAATGGCTCAGACTGCTCTAAATGTAATCGCCACATTGCACGTTCCCATGATTTTTAATAGGGCTCATAAGTCCCATATTTAATTTATTTCTTGATTCTCTATAGTAAAACTAGCCTCCCTTAAAATTATTTTGGCCGCCTTGACTAGATCCAATTTTAGTTCATTTAAATTTATTGAATTGATATTTACTTACAGTAGTAATTGTTAAACTATTTTATTAACTAATTTTACATTTTAAGTTACTTTTATTTTTAACTCCTGCTGAATGACATCTTAAATTTGACAAAATCTTCAGTTCTGTGACCCAATGTTTAAAATTATTTTATTATTATTTTATACAATTTTGAAAGTTTAATTTATTTTAATGTTTATTGCTCCAAGCCACATGAATCAGGGTTTTAAAATATGTTCAGACATATTGTCCCAGTTTTGGTAACAGTCAGTCAACATTTTCAATCAACACTTCCCCCACCACCCATGGTTGGTGGACCTTGCTGTCCCTCGCCCTATTTTATACCCTATTCATAGAAAGTGCCAATTACCAAACGTTTGTTAAAAATGCTGTTTAGGGTATTTTCAATTATATTTTTGCTTATATAAAAAGTAGACTTAGTTTTATTAAGTATTTTAGCTGTGGTGTGTTTAAAGCCCACCTAATAGCCCCAGATAGAGCCCGCCCTCACACAGCCGCCCTATCGTTTAATGACTGGGAAATCTCTGTCAATCATCCTCAACCTCTCATCTGATAGGCTGAGTGTGACAAATGGTGGCGCGTTAAATTCCTATTCTAAAATGCTGATTGGTGCGAACAACCCAATAAGCCCCGCCCCAAGCGGATTGTTTGGAATGGTCAGATGGAGCGATGGAGACAGGATGGTAATCCGGACCGCTGAAAGTCTGGACATGTGAGCGAATATATTTTTCAACAAAATTCACTTTTGGTAAGCATCAGACAGTTACTTATTTTCGCTAATGTAGTTATCTTGTCATATTGCACTTGTTATATTTACTGTTTTATCGCACTTTATATAATAACTGGAACATGAGGTTTGGGTTTCTTTAGTGGGCAGTTTATTTTGATTCTTGTTTGTTATTTTTAATTAATGGCGAGATTATGTTGATGATATAATTGTTGATGTTTTATTTTAGTTTGTTGTTTATTCTGTTATATTAATCATAACGTTGCTATAGTGTACAATAACAAGCGTGCGTTGCGTGCCGTATAAATTTAGAATATGTCCTCCTAAGAATAATAAATCAAAAAAAGTTTCTATATCAGATCAACATAATCACTTACGACTGAAAGTGCTGTTTCAGTAAACTGTTATCAAAGAATATAACACATAACAGAATTCCGCAACTTTACATTTTTAAGTGTTTAGTAATTAACAAACCTTAAAAACGTAAAGAATTCAACCCGAGAGTGTTCAAATAATACACACATGTAGTGTTTGTAAGATAAGTCCTCGCTCACGCACGGAAGTCTCGGAGCAACTGGCTCGTGACATTCATGTGTGACGTGATCCGTACTGAAATATTAATGTAGTCTTTACTTCAGTTATGAATAGCTAATGCATTGCCATCCTGTCTTTTCTGCATTTCAAACAGCGTTTAGAGTGTATGCGTGTCTCCCTCGTTAGTTTGGACAGGATGTGGCCTCCTGTGGTCACGGGATGGGTCCGATGGACTTCAAAGCCTGTCAGCAGCACTGATGGGGCTGTAAACAGCTGTGATGCACACTAATTATTTGTATGTTTACATGTTATTCCAGCATCTCAAAGTGTCTGCTTCTGGTTATACACTCTCTTTCGCATTATTTGAAGATGGTAGGTTGCATTTAGTCTGTCTGAAGTGCTCTTTATGTGTGTGGTTTTTGCAGTAGGCACAGACGTATGGAAAAAGAGGGCCACTGAAAAGGAGAGAGAGGCAGGAGTGCTTTTATTTGAATAAGAGAGAGGGGTGGGGTTGGTGGGGGTAACGTGTTGGGGGAGGGAAAAGAACATGCATGGGAGAGCTCCTCTGTTGCCCTGTGAACGGAGGGCTATTGTCCCGGGAACCTTTCAGAGTGACTTCCCTGAGGTCCCCTGCCACTCGCCCTCCCCCATCCTCTCTCTCTCTCTCTCTCTCTCTTTCTCGCACTTTTTCCTCTCATTCACTCTTCTTTCTGGATCACTTCAGTAGGTTTTATGTTCTTACCACCCGAAACTGTTCACTTTCTCGTCTAACTATCTCACAAACTGCTTTTCATGCCACTCAGACTCACATTCCTGTCTCTTTGTCTGCTCTGTGTCTCTGGCCCCCCTCCCGGTGCGGTCTTAATTCAATGCACTATGTAATTAGTGTGGGTTGTGTCCATAATGCCATGCGCTGCAGAATTACAATGCCGTGGGGAGATGGTGTGCTTAATGAACACATTACTACACTCACAGACATGTACCTCATTAGACTACAACAACAGCAGTGTCTGAGTGCATGTGTGAGGCCTGATGGCATATTTGCAGTGAAATTCAGGTCTCATTGCAGGAGACAGTTTGTTTGTCGTTTTCACTTTTAAATGGGAAGCGAACAGGTTTGGCAGGCGGTGTGTAAGAACAATGGACTTTGTGGCCACTTGCATGATGTTACTATAGTATATGGCAGTTCTTATGCATGTGTTAAACAATCATTTTTCAGGTTTAGTTTCTGAGTGTGTTATGTGCAGGTCTAAATGAAATAAAGCTCCACAAACGTCTATTGAATTTAAATACCCATTATGCACATGAACATTTATTAAATGTTGTGGCTAATTTAAAAATGCATTTATTGGCCTTTGAGATACATGTGACCATGTGTGAATCTATTTTATGTAATTCTGCAAATTTTTCCATATTTTATTTAAATCTATTTTGCAGAATTCGGTCATTCTCAATGTTGCATTTACGTTTGTTACATTTTTGTTTATTAACGCTTTAAGCTGCCTTTCGTCAGCATTTAACACATTTTACCTTTTATAACTACATTTTATGTAATTCTTCAGATTTTCCCAAATTTGAATTTTTTATGGAATTCTGTCATTCCCAATGTTGCATTTGTTTAAAGGGGTGGTTGATTGCGATTTCACTTTTTTCACGTTAGTTAGTGTGTAATGTTGCTGTTTGAGCATAAACAATATCTGCAAAGTTACACCGTATATTAAAAGCTAACAGAAGCAGTAGCATTTACAAATAACAGCATATCTAAAAGTATGAGACAACAACAAAAAAAACATAGACCTACCATTAAAATCCGTGCTTGCACAGGTTCTGCACGATCCTCTTCAATAATATCCTCTGCTTCTCAATCGGGCTCAAACTGATAAGCGATATTAACGACGCCGTTGTTTACAATACAACCGGAGCACATGCCGCTGAGGTGAGGGGCGGGATGATTAGACGCACACTAGAGGCGATTTAGCCACTCACAACACACTGGGCTTGCTAACCAATCAGAGCCCATCGCCTATTTCTGAGGGCGGGGCTTCATAAAAACAGGAAAAGATCAGCCCGTTTC
>NW_015548221.1:367117-367516 GCF_001515605.1 Sinocyclocheilus anshuiensis | reverse complement strand
CACCCCATAAACACAATCAAGCCTAGAAAAAAAACAGTGAACCACCCCTTTAATAATTTTTTTTTTTTTTTACTTAATTTCACAGAATTTACCAAATATAAACCAGTTTTATGGAATCCGTTCATTCTCAATGTTGCATTTACTTTTGTTAAATGTTTAACACATTTAACACATTTTATCTTTTATAAATAAATTTTACATAATTCTGTCATTCACAATGTTGCATTTACGTTTATTAAATGTTTTGGCCAAGTAATAATGATTTTAGTTGCCTTTCAGCTGCAACTTTATATATACAGTGGGTACGGAAAGTATTCAGACTCCCTTAAATTTTTCACTCTTTGTTATATTGCAGCCATTTGCTAAAATCATTTAAGTTAATTTTTTTTCCTCATTAAT
>NW_015548221.1:335912-367041 GCF_001515605.1 Sinocyclocheilus anshuiensis | reverse complement strand
TATATTATATAACATACATATTCATAAACATAAGATTACATTTTATGTTATTATGTCTTTCATAATGTTGCATGTGCTTTTATTTAATGTTTTAGCAAATTTTATAATGCTTTTAGCTGCCTTTCAGCTCCATTTAACACATTTTACCACATTTGATGAAATTCTGCAGATATTCCTACTAAAACATTGTAGAAAAGGTTAAAAAGTCAGCGGATTCTCTCTGAGCCTGGTTTCAGGGAGTAGTCACAAGTTGCATTCATAGTTATGTTTAGATTGTACAAGCAGGATATGAGAGGAAATAAGCGGTTACATAACAGTTACATAACAGTTACTTAAATGTTGTGATTGTGTGCAAATGAAATTGCTTTACACCCCTACTGCATCAGTGTTCTGGCTGTTTGGGATGACAGGAAGTTAGAGATGTGACACCGAGAGTAGCAGGAAGTGGAGAGCTGGGTGTGGAGCTGGAAAACAGGAAGCAGGAAGCAGATAAGATGACCTCTGAGATGCTGTCCCACCATCCCTTTGTTCTTGTCCCTAATCTTTGACTTTCAACCCCCCTTAGCCAATCACGCAGCAGGTGGCCTTTCAGCTGGCCAATCACTGTGGGGGCTATTCTTTCACAGATGGGAGCATTCTGTCATGGCGTCTAGTTGAACCAGATGACATGGCTTAGTTAGGCTACTTATATGAGGGATGAGAAACTTTGCACATGGAAATGCACAACATTTATTTTGTGTGTCATACATAGACATAAAGTAGCAAGCTGTCTTAAAACATATGAGTAAAATATAATATGGAATTATAATATGCAGTAATATTATACCGTATTGGTTTGACTCTTTTGCATGGCAAGCAATATTTTACAACAGTCACACCGTATAGACTGTATTTAACATAAATAACTACACAGAAGACTGTTTAAATTAGTGCTGTCAAATGATTAATCGCGATTAATCGCATCCAAAATAAAGGTTTTTGTTTGCATAATATATGTATGTGTGCTGTGTATATTTATTATTTATATATAAATACACACACATGCATGTATATATTTCAGAAAAATATGTTAAGTTTATATATTAAATATATTTATTTATAATATAAATTATATGAATATAAATAGACATGTAAATACATGTACATATTTTCAAAATATATACTGTATGTGTGTATTTATATATACATAATAAATATACACAGAACACACATATATTATGCAAACAAAAACTTATTTTGGATGCAATTAATCGCGATTCATCATTTGATAGACCTAGTTTAAATTAATTTGCTAACTTATTCATTAAGTTTTGTTATGGTTCTGTTTTTGCAATTCTGTAGCGGTTATTGATTTAATATAATTTTTACATATTTTTAATGATGTAAAGATGTCTCAGACAATATGAGGAAAAATATTAATAAATAATAAGAATAAATAATTAATAAATAATATATGGGGAAACAAAGAAGCTCATACATTCAGCATCATTACTCCATTCTTCAGTGTCACATGATCCTGCAGAAATCATTCTAATATGCTGATGTTTGCTCAAGAAAAAATGTTGAAAACAGTTTTTGCTTAATATGTTTGTGAAAACCTACATTTTATTTCAGGATTCTGGAACAGGATGGTATGATGAATAGAAAGTTCAAATGAACAGAATTTATTTGAAATAGAAATCTCTTGTAGCATTCTAGATGTTATTATTGTCACTTTTTATAAATTGAATGCATTCTTGCAAAAAAAATAAAAATAAATCTTTCTGACCCAAATAAATAAATTTTTATAAATTCTTAGAGACCCCAAACGTTTGAACTGCAGTGTATATAATTCTGAAATGATCATGTTTTGACTAAAGTATTCAGTATGAAATTGAAAATAATGTTCAAAAAACTGCGAAAGCAAATAATTATTAACGTTTAAACAGGAGATTATATAACTCCATAATCAATTAAAATGTTTTATTAAAGCAATAAGCCCCAAAGAAGCCGTGGTTTACAGTGAATTTATAACAGATAAGGGGCGTTGTTAGGTACGATGCGAAGCGGTGTGCCTAAAACCACCTTAGCTGTTATAAATTCACTGTAAACCACGGCTTCACGGGGCTTATTGCTTTTATAAAACGGTTATTCCATATACGTAGTACGGTTTCACAAAATAAAACAGAGCAAATAAAGTGTAATGATATTAATAAAAACAGTATTCTTCCACCAAACAATGTAGTTCCTCAGAATCAGTTGTGGTTGCAACAAAGTGGTTGCCAAGCAACAGACAAACGTAAACAAAGGTGTATGTTTGTAGAGTAATTTACAACAGCTTCGAACGTGGCTCAGCCAATCAGAATCAAGGACCGGAACTATCCATTTTATAATATAGATTTTGTTCATAAAAAATAAAATGTAAGAAGAAAGGAATAATATTGATATGTTTCCTAATTTGCCACACGTCAGGCAAACCAAGTGATATACCTTGAATTCAGTAGACTAATGACTAGAAGTGAGAATGTCATCTGTTTCCTTAAGCAAATGATCAGTTTGCATCTCTTGTTGTCCTTTGATCTACAGCTGGGCAGCTCGGAAGATGAACAGGATTACTTTGACGGTATCTTCTTTTCTTAATGCTTTGTAATCCTTCCAGCCAAGGCTGCTTGTGAAGGGAGTTACAGTCTGCGTTTCTGTTTGTGTTGGAATGGATTGAGCTTCATTTGTGTTGAATGTTAGGTGTGTGATTTCAGAGTCAGAGGTCAGTGTGGGTTTTGACCAGTGTAAGAGGGTTAACCAAAATCCGAGTAACTCAGATCCCTTTTCTTGATCTCCAACTGTCCCAGTTTCATTCGAACGTTCACTCTCTCTCAATGTGTGGGTGTCTGTTATATAATATGAGCTTCATCCAAATACAGCTGAAAACTGAGTAAACATGATAGATGGACCTTGCCTTCATGCCTCAGCAGTAGTCTGTGCACGTGTGTGTGTGTGTGTTTTTAAATACAGTGTTTGTGTTTTGTCTGGGCAGGTAGAGTGCGCTGCGGCTGTATAAGGGACAGCAGTCATGCCGCTGGTGAAGAGAACCATTGAGCCCAGGCACCTGTGCCGCGGGGTGCTACCGGAGGGCATCGGCAGCGAGCTGGAGTGTGTGATGAACAACACACTCTCTGCCATCATACGCCAACTCAGCAGTCTCAGTAAGTTACAGTCACTTTCTTTCTTTAACACACATGTGTTTACCTGGCTAATTTGGGACTTAGTTTTAACTTCTGTTATTGTTGATCGAAGCTAATTAGCATTAGTAAGGACTAATCCTAATCCAAAATTAAATTAGTGCATTACAAAATTAATTTGTGCATTACAGCGACTTTTTTTTAGTGATAATAGTATAGGAATAAACAATTCTTCTGCTAAAGAATTTGTTCATAAACTTAATTTTTGCTGTTTGCAGTAGTAGGCAACTTGCTGTACTAATATGAAGGGCGTGCCTTTATAAGCATTTTTACAATGGCTTCCAGCATGGCTCGTTCTGTCAAAACATTTTATAATACATCTAGCATTCTGGTGTCTGTAAGATCTTTAAAAGTTTTTGAAGGAAGCGCTCACCTAGGCTGCATTTATTTGATCAAAAATATAGTAATAACAATGTGAAATATTATTATAATTTGAAATGACTGTTTTCTATTTCAATATATTTTCAAATGTAGTTTATTTCTGTGAAGCAACTCTGAATTTTAAGCATAAGCATAATTACTCCAGTTTTCAGTGTCACATGATCCTTCAGAAATCATTCTAATATGCTGATTTGCTGCTTAAGAAACAATTATTGTTATTATCAATGTTGAAAATAGTTTTTCTGCTTTTTTTCAAGATTCTTTGATTATTAGTCTGTAATGTAAAAGTCTTTACTGTCACTTTTGATTAATTTTAGCATTCATGCTGAATAAAAACATAAAAATAAATTAATAATAAAAACAAATCCTACTGCTCCTAAATATACCTTAGAAGAGCATAAATATGTTATTTAATGTCTTTGTGAACAATTTTTCTCCCAAAAGGGAGTTTTTTGTTTGTTTGTTTTTTAAGCTAACATTTGGGGACATTTCTCAGTTCTTTTGTCCCAAACATTGTGCTAGATCACTTAGTGGTCAACTCTTTTAGCTGCATTAAAGGGATAGTTCACCCAAAAATGAAAATTCTGATATTAATTACTCACGTCGTTCCAAACCTGTAAGACCTTCGTTCATCTTCAGAACACAAATTAAGATATTTTTGATGAAATCCTCAAATTTCAGACCCTGCATAGACAGCAGTGCAACTGACACGTTCAAGGCCCAGAAAGGTAGTAAGTACATCATTAAAATAGTCCATGTGACATCAGTGGTTCAACCGTAATGTTATGAAGCTCCGAGAATAGCTACTTTTTGTGCACAAAGAATGGTGACCCAGAAGAGAAGAATTGTTGAATAAATTCGTTATTTTTGTTTTCTTTGCATACAAAAAGTATTCTCGTAGCTTCGTAAAATTACGATTGAAACACTGATGTCACATGGACTATTTTAACGATGTCCTTACTACCTTTCTGGGCCTGGGAATGTTTTAGTTTCATTGCTGTCTATGCAGAGTCATATCTTAATAACTAAAATATCTATAGAAAATGTAAAAATCTTGTTGCTTTTACTATACTTCATTACATTACTGTAAAGCATCCATTTCTTATTCATTTTAGACATTTGGTTTGTTTTCCCATTCTGTGTGCACTATAATTTAGTGGTCCAGTAGTAGTAGTATCTTCAGCTCACGATGCTAGAGAGAATCTCCTTAATAATAATTCCTCTTGACTCATGGGACCCTACGTCTGCATTACATAAGACCATTATCTTGAAAACATGTCCTCTGAATGGGCAAGTCTCTCGCTGTGTATCCAGCTACTGATTTATCCATCCATCCGTCCTCTGTTGTTTTTTTCCTTCCACCTGTTCTATAACTCCCCAGCTGACCCCTGAAATCCCCTCAAGTGTCTTTACTGTGCCTCTGTTAGTGGTGTTTAGTGGATGCCTGTAGAAGGAGAGGGCCTTCAGTAGCAGCTGTGTGGATTAAATATAAATGACAGCCCATTGGACTTGAAGGCAGAGCTGTAGACGATGTGTGCGTGTGACAAAAATAGCGTGTGCATGTCTGGAAACATGCTTTTCATGTGTTGGTGGGTGTAGTACTGGAAACGAGTGTAAGTGCGTGATGTGTGGTGTATATATATGTGTGTGTGTGTGTGTGTGTGTGTGTGTGTGTGCGCACTGGGTCATAGGCCAGGAATTTGTAAGGAACAGACACTCTTCCTTCCTATAAATATTTTCCTGTGTGCTTTTGTTTAACACACAGTTATTAATAGCCCCAGTTGAGGTGGTAAAAATTAAGAGTATTCTTTGTGTTTTTCTTTTTAAACGTCTCTCCACCACACTCTGAGAAAATCTGTAAAAAATATGGCCTAAAGTATCATATTAATATAAAGGAGTTTTGTGTCTTGATTTTTTCACAGGTGTTTTACCCTGTATTTTGAATTAGATATTGCGTTATGTTGTGTTTTAGGGTTGAAGGAAATGGCCGTAAACTTAACGGAAAAGGACATTATCCTTTTTTCCATCTATTTTTTTTTCTCAAACAGGCCCAGAATGTAAAAGTAGCTTATTTATATTTCCTGTCCTCAATGTCCTGTCTTTTCTGTATTTTATGTATGTGAAGCCTCAGATTTTAAACATAGAAAAAACTATATTTGAATAATGTAATGTGTAGTGTTAATGAATAATTTAATAATTTACATATATGTAATAATATAATATAGTAATATAATAAATAATACTAATAATAAATAATTCACATAAATATGAATAAAATGACATTTATAATTTATATAATTTAATCAATAACAGGCACTTTATGTAACTTTATTATATTAAATAATAGTTACGTTCAAATTATTATTAGTAAATTATTATAATTAATTATAATTAGTATTTTATATATATATATATGTTTGTGTGTGAGTGTGTGTATATATATATATATATATATATATATATAATATTGTAATTATATTATAATTCGCTATAATTAGTTATCGGGTCATACTAAAATTTGTTAAAATTAGGGTCATATTAAAAAAGTATTTTTACCATGAGTCATTAATTTCTGCTTTCATATACTGTTTTTTTGTTTGACACCTAGACTTTGTTTTTTTTTTTTTTAAATAAGCAAAAACATTATAAACATGTGAACTGTTACATTTTAAAACCAAAATAAATTAAAGAGAGTTAAATAAATGTAAATATTTGTGTGGAAATAATTCAAGTACATGTTTACACAGATTACAGCTGTGCCACTGCTGTCATATCGTGTCCACCACAACACACAATTTTGCTCCTAATAAGGTTTTATTTAAAGTTTGTGTACTTGTTTGCCAAGGTGATAATAGTGTCAATAAAGATGAGCTGAAATATATATTAAATATATTCATATTATATAATATATATTCCCTCTTTTACGTCTTCATCTCTTTTCCTCACTTCACCGTATTCTCCTCTTATTTGAAAGGTAAACATGCTGAAGACATATTCGGAGAGCTCTTCAATGAGGCAAACATGTTCTATTTGCGGGCGAACTCTCTGCAGGATCGGATTGACCGACTTGCCGTCAAGGTCACGCAGCTGGACTCAACGGTTGAGGAGGGTGAGTCTGTTTCTGGGAAACAAGGGCTCAGGGTTATTCCTCAATACACAGTGACCATCGGCATCTCAATTCATCTCAAAAACACATCTCTGAGGTTACATAGCTCCAGTGCGAGATCAATACCACTGTATCCCTCCAAACCCAAAATCTACCAAAAATAAATAATGCACAAATTTCATGCACCCCACATCTTTTTTACGTTCCTCTATTACCCACACCAAAGCGTGCACTCGAATCTCTTTTTTCAATTAAAAGATCAATACTGGAGTTGACTTTACACACTCTGGAGGGCAGGTGTAATCAATCTCTCTCTTTCTCCTTCACCCTGTGCAGTCTCTCTTCAGGACATAAACATGAGGAAGGCTTTTAAAAGCTCTACCATACAGGACCAGCAGGTGGTGTCCAAGAACAGCGTTCCGAACCCGGTGATGGATATGTACAATTTGAGTGATAAACCACCTCCTCTTACTATTCTCTCACCTTACAGGTATGTGTACACACGTTTGGGTCAGATTTTGGGGACCGAATGTGAAAATCACTTATATTGTGGAAATATGTTTATTAAGTTGTTCTAATAAATATGTGACCCTGGACCACAAAACCAGTCATAAGGGTCAATTTGAAGAAATTGAGATTTATACATCATCTGAAAGCTGAATAAATAACGCTTTCCATTGATGTATGGTTTGTTAGGGTAGGACAATATTTGGCTGAGATACAACTATTTGAAAATCTGGAATCTGAGGGTGCAAAATAATCCAAATACTGAGCAAATCGCCTTTAAAGTTGTCCAAATGAAGTTCTTAGCAATGCATATTACTAATCAAAAATTAGGTTTTGATATATTTACAGTAGGAAATTTACAAAATATCTTCATGGAACATGATCTTTACTTAATATCCTAATGATTTTTGGCATAAAAGAAAAATCAATAATTTTGACCCATACAATGTTTTTTTGACTATTGCTACAAATATATCCCAGCGACTTAAGACTGGTTTTGTAGTCCAGGGTCACATATTACTAAATAATTGAACATACATTCATTTACATTCAAACTCTGCTCAAATGTTTTTTTGTAGATAACATCAGCCTTTGGTGTTCAGTCAGTATTTAAAAAAATGTATAAACAAGTTTTTAACTATATTGAATTTGTTTCATTTGTAGTTTATTATTTTTATAGGCCAATTTACACCTTGCCGACACATGCAGACAAACGGCAACAACAGACACATTCATCGGGTTTTGTCAGGTTTTGTTACCCCTAATCTGCCATTGGTCAACGATAGTTTTCACCAAACTAAACATGTTTATTCACCATTTGTCATGTCAAGAACTGTCTGAGAAGTGAAGTACTGTGATCTTTTGGCTGTCAGTTTAAATTGGCCTATAATTCACATTTATGATTTTATAAACTTGTAATTTAGAACTTATAATTTATGTAATTAACTTACATTGATAGCATTTTTTTTATTCATTTCATTTTCATTTTTCATTTCATTTCATTTGACTTTGTTAATGTTTTTTTATTTTTTATTTTGTATTTAAAATGACTATAAATAATAATAATAATAATAATAATAACGACAACATTATAATACAGTTTATTATTCATTCAATCTTTATGAATTGTAATTATCTAAAAGTTTTGCATTCAATATTTGCATATTAAATTGTTATTGGTCTTTCTCATCTGTGTAATCATATATAGCCAGCTGTGTTTATTCCAAACGAAGTAATGAGTAATACAGCATTTCATTTAATCCCTAAAACCAAAGCTAAAACTCACACATTATTCTTTTACTGCCTTGACAGATTAGACTGGTCAGAAAATACCATACCAGAAATAAATTACGTATTAATGCTTTCCCAAAATATTAATAGGTATTAGAAGTACGTATAAAAATTTGACCCATTTACATGAACATAGATGAATGTACGGAAGTATTTTCTTCTGAAGTCTCTTTAAGGAATATAGAGCAGTGATGAATACTTAAAGCTGGCAGATGTAGTTCATGTGAGCGCTAGTTCTCAAGGTAGAGAATATGGGCCACTCATGAATACTTAAACAGATCTAATGCAGAATGTGTGGAGCAAATATTTCAAGGGACAGCGGCTGCGCTCTGACTCAGCTTTTTTCTGTCTGTTCGGCTGAATGCGGTTTACAAAGTTGTTGGCGATTTTGCATAAATGATTAATGGCCAATTAATAGCACTTTTGGAAAATCAGGCGGTCAGAAAAGATGCACCAAGATGCTTTTAAAATCCTTTTCTCATCTGAAGAGGTCCATAAAAGCAATCCAGCAACCAGCTCTCTGAATAGGAACGGTTACATAAATGCATCTGGAACCAAATTTACCACGCTCTTTGTTTTATTGAGAGATTAATTGAGAACAATTATTTACAATAGCTTTGAATAACAAAAATCAATCACGAATATTATTATTATTATTTATTTATTTGTTTATTTTTGTTGTCCTAGAGATGATGATAAAGAAGGGCTGAAGTTCTACACTGACCCCTCCTACTTTTTTGACCTGTGGAAGGAGAAGATGCTACAGGACACAGAAGACAAGAGGAAAGAGAAGAGACGACAAAAGGTTGAAAACCTTTTCTTTCTTTCTCTCTTTTTCCCCACCTACACTAACGCTCAAAAGTTTGGGGTCAGTATTTTTTTTTTAAAGGGGTCATCGGATGCCCATTTTACACAAGTTGACATGATTCTTTAGGGTCTTAATGAAAAGTCTATAACATACTTTGGTTAAAATTTCTAAATGGTAGTGTAAAACAACAGCCTTTTTACCGTCAAAATCAGCTCTGTTTACAGCGAGCCGTTTCTATGCTGATGCTAATGAGCTCTGCTGACCCCGTCCCTCTCTTCCGTGGGGTGACGAGCAGTTTTCTGAGAGACTGTTAACTTTAGCCGCATTCGTTGTGGAACTTGCTAACTAGCACATTATTAGGAAAGGCAATTTGCAAAAGATTCATAAAAAAACCTTATACTCACTTCTTCTGGAGGTGAAGCTGGATCACGAATGATTCGCACGAACATAAACGCATTTAGGTAGATTGGCGGTCACATTCCCTTTAAAATCAAAAATAAGCCACTGCGTCTTTAGTGGCTCTGATGTCGGGAGTAAATGATGACTGCTGTGTTCATTATTACATCCAATAACTGTACACCTCAAACGCTTAGGTGACATTTGGCATCGAAACAATGGCGGACTGTTGATAGCTCACTCAGGGCGGGTCTGTGATAAAACGTCAATGTCAATCAACAATCGTGGGATTGTCACTCTGCCAAGAATCTGAGAACAGCTTGATCTGAGACACTGCTTATGTTATGATTTATTGGGATTTAAAAAAAAAAAAACACTGGCTGGATTTTTATCATTAGACACATTTCAGTTCAAACAGCATGTAAAAGTGAATTTTGCATCCGATGACCCCTTTAAAGAAATGAATACTTTTATTTAGCAAGGATGCATTTAAATGATTAAAAGTGACACTAAAGACATTTATTATGTTACAAAAAATATATAAAACAAATGGTGTTCTTTTGAACTTCTATTCATCGAAGAATCAAAGAAAGCATTAAGCAGCACAACTGTTTTCAGCATTAACATTAATAAGAAATATTTCTTGAGCACCAAATAAGCATATTAGAATGATTTCTGTAGGATCATGTCACACTAATGGCTGCTGAAAATGCAGCTTTGCCTTCACAGGAATAAAATAAATTTTTAAATGTATTTAAATAGGAAACAGCTAATTCAAATTGTAATAGTATTTCACAACATTACTGTTTTTACAGTATTTTTTTTTTATCAAACATATGCAGCCTTGATGAGCATAAGAGACTTTCTTTAAAAAAATATAAAACAAATCTTACCAACCCCAAACTTACTGGTACTGTATGGTGAAATCAAACTGTGTACTGTATGGTGTATCTTTTGTCAAACCTCGCACTCCACATAAATGTATATTAAATATCAAATATGTTCTGACTAGCTGTGATTGTGTCCCATTATGCAGCATTTTGCTGAACCTAGTTATACATAGTATAACAGTCATTCATGAGGTGATATGTGATAGTTAAACATCTCTCTGTCACTTGATACTTTGTGACAGGAGCAGAGGCGATGTGTGGATGGCACACTGCAGAGAGAGGTGAAGAAGGTGCGTAAAGCGAGAAACCGCAGGCAGGAATGGAGCATGATGGCCTTCGATAAGGAACTGAGACCTGACCATCGACATTCCCACACTGTGCACAGAGGAGGCTCCACGGAGGGCCCCATGTCCCCAGAGCACAGGTAACACAGCCTACATGCACTTAAATACACACATATAATTCATCTGATTAGTTTCATCTAATCAACTTCATAATTCATGCAGGTCTCACGGTGATCATGCAGATCATGGTTATCTCTCCATGGCCAATCATGCTGGCCATGCGCACACTTACTCAGGGCCTCCGCCCAGTATGGCGGCCCTGTCAGCTCATAGCCACATGAGCATGGAGCAGGATTACCGGGGAGGGTCTATGGCTTACCGTTCTGGCACATTGGGTCGTCCGCACCAGGCTCCGCCCCCTCCACCAGCATCAAACACCGTTAATGGCTCTGTGACCCTCCCACCTGTCGACTACAGGTTTGTTATTTTTATTTAGATTAATCGATTAGTTGTAAACCAACTTGGTTGTTTCGAAAACATGCTCAAGTAAGTTCTGTAATGTCTATCAGATTTTTTTAGAGATTTACAAACATGATTGTTGGATCACACTTGGTTGACTTGTCATGAGATATGTCATAAAAATGTTTCTCTATACCAGGGGGGTTTAAACCACAGGGGTGGTAGGGGGTCCATGGAAAATTTGAGAGAACATTTTTTATAAGGTGTATTTTTAGGGTTGTGAAAATTAATGTGTGAACATATGAAGATATTTATTTATTTATCAAATTTGGTAATATTACTGTTACACTATATTAATTTCTAATGACTTTTCAGAAATGATGAGATATAATTTTTCAAAATTAATCAGAATTATTTTAAATATTATAATACAATATTTTATAAAATATTGCATGTAGTTTAGAAAAATAAAAATTTTAAATATGTAAATATAAATTAATATAATTATATAAATTATATAAATATAATAATATATAATCTAATAAAGATATGTTGTCAAATGTAAAGTAATATTTTCAGTAATATTTTATCAAATAAAATATTCAATATAAATATTTCAATATAAAAGCCAATTATTTTCTTTTGTTAATATGTTCTCTATAATAAAACAATATTATAAAAAATGAAAACAATTTTAGAAATTATATGATAAAAGATGCAATTGTTTTTTTTATTAATATATATTTTTTTTTCATTTGAGTTTTAAAGTTGTATTCGTTTTGTTGTGTTTTTGACCATTTTGAGTAGCTTTTGTTTTTTATATATATATGCCTATATAGTTGTTATTAATTTTTATTTAATTTTTTGTTATTTTTGTACATGAAGTTAAACTAAATGAGAAATGTTGCCTTGGCAACTAGCTTAAAAAGTTTTTACATTTATTTTATTTCAGTTGACGTTAACAAAACGTGTTAATGAAATGGTTTTTATTTCAGTTTTAGTTTTAGTTAACTATAGTAAGTCAACATTTGAAGTGGATCAAAAAGTTCATCAAAGTTGTCCTAAGACAAGAACGCTTTTAGGTTTTAAGACAACTTTGATGAAAGGTTTTGATCCACTTCAAATGTTGACTAGTGTGGAATAACCCTGCCTTGGTATCAGAAAGTCTGAAACCCCCTGCTCTATATTACACATGCAAATAGTACACATGCAAATTCTGCCATCTAATGGTCAACATGTTTGTGACATGCAGTCGCTCCCTCATTACTCTGCTATACATTTAATTTATACAGTAGTCAACATTTGAAGTGGATCAAAAAGTTCATCAAAGTTGTCCTAAGACAAGAACGCTTTTAGGTTTTAAGACAACTTTGATGAAAGGTTTTGATCCACTTCAAATGTTGACTAGTGTGGAATAACCCTGCCTTGGTATCAGAAAGTCTGAAACCCCCTGCTCTATATTACACATGCAAATAGTACACATGCAAATTCTGCCATCTAATGGTCAACATGTTTGTGACATGCAGTCATGATTTTGCTCTGCAGGTTTACCTTTTACTTTTGAATTTATATAGCACCAGTTTATGCTGAATGACATGAAAAAGCATGATTTCATTTCCTTCCTCTCTTGACAGTGTTGATTACATGAATTCTGGGCCACTGCCTCCACCACCAGCTGTTATCCCATCAGCACAAACTGCTTTTGCTATGCCGCCCATGGGACTGGTCCTGCCTCCAGGCCATCTAGGACCAATGGGAGCAGTCGCTGGCTATGCCCCATCCGTTCCACCTACCTCTGGACCAATGGCTGCCCCTCCTCCACCAGTAGCCCCACCCCCTCCCCCCAGTGCAGCCCAATCCATCACTCCCAAACGGCCCTCTGTGCCTAATGAGGCCCAGCCCACGAACGATGCCCGTAGCGACCTGCTCGCAGCTATAAGAATGGGTATGTAATGTGTTTAGGTTATGAACATAAGCATTTCACTTATTAAACATAAACATCTTGTTCTTGATCATGGGTAGATGATCATCACCAGACTCTTGGTCTTATCCTTTGAAATGCTTTTCCCAGCCTTTGCAGGCTGCCAACTCCAACTGTTGCTTGTTTTGGGGAGTTTCTGCCTTAAGTCTCCTCTTCAGCTGGTGAAATTCATGTTCAATCGGATTTAAATCTGGAGATTGATTTGGGAAATCTAAGACTACATTTCTTTGCCCTGACAAACTCCTTGACTGAACTGGCAGGGTGTTTTGGGTCATTGTCCTGATACAATATGAAGGGCTTTCTGATGAGGCTGGTTACCTCCACCATGCTTTACAGATGAGGTTGTATGCTTGGGATCATTTGCAGTTCACTTTTTCTCCACACTTTTGCTTTCCCATCACTTAAATAAAGGTTAATCATTGTCTCATCTGTCCATAAAACTCTGTTCCAAAACTCTACTGGCTTTTGCAAACTCTAATCTTGCCTTTCCATTTTTGGTGCTGGTTAGAGGTTTGCATTTTGCTGTGTAGCCTCTGTAATTCTGTGTCAAAGTCTCCTGTGGACAGTAGATTGTCAGAGCATCACCCCAGCTTTCTGGAGGTTGTTGGTGATTTTACAGACACATATTTTAGGGTTCATTTTCACAGCTTTTATGATTTGTCTGTCATCAACTGATCAGGTCATTGTTGGCTGCTGATGTCTCCGGTGGTCTCCAAACTCTTGATTTCTCCATGCCCTTTGTTTTTGCTGTAGCTCTAATTGACTTCCTCTTTTCTTTTAGCAGCCAAATTGCTTGCTTTTCTCTCAGAGTCAGCTCCCTTGTCTTTATCCTGGTTTGTGTGTGTCATCATCGATTGCAAGACTCAGAATGCGGAAGCAATGGATATAACTGATACGACACATTCCCTGCTTTTAATATCTGAAGAATTAATGCAGCAGGACACAGCTTATCACTCAGAAAGATCTGTGAGGCAACTGTTCCAATACTTATGCTCACATCAGATAGTGGGATGAACTCTAAAAGTGCTGATATTCTTAGTGGGTAAAACATTTACGTGTTGAAACGGCTAATAATAAAATGTGACATTCTGTAGTTTTGTCTCATATTCATCTTTTAATCATACTTACAGTTGTCTTGACTCCACAGCAAACAGAGCAATTTTGTCTATATATATATTCTTTGCTGACAGAATTTCTTTAAAAAAAAAATGAAACTGACTCTGAACTTTTAACAACTTTTGAAGTGTTTTCTATAAATTGCAGCAGTGCATAATGCATCATATCGTGAAAAAGATGAACAATCAATGCATGAATCAAATTCTGACAATTTCTGTTTTCCACGCATCCTTTTCTTATTATATCCCAGCATGTGGGCAGAAACAAATCATATAGAACAGTGAAATCGCTCCCTGTAACATTGTTCTCCTCCTACACTCAACTACAGTATCCTCCAGGAGACAGATCATGTGAGCTCCACTGACTCATTTGCATTAAGTTAAACAACAAACTTTGTTGAATTGCCGGAGACGCCCACATTGCATCACATACCCCCACTATTGTTCATCTCTCATTGAAAATTAATGAGTTGTTAAACGTGTTTATGTTTGTTTGTACTGCAGGCATCCAGCTGAAAAAAGTTCAAGAGCAGCAGGAACAGCAGGCGAAACGCAAGCCGGTGGGCAATGACGTCGCAACTATCTTGTCTCGCCGCATCGCTGTGGAATACAGTGACTCTGAAGATGAATCTGAGCTTGAGGACAATGACTGGTCTGACTAAAACAATACTAATGCACAAAATTCACAGACACTTAATCTCTAATTCACCTGCGAACGTTAACGTTGCATTTCCCATACACACAATGATCTTGTACAGTATGTATTTTAATAAAGGCACGATAGGCCGTCTGTATTATGAAATACTAAAATAGTCAGTCTTTTCCCGTATGATGCTTTTTCCATTTTTCTAATGCTTTTTAATGCAACACTTGTTAATAAATGATATGGACATACTGTATTTAGTGAATAGCAAGTCGAACTACAGATAAATTAAGCATGTTGAGGTCAGATGTTTCTGCATGAAAGTTTCGATGTATGTTGAGAAACACTGAGGTCAGTAATTATATTTGTGTGAACTGACTCAAGGAATTTGATTAACTACCTGAAATGTGTTCGCTCAGTGATGTCTGGTTTCTGCGTGCGTGTGGCAGTAGCGACAATAAAAATCCGACGAATTACATTAAACCGCTCTCCGAGTGTCTTCGTCATGGAATCAGGACAGTTTTGATTCCGAGACTCATGTCTCTATGGAAACAGTACAGCTGAGACTGGGAATCGCCATGGCAACAGTGGATTTGAGGCAGTCGGCCAATTGATGTGCAAGTGTGAATAAACCCAGGCGAGGATATTTTTAATGCACAGCACATTCTTTTTAATACAAAATTAACAAGATCGCTCAGTTCATTAAACTAACCAAAGAAATAAAAGTATACAACCAACATCTTGGAAAAATATACAACACGTTAACACAATGTCTTACAAGGTTAATTAGTGCATGTTGATTATAATTCTTATAATATTGTTTTGCAGATAAGTAATTTGTTGTGCCTTTTCTTATCAAAAAAATAAAGTGCATTTCACAGTTAAAACTATGCATACGTGTACACAAGATGCTGAAACCGATGCACCCGACTGCCCCTCGGATTGTTCAAGATTTCGATTCTAGTTACTAAATAAAGTACAGAACGAGTCTGAATCTTAGTGTAAATGTATAAAGTTTCCACACAAGACATCAATTTTCAAAGACATTTTTTTTCAGCTCTTCAAATAAACCAGAATCGGAGGCAGACTCCTATCCGAGCCCTTTTTCGCCCTTCAGTTTGACATTTTCAAGCTCTTACATTGGATTACAGAGTACCATCATCTACAGTTGGATACAAGTCTATTTAAATCAAAGATTCAGTCGCCAAATGTCCATCTGCATGTGGAAAATCCATCAGAGACCAGGCACAAAGCATGATAACATCATTTTACAAAGCTCTTTTCAAAAACAGAAGGAGATATGATGTTTTAGGCAGAGGCCTAACCCTCAAAAGTCACCGCGATAATCCCTCTGTCATTTCTGACCAAACGGCTGTGCATCTAGCATTAACCCTCTCAATCAGCTGTAGACAAGCATGCCCAGGCAATAGGAGACACTGGAATGTGGCTCAAGGTTAACTGTTTCAGAATGGAGCATTGCAGGAATGATGTATTTTTGTAGGCCTTAACCGGAAATAAGGGTTTAGCATTTCTGGTTTGATCATCCTGAAGTCAATGTTTTTTGGTTTTTGGTTAAATGTCTGAAATAAGGTCTGTGGTTAACACAAGCTCAAGATATTTCACGCTTTATTCTGCAAAATAAAATACATCAATATAACCCCCTTGTGATGTTTTAAAGCTTTTAAAGTATTGAAAAACCTAGTTGCTAACAAGTAGCTAAACGGGACTTTCAGTGCACATTAAAGAAACTGTATGCATGTTTGTTGTTGTTTTTGACTTTGAAAAGTCCGTTTCAAAATCCTTCTAAAACGTCAAACATCTGTTCTAGGAATATATTTAGAGGAGCTGGTACGAAATTCCGCGAAAAGGGTGGCTTGCTTTCGGACAGCAACAAATGCACGTGTACTGCCAGCTACTGTTATTACCACATATATATTTATGACAGTGAATTCCACTCACTTAACTGTAGGGGGCTCCAAAGTCGCAAAAATACATACAGTTGCTTTAAAGGACATCACGCCAAACAGGTAAACTCATCTACTCTAGTTCTCTTTTAGTTCGCCTAAAATGGTGTATAATCGCGCTCTTGCAAACTATTCTACTCTAGTCTCTACTCAGGGCAGCCCTACATTTAATATTTTGACAAATGAAAACAAGGCTGAGGGGCTAAAGTAGGGCGTTCAGTGGATTGTACTGTTGTCAACATACCGTCTGTTCAGCTGACGAAACATCTTTCCGAAAAAAAACCCCGTAATAAAACAGTTGTAGATGTTGTGAGCTGTGAAAATTAGGTGGTCTAGGACCTTTATACAGTACGTGCCATTGTAAAGACTGTAAGTCTATCTCTCACAGCCTTGTTTTCCGCGTTAAATTCAACATGGCGTCTACCCAGCAAACACAGAACGTTCCCCTAATAATGTTCCCATATGGGGAACCAAATAAGAACGTTCTGGGAAAGTTCTCTTAACCTAAAGGGAACGTTTTATTTACATAAAGAAAACTTTCCTGGCTAACCAACAGAGACCATTACAATATCTGTTCTGGGAACCAGAAACTAATGTTACCAGAACGTTCTGGGAACCAAAAAATGTTAACTAGGTAACCTGTTTATGTTCATCTTTTTACTTCTGGTGATTGTATTTAGGCTTAAATTCATTTGTGAAGATTATTATGATGATTCTCAGGATTTTTGTCGGTCACAGAGCTTATTTTCTGCAATAATCCAAAAGCCACTGGAAAAATCCTATTGGTATTTGTCAGTGGAAACCAGGGTGATGCTAACTTTCGGATTACAAAAATATGTCATCACCACATCACTCTATGACATCAGGTGAGAGTTGCCATCATGCCTCCTTAAAGTCGCATGCCTTATTTACAGGATCAAGACGATCGGCCATAGTAACGATAAGAATGTCGATACATTCAGAAAAGACCGTACAGCGCATCAGAATACAAAATAAAATCTCAGGAATTCCGAAAGAATCCAGACTGAGGGGGAAAAATAGAGACTTTCGATGAATATAGCAAAATAAGTTATTCCTCAAAGATCAGACGAGGCCTGCAACAGACCAATCATCGCCTCCATGCTAAGCCCTATTAAAACTCGCAAACCTGCTCCCTACTGCTCATGTGCTGTTTCAGTGGAATCGTATTGAGGTCACTCAGGCAAAAAGGTCACGAGGGTGTGTCCGACCCGCAGGCACGATGTAAAGAGGGTGCAATGGGAAGACTGGTAGCCACTCTAGCCCATGCAGGTCTGAGGGGAATATACATAATTATCCCCAACTACATAATTGTCCCTGGAGAGACGAACATATATGCATGCGTTCACACGTACACGCACACACACGGCCATGCACCGACAGTCACGCCTTACACATCACGTTCCTCACACATTATAAACATCTCTAAAGTTTGCAAAAGCAAATGCATACGGCAGAGTAGGTCACATTGAGTGTACAGAGAGATTTCATTCATAGTTAGATATCCTAAATGACCACAGGCAGGGCACAGTCACTTTCTGGACGAGAGAACATGAGGCTGTGAGATTATGGATGTGTTTACAGGGATTGGGACATCTGTCCAGTTTCTGTTTTTTTTTGTTTTTTTCTCTAATCCCAAATTCACTAATATCATTTGGATGATGTTGAAATAAATACAGTTGTCAGTCGTTCTTGGAATCCACTCGTATTTTCATGGTGGGTTTGTTGGTTTTGCTTGGGCACGGCTGTTATTGCTGCCAGAGTATTGCTATAATTTGATGAAACGCTTGGTCCGTAGTTATTGCTCGCTGATGGATTCTGCCACAGCACTGAATTGGATAGTGGTTGGTTGGCATTTGGAGGGCGTAAGGTAAAAAGCAGGGGTGAACTTCAGCTCATAATAGTAGCATGACTCCAGCTTCAGTTGTGATGAAAGTACGGGAAGATAGATTTCATAATAACATTCTCCCTCATCTGACATTTGCCAGGTCTGAGAGGCCAGCTGTTCTCCTCATTATAATTGTGTTGTGTGGACCGTTTGAGGAGATTCACCAGTTTACTAACAATCAAGTTAAATGTAAATCTACGGAAGGCTCATCTGAGAGTGTAAGTGTAGCTTGGCTGGCACATCTTTGAACAGTTTCATCATTTTAGAATATTATTTATCATGGGTGAATCTCATAAAATCTTGTCCAGGCCATATTTCACCCCAAAATCAAAAGAAAAAATGTACTTTGCATAAAGACAATGAAGCATATTATTTTGGGATTATTTAATTTTGGCCTTCCATGATAGATAAGTCAATTTTTACACCCTAACCTAATGAATCCATTAATTATAATAAAACTAATATTATATAATTACATAATTATATAACCAATTATATATGTATTATATAACATTATACGTAATATATACTATATAATTCATAAAATATATTTCAGATATCTTTCCCATATATGTGTTGAATGTCATCTCTTATTATTAGCCATGTTTAAAACGGCTGAAACAGTGTTCTGCTCCTTAATATTTTTGTGGGAGTTGTTATACATTTTTCAGGGTTGTTTTGTTTTTGGGGGGGGGAGGCTTTTTTTATGATTTTATAAATCATTTGAATTGTATTTGTGAAAATAATGTCAAAGTGCAATTAATTTTTTCTTTTGATTTTGGTTTGAAAAGCTTTACTCGCGTTGTTTCAAACAAAATACCTCTAATTAATATATCTCAATGTCATGCCCAAATCATCATTCTTTGCAAATGCAATACATGTAAATTTCGTGCTATGAACTACCATTGTGACAGCTATCCCATATCCAGTAGTAATTACCAGTTGAACATAAAAAACGGAGCAGTGCTCTATTCAGAGCGACAATGACAATGCAAATTAAAAGCAAATCAATAGAAAATACATTCGGTTCCATCCTTCATGTCGCTGCATATAAACAAACCTCTTATTCTCAGCCACTTAATGCACGTTTTGTACTCAACAATTCTTTGAAGTGAGCCTCTATTCATAGGGGGCTGTTTAAATGAATATACATACACTTTCTCCTAGTCGCTTTCATCCCGCATTTATGGAAGAGAATGCAGAGACAGTTCGACTTACGTTCTAAACCAAAATAAAGGCATCGATGGGTTCGGTTATTTATAGAGTGGTTCTCATTCTGAGATTGTAGTTAGCTCTTCGTGGTTTTCTGCTTTGGAGGACATTTTACATTCTGCCACGCTTGGGTTGAGATTTAAATCAAACAGAAGAGAGAGTGTGCCTGTCTCTCTCTCTCATGTGCATGCCTTCTCCAGGTCGGTATCTTCGGAGGACGCAAGGCACGGATCACCGAGCGCTATTTTTAGCACACCGTGGTTACTTAACGTTCAGCGCACGTTCTTGAATGCAGCAACAGCAGGACGAGATGAATGAGCTTCAGGATCCAGTCAAGAGGACTGCCTCGTGCTGCCCCTCATCTTCCTTCTCCCTCCACAGCCCGTGCAACAGGGGGGCTGTCGCTGTGGCCAAGCCAAAACAAGCACAAAAATACAAAGGCATATATATATATACAAGATATTTACAGCTGCCTGCCACACAGCATCCGTTTCCGCCCCTTTTTTTCTTGGAAAGGGTGTGGCAGCTGGTCGAATTGGGATCAGGCAAAGATTTTGTGGCAGTGGTTGTCACATAACAATTAGGGGAAGACATAAATGGGTGACGCGCACGCCCCTTCTCGTCCCAGGGATTGGGGGAATCTCTGGCCTGTGTAATTCCCTAGGCACATCAGACGTCGCTGGGGGTCCGTGCCCGCTGGGTCACGCTGGCAGGGATACATCCGCAGCACACCAGCCACAACGCTTTCTGGATCTCTTGATTGCGGAAGGCGTAAATTACGGGGTTGATCACCGAGTTGTAGGTGGCGGGAACCAGGGTGGCATACGTGTAAAGGCGCGGGTACGTATAATCGGCAATGAGCGAGTAAACTGTAAACGGCATCCAGCAAGCTGCGAATGTGCCCAGAATGATCGCCAGGGTGGATACGCCTTTCCGCGTCGTGACGTAGTGAGGACTTGCAGCTAAAAAGTGGTGTTGTAGGGCGATTTGGTGCGCATGTCGCATGACGATTTTACAAATCTGCACGTAGAGCTGAAGCATGAGGCCGAACAGTAGAAGGAAGGAGATGGACAGAACGGCTACGTTGTTTTTTGTTAGGGGCCAAATCACGCTGCAGTTCGCCTCCTGGCCCAAGCAGTTCACACCGGTAACCGGCAGCAAACCCAAACATAACGAAACTCCCCATAGAAGCACCAGCATGGTGTATGTGAACGTGGCCGTTCGCTCTGAGTTGTAGGTGAGGGCGTAGTATAGCGACAGGTAGCGGTCGATGGTAATAGCTAGCAGGCTAAAAACAGATGCTGAGAAGGATGCCACCACCAGACCTACAGTCAGCAGCTGTGCCGAGTCAGATCTTAGCAGGTAAGCGAAGGTAAAGTGCAGGACTAACCCTAAACCAGCCAATAAGTCGGCTAGAGCTAGGCTGCCGATCAGCAAAAACATTGGGGCGCGCAGTGCCGGGTTCTGCCAGATGACCAAAACCACCAAGGCATTCTCGCAGGCTATAAGGGTGCCGGATGAACACAGCACGATGTCCCATGGGTTTACCAACAGCTCAGCAGGCGGCCTCGCCGGCAAGACAACCGCAGGTGGGTATGTTCCGACAGTGATGTTTTCTATGCTTCCTGCGCCGCTGCTGCCCCAGGTGGGTTCTTGAGCCAGCCAGCTGGGAGAAACTGGCACCTCTTCACTCATTCTGCCTCCCCTAAATTGGCGCAAACAGAAAAACATAATGAGGTGTATAGAAACAGAAAAAAGACAAAACAATATAATCCACTACTTTTGATCCCCCCAAAAAAGTAATAGTCAACTATACATTTTGTGTGTGTGTGTGTGTGTATGTTTATGTGGTTTATGAGGACACAAATTTGTTTAATGACATGAGTATGACATAGGTATTACAACATGAAGGTGATTTATGAGGATACTTTATGTCCCTGTAATTCAAAAGGCTTATACATTTTTTTTTTTGTTGAAAATCTAAAAATGTCTAAAATCTAAAAAAGTTTCCTGTGAGGGGTAGGTTTAGGTGTGGGGTTGGTGTAGGGCGATAGAAAATACAGTTTGTACAGTATAAAAACCTTACACTTGTAAAACTACCACGTGTAAAACATTACACTTATGGAGAGTCCCCGTAAACCATAAAAAACAACTTGTGTGTGTGTTTAAGGGATAGTTCAACCAAAACGGAAAATTCTATGATCATTTACTCACGCTTGTGTCATTCCATTTCCAAACCTGTATGACTCACTTTCTTCTGTAGAACACAAAAGAAGAAATTTGGAAGAATGTTGGTAACCAATTTTGGTTCCCATTGACTCCCATTGTAAGTTTTGTCCATATGGAAATCAATGGGAACTGAAACTTTTTGATTAATATTATTTCTATCTTTCTATCTTTTTATGTTTTACAAAAGAAAGAGTCATACAGGTTATTAAATAACTACAAAATAAATGTCTTTGTTTTAAAACAAAAATACTATAAATATAATGCCTTAAGCATAATGCACTATTTCTCAGTAGATAAAATGATTAATACTTTTTACTTTTTCAGCGTTTTACTGCAAAATTAAATATTAGGATAACCAATGGGGCTAACCAATAATGGGTCTTTATTTAGAATTTTTGCAAAATTTTTATAGTGCATGCAATGGTAATTAAACACAAAAAAAAACATCAGATCATCCATTGTAAAAGAAATGAGTGGAAAATTAGCCATTAATAATTATAACAAAAGCCATTGTTCCCTACAATTATGCATTCCTTCTCTGTTAGTCTCTTAAAACTCATTGTTCTTTTGTGCAGAACAAAGAATCAAATTAAGATATATTAAAGACACATTTACTTGTATTCAGTGGATATAGGAACCTGCTATTATAATTTTGAATCATAGCCTACAGTACAATGGTGGAGAATCAGAAAGGAAGGGAGGGCCCTGATGAGTGCTGATATTAAATAAAGGCGGGTTCCACTGCTTATAAAAGCGCCCCTGCATCAGCATCCTTTCATCTATCAGACATGGACTCTTAAAGCACATCTTCACTGCAAGCAGCTGGATGCAAGCATTAATGCCTCTCAGTCCTTTTAGCTTTATAATAATGCTTAAGTTTTTGCTCTGTAAAAATCATTTATGTGTTGTAAAATGCAAAGCAGACTGATTTCAAATATACCCGGTCCCCATTCACTCCCCATCTGGAGGCTTCCCTACCTTGTCTTTTGGAGGAGAGGCGCCTGTTTAAATGTTTTTGCGTCCTTCTAGCCTTGCCATGGAATTCAATGGCAGGGCTGTTCGCAAGTGCAGCGCCGCGCGGACGGATGGAGGAGTCTGATGCCGGATCGGAGGATCGTCACAGCCAGCAGCGGTAGCGGCTCTTCGCCGTCTGCTCGAGTATCGCCACCGACTGCGGCTGTGCGAGGCGCGGGGAGGGGTGAGCTTTCCTTCAGAGCAGAAGGTCCCTTCACCTATTTATCTGCTGCTCGGAAACTGAACGACGCGACTGTTTGTTGTAATGAGCATGTTCGTGAACACATAGCTAAATAAAAATACAGTAACGTATTTTATATTTAAAAAAATAATTTTTCATTTTTTCTAAATTCATCATCATCACGGATGCCTTTTTGGCCAGTCCTCAACACCGAGGCTGCAACTCAATCTTGTGGCATTTTGTTACTATTTTACGTTTTGGCGAATTGCTGGTTATTGTTGTGAATTCGTAAAATCTCATTCGTATGTTTCCTACGATCACTTACGCCACAATTTAGTGTTTACATGCACGTTCTTAAGCCGATTATGCTTAATAAGGCGAAAACGCACTTGGTCATGTAAACGCGGTAACCCGTTTTCTTTTATCGGAGTAAGGTCATAAACGGCGCAAGCATAAACCGATCGCAACAGGTAGTTTTTTGCCTCTTACTCCGATTTCGCACGGCATGTAAACGCAATAACCCGCAATAACCCAGGAACGCATCTTTAGTGCAGATTTAAACGCATCTAGACCGAGCAAACGTCTTGCAGTAAAGAAAGAACCCAGCAAGCAATAGCCGTCATTTCAACTTCTCGGTTAAGTATAGACCCGATATAGTCCGGCTATATGTAACCCACTTCTAGCCCAAACAATGTTGCCAGATTGGAAATGTCTGTACCAGAAGCTCAAAATTATCGTATTTGGAAGAAAATTATTGTACACGAGTCAAACGTACAGAATACAGCTATTTATCTAAACCAACAACTTTTTGACACGACCTGCAAATTACCACAATAGATAACGTTAACTATGCTTACCGTTTTTACATTGGACGCCAGCAGTGCGACAAAATATTATAGAAACCATTATAATCAGTGACTATTTGCACTGGATGCGACACGACACATCCCTGACAGTAAACTGATGCCTCGTTCTATTTATGACTATTAAAATTAGGGATGCATTGATACCGATACTGGTATCAGGCCCGATACTGAGCTCCTGTAGGCCTACTCGTACTCGTACTCGTTAAAATGCCCCGATACCACACAGCATGTGATAAGTGCCATATTCAGACAAAAAAACATTGACAACAGACAGCAGAATGGAGTTATTAGAGATTAAAGATGTCTACGAAGTATATGTATGCAATGAAAAAAATAATGCTAATTTAAATGTTTCAAAAGTTTACTTGCATTTGATAATATGATGTCATGCATCCCACAAGCTGGTAAATGTTACATTCATACACATTATGTGATATTATTGATAATCGTCTGTCTTTCATTTTATAAATAAAAATGCAATTACAATTCCCAACCGCTAGATGGCAATTGTAGCCCTGCTGAGACATGACTACTGGCAACGCTAGATATGAGAGTTAGAGATCAGTGTTGTGTTTTGAATTTTGTTTTTACAGGAGAGAGCACTAAGTTTACTGTTGGAGAGCAGCGGGCAAACAACAAGCGATAAAGTACATTCCTACTTGGTCTTGTAAGTATCTGTTTTCGTTTTGACGTGTTCATTATTTATCTAAATTATACTTTGTCCGCAATTGTTAACCACCTCAATCTGTATTATATTTTAGTTTTTTTTTTTTAATTCCCTCATGTCCAAATTCAAAATGAAGGGGGGTTGTCCGCTGCAGAAAGAGGCATTTGAAAAAACAGCACTGTTCTCGGTCATTAGAGGTATGTGTATAAAACACACAACATTTACCAGAGCGCTTCTCTCTTTTTTAACACACTGAATGGTGATACACTATATATATATATATCGCTCATTTTTGTTTTTAGTAGGCATCCAAGCAAAAGAGAATGACTCCCTGTCACAATTAGTGTAATTAAAGTAAAGAAATTATGTCAAGCTTTTCTTGTGCTTTTTTTCTTCTTTCTTATTTGGCAGATGCTGTGATGACCAACTTCCCGGCAGCAACAGAGTTGGACTTGAGGAATGCAGTTGGGAAGCATTTTAAACAAGAAATAAAACAAATAATTAATAATTTCCTTTAAGTTCACTGTTGGTTGTTTTATTTGTTAAAAGTAAACCAACAAAAGGGTTCATCTTTTTTTTTTATGTTGTCATTTATCTGTAATGTTTTAATGTTAAGTGTGATGACATGCTCTTGATTTGTATTAGATTAAGTTATTTAAAATATTTTATTTTTTTTATTTTTATATTTTTATTATCTTAAGTTGTTAAAAATTCCCGATTTTTTTATCATAATATTTATATTTAAGTGTATTGTATTTATAAAATTAAATTTTGTCATTAATTCTTTTGTATTTTTATAATTTTGTATTGTCTTAAGTTGTCCAAGTTGTTAAAAATGTTATTTTTCTTAATAAAAGATGTATATTTAATTTGTTTGGATGGATTGCCATTTTGTTGTCTATTAGATGTATACATGTAGGCATTCATTAGCTGTCTGTTTGATGACTAGTCTATTCTTGGGCTATGGTTAGACTTCTATTAAATTTTCACTGACAGCCCAAATTCAGCCTTGTTTTTGTCACAGTGTCTGGTTGTGGTGCCCTGGACTGGCCACTTGAGGGCGCTCTTCCTGTTTCTTTGTTACATGTTTTGAACTCTGTTTCCCATAGTCCTTTGCCTTGTCGTTCTGTTCTGATCATGATCACCTGTTAGTAATTTACTCATCATCCCATCATTATACCATGCTCACTCTGTCTGTCTTTGCTGCAGTATTGTTCGAGGTTACATCGTGTTTTCTGTTCCCTGTGTTTGGATTACTGTTTTGTCTAGTTTTTGTTCTGTTCTGATTATTTGTTACTTTAATAAACTACTGTATTTGGATCTACCTTGTTTTCTCCTGGCATTCTGTGACAGAATACTGCAGCCACTACAAGATCGTCCGGGAGCCCACTCCAGAGCCCGCTCCAGTCCGGGAGCCCACTCCAGAGCCCGCTCCAGTCCGGGAGCCCACTCCAGAGCCCGCTCCAGTCCGGGAGCTCACAGAGCCTGCTCACGGAGCCCACTCCAGAGCCCGCTCCAATCCGGGAGCTCTCAGAGCCCACTCCAGAGCCCGCTCCAGTCCGGAGGTTACATCGTGTTTTCTGTTCCCTGTGTTTTGGATTACCTTTTGTCTAGTTTTTGTTCTGATTATTTGTTACTTTAATAAACTACTGCATTTGGATCTACCTTGTTTTCTCATGGCATTCCGTGACAGTTTTAGCCTAGACCCATATTCACCGTCTATTAAAAATTTAGCCTTGTTTTAGCCTAGACGTCTGGGCTGTGTTTAGACGGCTAATAGATGTCTTTTAAACGCAAAATTGCTTGCTGGGCAGTTTTAACGTACAAGTTTGCTTTAATTTTCAAGATCTGAGGTAAAATATCTATTGTTGCTTGCACTATGGCTATAAAGATAACGCAAAATAATATTCAAACTCGCATTAGACACTTTTAACATTGAATAAAGCACATAATCATTACCTGAGATTATCTGTCATATTTTGTATGTTGTTCCTGCCGCGACTTGCAGAAAATAAAAACCGTTCCTAAAATAGAATTCCGTGTTGTCACGTGAATACTGACAAATCTAATAATTGAATCTGCAATTATAGGGCAAGTGGAGAGAAGAGATCCAGTCTGGGAATGAGCAGGAACAGTTGATTTGTATGGCAGACATGGAGATACAGATTTTTTGTTTGTTCAGTTGATTTTAATATTCAACAGGCAAAGTTCTTCTGTATCTAAATTAAAAAATGTTCATAATTGTTTGAATAAAACAGACTACTGGGGAAAAATCGGAATATGCATCTTGTGACCATCTTCTGATTATTTTAACAAAAGTAATAATAATTGTAATAATAATAACAATTATATATATAGGTCAGTGGCCCCTGGCTTGGTATTGTTGGCAGAATTCGGCCCTCGGCGAAAACTAATTGAGGAACCCTGATATATGAGCTGTAAGTTTCCCGACATGTTGCAAGTTGACGTGTTGCAAGCTTAATTTAACATCACAACTGACAAATGTATGGAATACTCGGAGTCAGATACGCAAATTATTATATTTTGACGTCACTACCGGGAACCTGATTTATAAATGAAGTCATGTAAACGCAGCTTGCGTTGTCAGGTTACTGACGTGCATGTAAACGGGGAAAACTGGTTATTTTAATAAGCTGATATTTGTGAGTTAGCAGCTTACTGGTGTGCATGTAAACGTGCTCAATGACGGTTATATTTAGAGGTGGACCTACATGCTTTTATTCCAACAAAAAATAAACAAATAATAAAATTAATTCATAATAATAGTATATAATAACAGTATTTTGCCTTTATTCTCATATTCTCTTATATGGACATATATTTTATTTATATCTTATTTTATTTATGTGTCCCCATTATTAAAATAATGTTTTCCATTAAGATTATAGCCTATATATATATATACTGTATATATATATATATATATATATGAAAAACAACTTAAAAATGTTAAAAAGTCATGTTTTTTTTAATCCTGCATTCCAATTAATATCAATCAAAGTGCAGTTGGGTTGTTTTGATTTAAATAACTACAAAAAAAACAGCTAACACAATAAAACACAAAAACATAACACAATTAAAACATGATTTATGAAAATTAATCACGAGTTATCTGTTTTTGTAAATAAACTCTTCATATATATATATATATATATATATATATATATACTGTAGATATATATACTATATAGGCTATATATATACATACATACTTTACTTGTACTATATTATTATTATTATTTTAATTAAAAAAAGAATCCTAAAGGGCATCTCTTTTCAATCACTTTTTTTTTTTTAAGTAGGGGAATGATTTTGAAAATTCGACCCTGTTACCATGATTTTATAAATAACTAATTAATACTAATTGTTAAAATAATGAATAAACCATGACCTTGAAAGGCTGGTAATGGCTAAATTAACTGTAAAACTGAACTGTTACTCTTTGATAGCACTAAAACATGCCAAAACATGTACTGCAAGGTTTCAGTTTAGCTTGACTTGGCAAAATGTAATATATTATTATAATTCTCATAATATTTATACAAATATCACTCTGTACAAGATAGAAATACATAACCCGCAATGCCCCGCACCCAGAGCGTTTAGACCCTCCCCGCCATTATAATAAACACACCCGCTTTCCCCACGCACAAGTCTTCAGCCTTCTGAGAGCCACAGGAATCAAAAGGTTGCAGCATGAAAGTTGAATGCAAATCCCGCTCGTATCATACAGTCTGTTACATTAAACACATTCTCTCCACGGTAAAGGACTGAACACGAGTGATGAAACGCTCCCACAACGTAAAAACAACTGACAAACAACGTTCAAAAGGCCTTGCGACTGCAGCGCGTCCAACGTTACTGCTGCGTGGAGACCGGCGAGGGTGGGCTTGGACGGGTGGGGTGGGGTGTGTGTGAGGCGCCACTGCAGTAAGAACCTGCGCAGGTGGGATGCAGCAGGGTTCAGCGTACAGGCACGCCTGCTGCACAAGTGTCTGTAAGGGGACGCCGCTCTGGCCTCTCTCAGTCTCTGGACTGGTAAAACAGGATGTACCCAGACTCAGAGTTCTTGGAAATTTCTGAGGTTAATCCGTAGAACTCCTCAATCGCCTGGGCATCAATTTTCTACAGGAGGAAACAAAACACTTTTTTTAAACAAATGCAGAAAGACCATTCTGTAATCAATTACTTTTCCATGACATTTGTAGAGAAGTATAACTAGAAAAATATAAATTCACTATAAAAACACTGTATGATTTGATTTACTTTTTTATTTATTTTTCTTGTTTTATTATAAAAAAAAACTGCACTCCAATCTTATAAAGTAAATATAGATTTTTCTCTAAATTAATCGAAACAATCTATATTTACTAAAACTCAATATAATTTGATTTACTTTTGAACAATTTTATTGTTAATTTTTTTTTTTAATTTATATATAGTTTTTAAATTAATAAATAATTAACAATACAATTATGTAAAAAGTAGACTGTTTTAAAAATATATATATTTTTTACATATATTACATCTTAACACACACAAACATACACACACACATATATATATACATATGTATATTAAAGATTATATCTATATATAGATATTACACACACACATATATATATCATATATATAATCTTTATTTATTCATTAATTCATTATTTAGTAACTTATTTATTATATTAAAACTCCACGTGGTTTCATTGTTGTTTTTATTGTTCAGGGTTTTTTTTTTTTATATTTTATTATTATCCCCATGACTGTGGGAACCCTGAATCTTGCAAATTAATAACTTTAAAAAGTAAAGTTACTTATAAAAAGTAAATAACTAATACTTATATATGACGGATGACAGCTTACCTCTACGATGTCATCATCAAACAGTAGCCAGAAATCATGACTCTTTACAATTGCGATGTAGTGTCCTCGGTTTGGACCGCTATAAAAGCACACACACAAATCAAGGAAGCAAATCAGTACAGTTCTCCTTTTTTTTTTTTGCAAGGACAGATTTCAAAAAGCTTACATGAAGAGATTCTGTTCACACAAGCAAGTATTGTGAAATCAGACAATGGAGGAGGAAGAAAAACATTTATAAAGGTTTGAAAGTCCATTCTGGCTTCATGGATTTCATTAAAACTTGTATCGACTCACCTGCCACAATGCACCACCACAGCGACCAGGTCGTAAAGCCTCTCGGGATTGGTGGCATCGCCAGAGGTGTTAAAGAGGCGGAGCTCCAGAGGGAAGACCACGCGGTAGCTTAGCTTAGTGTAGCGCTGCAGCTGTTCCATGTATTTAAATCTCTTCAAGTGCAAGGCGAGGATCATGGGAAGTTTCTTAACCCGCATTCTAGAGTCAAACACATTCATGTATTAAGTATATGCAGTAAATATATGTTCAGAAAACCAGGAGGCAGCTGGCAGAAATTAATGCTCACCGTTTGTGTGCCTCTTGTTTACTTCTGCATTCCTCACAGTAATATTTATACTCACTGCACAAGGTCTCTGTATTACTGAAACCTCTATAAGGGGCCAGTAAGGAAAACAATAGTTTATTCAAATGGACACCTATTCATGTTTAAACTGGGTTCAAGTGTGAGTGTGCTTTCAGACCTGAGACAGTGTGTGATTGAAGTGTTCTGCTCCACGTCCACAGACAAATCCAAGAAATCCTCATCTTTACTGCTTATCTGTGAGAGAACAAAGTCCAAAGACACACCTCAGATAAAAGCACAGCCAATCACAGTCAGCAGAACTATCAGGATACCGTCTTACTGGACTAAAGGGTTTACGTGAGGTGCCATTACCGTCTCGCAGGTGAGGCATCGCGTCTCATTGGTCAACGTGCCCTGGAAGATCTCATGAACCCAGGTGGAGGAGGGTGGGGTGCTGTTATTGTTCTGTGAATCGAGTGTCCCATTGGCCAATTTGCCATTCTGCTTGTCTTGCTTGCGCTCTTCTTGTAGCAGGTCTGCTATAGTGTTCAGCA
>NW_015548221.1:320534-335900 GCF_001515605.1 Sinocyclocheilus anshuiensis | reverse complement strand
TCAGCAGGTAGTTAAGGAACTCGTGTGCATCTTGTTGCATGTAGTTATCAAACAGTTCTGTGGGAGGACAGGGAGAAAGAATGTTATCACAAGGAATACATGAATGTTGAATGTGTCAACAACTAAGTAGTAGATGGTTTTACGATGATATTTCAATTACAGTGCTGCATTTGAAAAATATTACGTTTTTGTGGTAACACTTTACAAAAAAGGTTCCATTTGTTAACATGCACTAACAATGAAAAAATACTTTAAAAAATACTTTTATTTATTAATCTCAGTTCATGTTAGTTTCAACATTTACTACAACACGTAAGCTGTATCTGTTTATTTTCTTGGTAACACTTTACAATAAGGTCACAATTGTTAATGCACTAACAATGGCCAACACATTTGTTACAATATGTATTGGTCTTTGTTAACATTAGTTAATAAAAAACAACTTTTAGTTCATGTTACCTCAAGTCCATTAAACAATATTTACACAGATGCTACTTTTTATTTTATTAATGTATTAGTAAATTAACATTAAAGGGGTCATATGATGCGATTTCCTCTGTAGAAAATTAAGCGTTTGAGAGAGGCGGGGCATAGAGGACCTACAATAATGTACAGTATTTGAAAAATAATGTGTTTTTTGAACATTAAAGCATGTCAACATATTCTGTTACACCAAATACACAAAATAATGATCTTTAAAAAAAGCATCAAATGACCCCTTTAACTTCAACTATGATTAATACATGCTTTAGAAGTAGTTTTCATTGTTAGTTAGTTTATGGTTAAAAAATGCTTGAACAATCGCTCCAATGTATTGAATTCTACATTGTTAATTAATTTTATTTAATGCGTTAACTAACGGGACTGTACTATAAAGTATTAGCAGTTTTGTACATGAAAAAACTTATAGTTAACTAATTTGTAGCTAACGTCTCATCATTCGTGGTTTGCTTTATGCAAATTAATTAATTATTTGTTAGATACTATGCATAAATTATATAGATTTAGTAAATGTGATGCAGCTGTTGTACCAGTACAACAACAACAAAAAATTGTTAATTGTTTATTAGTTATTTTGTTTCCTTCAATGCACCGTAAGAACAACTTCTTGGGCTTGCACCTATTCATTTTCTGACCTAGAACTAGCATCTAAATTCACAGTGAAACTGAGAATTCAATTGAATTTGAATACAATCCCTTCCTGCTTGTGTTCCTTACCATTCTCTTTACGTAATCTCGTAATGAACTTCTTCGGGGGTATCACGCCAACTTTCCTCTTCTGGTTGGCTATACTGTGGAACAGGTCGGCCAGGCAGGTGAGCAGGTTCTCTTTGCGGCGCGGCTGGCTCCTGTACGCAAGGATCTTCTCCCGGAACGGCCGGCAGAAGTACAGAGCCTGGAGCACAGAGTTACAGTAGCAGGTGTTTCCAAACTGTGGAACGAAACAGACAGAACACACACACTGATTCCAGAGCACAACAATAAACACGCTGGTTGGAGGAGACAATGTGAGACAACAAGGAATGTCTTTGCTTACGTTGACCAATCCGAAGTAATGCTCATTGACAGGGAACTGCTCCGAGCCGATCTCTTTCTCCAAAGCGGAGGCATTGGCGCCCTGCAACAGAACAGGTGAACAGCTGTTCAGGCACTTACAGCTGCATACAATTGGATAAGAGAGTGTCTTAAATGACTAGGTTAACCACAGTTTCTACCACATACAGTTACTGTTACTACAGTAAAACTATGGTAAGTTGGTATTAACCACCACATTTTTCAATAAATAAGATGACTAAGTAATTCTTACATTTTTAGAAGAAGATACAATTTTAATCAATTGTGGTTTTGCAGTATTAACTATAATTCTAGAAACTTACAACACTGTGGCGGAAACTATGGTAAATGGTAAAGACGTCTGATACACATCCAAGACACATTTGATAAGATTACAACGATCACTGATCAACTGATTGAAAATTAGTGTTTTAAAAATGCAATATCACAAAAAACACGTAAATGTGAACCTAAAAACAACTACATTAGCACCCATTAGCATTTCACTGCCGTCACTTTTACATTTAAAAACGCCAAATACAATGGGAAAAAATGTACTTAACAATCAAATTGCGAATAAAGCAGATAATATATGGAGGAACACACTGGGTACGGAGATGCAGAGAGGAGATGAGACCGTGAAATCACGATGTGACCGCACTGGCAACAGCTTAGCACTGAAGCACAGGTACACTGAACGCATTTTACATCAGCATGATGCTCACGTTTGCCATACCTAACACAATGTTTGGCTGAATGCTTGTACTCATTTATAACACATAAATAGCAATCGGAGATTATTTAGATGTCACTGTCTCGCGCATATTAAGCACATCTCGCGATCATAACCCGAGCTGAATGACACTTCAGTTCAGCAGTTAGCAGATCTCTGCTTTGCTGCCTTCAGCGAATCCTATAAGCAAGGACGGGCGAATTTAAAAGCCTAACGTTGTGTTGTTACGACAATACGGTCGTGTCGTATATCTACCAGCTAACAGTAATTATTTAGGCCCAAGGCAAAATTCATAGCAAGCACACAGACGGATAAAGATAGCTCGCAACTGCAGCAGAGGAAAACTGGCAACCCAAGAAGTCCGATTGACTGAAACTAATGCAGCAAGCGACCCTTTACAATATCACGCGAGTACTGACGACCAATTATCCGCGATTGAAGTGATATTTACTCACCATGGTACAAAAAGAGGCAAATTTGGAAACTGTCATTAAGATTTCCATTCGCCCAGCGCCATCTTCCACCCAATCACCGCGCGGAGGTGAAGAGGAGTCCCAGTGAGGACAGACTGCGTCCCTGCCAGCGCGAGATCCGCGGGGTCTTAGCGCCCACCGACAACCGCATGCTGATGGATTACATTCAGATCATTTAATATAGCCACACACACAAGGGAGAAATTACATAGAAATTATACAATAAAATATATATATTTTAAAATATATAAAACTACGTCGTAATGCATGTCAGTATTTTGAATAAAATAATACTGTAGTACAAATAATTAGTAAACTAGTTTGAGAGCGTATTCAGTTGAGCAGAGGGCATGTGGAATACTTTTCAGAATTCGATTTAATCAATTAAATTTGTAATAAAAACAAATTACGTAAGGCTTTTGATGTACTTAACCCCGTTAAAGCTGTTTTTAAAAGTATTTAAAAGTAATTTAAAGAGCTTGTGGACTGATGTGATTTTTAATGTCAATTTATAGCAAAACTATTTAATTTAATACATTTTGTGTTTTAAAATAAATATATATTATATTAATTATAATATAAAAATATTTATATTATAATATATTTTTATATAATCTAATCAAGGTTATTTTCATTTAGATTAAACAAATTAGAATGAAGGTTAAATTTTAAGCTTCTTATTTAAAAAAATAAATAAATTTACGCGATTCTTTGAAACTATAACAATCCATACAATGCTCTCTAAGACAGGTTTAAATGAGTACAAAAATAAAAAATAAAATAAAAGTTCCCTGTTTTTGTAAGACGATGACATCACTGCCCATGGACCAACAGCTCCGATACTTTTACTCAGGCAAATGAGTAGTCCTCCTATTCGTGCTTTGAAGGAAGCACCGCAGGACCCGGTTATTCTCTTTCCGCCGTACCCGCCATCTTGCGAGCAGCCGGGGGTAAGATGTGCTCCAGACATTATGTATTAAATCGTTAATTACACCGCTTTCGTTGAGCAGAAGTGCCACACAAAGCGGCCAAAAAGTATCTTACCTGGCATGGCATCGAAATTAAGCCCGCATGAGCGTCGCTGGATGCCGTAAAGAGTACAATAGTGTCCAGCTGGAGCGTGTCCGTTCCATGTGGGCCATGCGTTTACAGGATACGCGAGAGTCATGAATATGAAAAGGACGTGTAGAAATATTACCGATTTCTGTATTTTCGTACGATGTATTACGAACACAGAAATATCTTCGACAGTTGCAGGATGTCACTTCAGTTCGGTCCCTTATTAAACGGTGTCGATGTATTTCTAGGCCATGAACTAATGTTTGCTGGAGCTAAAACGATCTTTTGTCAAAAAGACGTCTTAATGTGTTTAAGTCACAAGTGTCTATAATTATTTGTTCTTCATTATTGGAATAATTGCGTTGCATCTATACGATGTACATTTTACTTGCTGTCTTTTTATGTTGAATTATATTATACAGTTAGTAATGACTAAAGTCTCTAAGCCAAGTATGGTATTTAATATACCGTGGCTGGATATCAAATAGTTAAATGAAGTGCTTGAGAACAAACTTTTCTAGAAATTTGTCTTAATTGTATGTCTTTTGCACCCAGTAATCAGGCATCATGACGAACACCAGAGGCAAGAGGAGGGGGACCAGGTATATGTTTGCCAGGCCCTTCCGCAAGCATGGTGAGTTAATTTATATCACAATATTCATTTTGTACTGTGCTTTAGCACAAACATAAAGTTATAGAAATTTTTAGATCTGACACTGCTTTTCATTCTATAACAGGCCCAATCCCTCTGTCCACCTACATGCGCATCTACAAGAAGGGTGATATTGTAGACATCAAGGTAAGATTTATTAAATGAAAGAATTGCTACAGTATACTTTTTTTTTGTTGTCAAGTGTAATTTATTAAAATACATTTTTATCCA
This sequence comes from Sinocyclocheilus anshuiensis, assembly GCF_001515605.1. Classification (NCBI taxonomy): domain Eukaryota; kingdom Metazoa; phylum Chordata; class Actinopteri; order Cypriniformes; family Cyprinidae; genus Sinocyclocheilus; species Sinocyclocheilus anshuiensis. Next base: position 331,198 of record NW_015548221.1, on the reverse strand, counting down.
GGGCACAGGAACCATTCAGAAGGGCATGCCTCATAAATGCTACCATGGCAAAACAGGACGCATTTATAATGTTACACAGCATGCTGTAGGCATCATTGTCAACAAGCAAGTCAAGTAAGTACCTCACTGAACAAGACATGATCTACACTGAAAAAAATACATTTTAAATGTCATAATGCAACTCAGACTAGCTAGTGATAACTGGAGGTTAAGTTACAGTCAAACAAGTACAGAAACCACTTGGTTAGTGTTTAGCTACAAAGTTACGTTCTGAATTAATATCTAGGAAAAATGCCTAATGTAAACTTTTATTGATGTATTGTTTTTATTTTTAAAGAACAATGTTTTTTTATTTATAATTTAAGTATTTAACCTACCAGTTAGAAGTGTTCTAACAGTTTTAACATTTTTACATATACATTATCAATATAACTGAAGGCTTTTAATGTGTAATGCCCCAGATTCACTTTGCCATAAGGGCCATCCAGTGTCCTAAGTGGTCATTAATGTGGGCGAGAGCAGTCATCCTTATGCACCCTGGACAGGCACATTAATGCCTTTGCCAGATTGTCAATATGGAAACATTCCACTCATGGATAAATCTTGTAAATGTACAACGCTTCTTGTCATTTAAGTGACGAATTATTGTTTTACTTTTAGGGGCAAGATCCTGGCTAAGAGAATTAATGTGCGTATCGAGCACGTTAAGCACTCAAAGAGCAGAGACAGCTTCCTGAAGCGCGTTCAGGAGAACGAGAAGCAGAAATTGGAGGCCAAGCAGAACGGCACCTGGGTTGAGCTGAAACGCCAGGTATTAGATAATTTAGTGTTTATTGGTTACTGTCTTGGATGTTAAATGTACTAATGTACATGTTGACAGGCATGTATTTCATTGTACTCCCTGATGTAAATTCATGTTGAGATATGCCAAACTGTTATTTGAAGTAAAACACAGGCCATTATGGTATTTAATTTGTGTGATTGGTTAAAATGACACTGTTATAACAGATCTGGCTGATGTTCTTTCATTGTGGTGTTGTCTTTTATCTTGTTTTCAGCCTGCTGCTCCACGGCCAGCACACTTTGTCAGCACCAAGAACAACGAGCCTCAGCTCCTGGAGCCCATCCCTTACGAGTTCATGGCATAAGTCTGCTTACCAAAATAAAGATCTTTGTACCATATACTGTTAGTTTGGAACTCTTTCTTTAACCATCGTTCAAGTGTGCTTCTATTGTGTGAATGAATATGAGCCGTGTGTGGAGTATTGTTGTTGAGGTTGTAAATTGACAGTAATGTGCCGTAAGAGTACTATAGGAAACATGTCAATAAACAATTGTTACTTTAGTCCTCCATTTACTTTTGTGATAAAGCTATTATAGAACTAGGTACATATGTTTTTCATACAGGACCGTATTTTTAGTTATAATTTTCAGCTCACAGCTCAGTAGAGAATGTAAGCGTTCAAACATTTTACTTATATTTGAAGCTCACAGTACTACGTGTTGCATGTTTGATTGAAAAATCTAGAAAAACCTAGTTTTGTTGCAAAGTCATTTCAACGTGTCCCATAGATGGTACTTTTTCTTTTTCCCTCCAGAAAGATTTGTTTAAAAACGTGGCTAGCCACAGCCTGTTCTGTTCAAGGATATTCCATTATTAGAAAGGTCTTTTTACTTTGCCTAGCTTTCCAATTTCTCTTGCTTTTAAGCAGAATATGATGCTTGCCAAGGATTTGTACTACATGTGGTTCATGTCAAACATCGAGTGATCAAATATTTGACCAAAAGTTCCCAGCTTTTTCTTTAACAGACCAAAGAAATATGTAGTTTTATAAAGCTGTCTTGTGTATTACAGCAAACTCCCAATATAATACAATTTTGGCCTTTCTCTGAACTGGCTTCCTTTAAGTTGCTCTTTCATACAGCCCAAAATAAGTACAGAAAAAATTTGTGGCTGTAATGAAAATGTTTCACAGCGAAATAGTTCTGTACCTTCATAAAGTATTGTAGGTGGCCTTATGTTGAATTGCTCAATTTAGTAGAACAGTCCGATCTTTATATCCAGTCCAGTCTGTTACAAAGAACGACTGTGATTAAAGGAAGGTTACATTTTTTCCCCATTCTTTTCATAACCAGCTCCAGAGTTTGCTGTTGTTCACAGGTCTACAACTGCTCTTACCTGTAGGTGCAGTTATAAAAAGAAGGTGAAAGTAATCATGTCAATGCAACTAAACATTTGGATTAAAAAATGAGTAAAAATTTACCTTCATAGTGATTCTGATCTCTCAAGGTTATTCACGGCATTTAATTCAAGTTAACGTTACTACAAAGAAAAGATCTATTTAGAAGATTTCACTTGCAGAACAGTGGAATAAGAAAACACTTTCTGAAGGAACTCTACACTATTTTAAATTACTAGGTCGCAAAATACCCTGAAAAAATTGTTGTGCTTAATTGAATGGTAGTTAACATGAGCCGTCACTAGAAGGCAGCATTAGCCGTTGTCCTGACAGAATAATCCCATTTCCGTTCAACTAAAAAGATCCTCGAGTTAGTGTGCTAAAACACATAACTGAATATATTTTAATTGCATATCTTATCTAATATCTATTAGACTCGAGAAAAGTATTGATTGCATTTGTAGCACAGATCATGACAGTATATTGAAAATTAATGAGTTTTGTTTGCATTAAAATGATCAGACAGATCAATATGGAATTTTGTGTGCGCCTACTATTTGCGAAAGTTTAAATTTCAGACAAATCTCAGTCACTGTGTTCTTGACGGTGAATTTTTGATGAGGAAAACATGATGATTATGGAAGTATCCCTATTATAACCACGTTATGATATATGTTCATGCATAATGTTAATACTGACATTACAATGAAGTGATAAAAGAAATTGCTGCATGCATGACACAGCCCTGCATCTTGGGAAAAAAAGAGAAATATAATCTAGTAATGCTGGGCTCAAATCTCAATAAAAACTTTCCATCACATTCATTTTCAAATTTTAGCAAATGGCTGCAATATAACAAAGAGTGAAAAATTGAAGGGGGTCTGAATACTTTCCGTACCCACTGTATGTATGTATCAACTTTATCGCACTTATAAATATAACAAAAGCAGTCAAATGTCTTTTAATGATAAAAAGATTTCATATAATTTAACTTACAATCTGAAAAGTGAAAGTGGAAATCAGGCATAAAATAATGTCTTCAGAATAATTGATATACATGTGAAAATTTATGGGAATTGAACAAATAGCTGTAACATGGTTTAAACAAACAAAAAAAAGAAGATAGGAATTATATCATTGTGGCACTTTTTCTGGTGATTAAGGCATAATACAAGACTTTTTCACCTTATGGTTGTTGAAAGAATAGACTGCTATAAAATCATATATTGTAAGAAAGTGTGCTAGAGCAAAACAGCCACGTTTGGAATCAGCTCCCCAAAATGAGGAAACAATATTGGATTTCATTCAGCAAATATGATGAAGGGCAGTGACAAATTAAGACTACATAACAAAACACGCTCACTCGTAAATACCCAAATTTGCTGATACAGTTCTGGTTTGTGGAGCATGTACAGTTGAATAGCTACTTTTCTGGGCCTTTTGTGTGTGTGATGTTCTTTGTGTGTTTTGGTGTGTAAGAGAGGACCACCTCTCTCTATCTTGACTTGTGCTGTGTAATCAGAGTGGCTGAATGCCTGACTGCATATCTGACAAATGTTATCTCATCCCACCTCAGTAATTCACCCAATATTTGCTTCAATTAGGGTCAGTTCCTGAGATGCGCAGCAGCTGTGTGGGTGCGTATGAGAAACAGCCTTAATTCCACGATGTTCTCACATGCACGTCCTTCACTGCATTTTTATTTCACGATATGTACGCAGCACTTCTGCATTATAGTTGAACAGCTTGATTTAGATTTAGCTGTATGGGGTAGAATCTGACCTTATTCCTTTTTAGGCATGATCTATTCATTCTGTCCTCAGAGGACTCACAGGTCTGGGAATTAGCCACAGTATTAGGATGGCATGCTGAGAGGTCATAGCATGACTGTGAGAATGTGTGAGGATGAATAGATAACCTCATTGTGTGCTGTGCCTATCCGCTGGCCCTGTTCCCTCTGCTATCGTGCATGCTGTTAGATATTTGTAAGGATTGGGATGAAGGTGATGAGGGCTCGCAGAGGTCATAATCAATAGTATCAATCAACAAGTGACATGCTGCCCTGGTATTGATCACTACAAAGATGTCGAAAGTGCGAGAATGGCAGAAGAATTTTCATTAGTAATGAATTAACACTGACTATATGCCACTAAGACAGGAACTTCACATCAAACTTAGCTTGTTAATGTGCATAACTTTAAGGCCCCTTTGATGAGGGGAGTCCATGTCTTTACACTGTTAATTCAGACAGAATAATATATAACATATCAAAGACAGGACAACATTACCACAATCTTTTGGAATTGAATCCAAAGTTCTGTAATGAAACTTCAGATGAGGTCGATAGGTTCTAAATCAATATGATATAATGACTTCATTGTTCATTTGGCACAGCTGATTGGTTTCTTTTCGCATCATCAGCCAATCAGCTTGCTGCTCAACATTCAAATACTCGGCTAGTGCTTGCTTTAGCAGTTGGAGTGTGCTTCAGAAGCCCTCCACCTTCCCCAGCTCCACCTGTCTATCTGCTACAGGGTGATTTTTATGTATGTTATGTATGGGGATTATTTCATATATGTATTCACAGTATTTCTTACATACAGCAGCATGTCTGTTGATGTATTGGCAGTATAGCAAGTCTCAGTAACTCTGATTAATGCTTTTGAAATGTTTTTTTCTTAAGTTTCTGTCTTTCATATGTATTTTTGAATATAGTCAGATTCATTCTAGTCCATTGGTTTGTTTGATTGTCCTCTCTCTCATATGTAATATTGGAAAGTCCGATTCAACTGGTTCTTTCGAATGGTCCTCACTCTCATATGCACTGAGGAATAGTCCAGTTCTTTCTAGTGAATTGGTTGGTTCAGATGGATCATATAAATAAACAGTGATTCATCAATTCGAGTCTAGTATAAAACTTTATTTGTAAATTATGGTGTTTTGTTGTTTATAGTTTCATACCCTACTGTTCATTCATCAATTGTTTCCTCACTGTTTTTGTGCCAGAAAATACTGCTCTAATCAAATTATAAATTATATAACTGATAATTGTTTTTTTGTTTTTTTAAATATTAAGTACCTTCAATGTACTTATCTACGTTTTTCTAGCTACTGGCAGAGCTTGACAAGCTACATTTTCAAAGTAGCTTCCGCAACATTGCTGCAAGGCTCTGACTCATTGATTGAATTAAACAAAGTAAACAGAGGAGAGGCAAAGAGGAAAAAGGGATGGAGCAGAGTGGGCAGAGGCAAGTCCTGAGGTCCTTAATCATACCTGTTTGACACTCAGAGATTTAGACTATCAAGCAGCGCGGCAGCCATATCGCCTGCCCATGTTACACATTAACTTTCCTCTCTCAGCCAGGGAGACAAGCAAACATGGCATACAGAGATAGTACAACTAGACATCATGTTGTCTTCTCCCACCACAGTCTCTGACTCTTTTTGAAATCCCCTAAAGGTTGTGAAATCAACAAGACATGGCTCAAATGGTAGATTGAAGGCATGACTCTCCAATCACTATCCACACACTGTTTTGGCTGTGAGCTGTTGTTTGTCGTTTTGCTTGCTGGCTTATCAGGACAGATCATGGCCAGCGAGATATTGAGGCGGCTTTATTGATCAGTCCCAAACATGGGAGGGTTGGGGGACACTGCAAGACCGGATGATGTGAATGAAGATGCATGACGGCGATCGTGGGGCAGGAATGTCCCCTGAACTTGATGTCAGATGGAAAATGTCTGGATGACTTTGATAGAGGGTCCACTTGAATTTCTAAGCTGTTTACTGTGGACTGTTTAGATTTTGGTTATTTATGCTTGTTTACCCTTGAATAATTTAAATGTGAGGACCCTGTGAATAATTAATACACAAAAGTTCTGGATCAGATAAATCCAAGCTGGAGAAAGAGAAAAACAATACCCCTTTGCCTCAGGATAAAGTGCAGCAAGCAGGAAATGAGAAATAGTTTACAGTATGCAACACTAGTTTTGAAATAAAACACGATCACCTTGGGACACGTAGGAGCAATCTTGACTGTAGTAAATCATACATATCAGCGGACTGTTCTTGGAGGCTGATAAACCACAATTAGGGCAGTAATTTCCACGTGTGTGTGTGTGATGGATGGAGCCAGGCAGTCTTTTAAACACCCTAGACAGACACATTCATACACAGACTTGAATGGAGCCACTTGACGGTTTAATATCCACATAAATCTCTGTCAGACAATTCCAAAGACCTTCAGTCCCGATCACAAGTCTGTGAAGGTGAGCAGTTACTTAGTGTTTATCAGGTGTTATACCAGGTGTGAATCACCATGGAAAATAAACAGTGATGCTGGTTAATTTAGTAAAAATAACAAGATGGAAATAGGAGAAATAGGCTATATTCTGACAAATTCACATATATCCATTTTAGAATCAATGAAAAAAATAGAAAATGTATGAAAATAAAACACATATATTGAAACCATATCAAAGTAAAAAAAAAAGGAAGTAATACGAACTAGCCTATAAAAAAGTTAATTAGGCCTATATTTTTTATGATGTATTTATTTATTTATTTATTTATTATTTAGATGTGTTTTCTATACACCTCCGACATTTTTTTTTATGTATTCTTGTTTATTTCATTTCAAATTGATGGTTTTTAATGATAGGAATAATAAAAACATAATCATTGAGGGCCTGACACCATGCGTCTGTGACGTATACAGGCAGCTCTATTCAAATCAGGAACAAGCCATGCCGACATGTGAGTCAAAAGCATTGAATAATTCGTAGTGTATCTTTCATTATTAATAATAATAATACATGATAAAATAATATGCAAGCTAATAGGACACATGATAATTTCACGCCTTTGTTTTTGTCGCTAACATTGCAACTTGGTAGTTCTCAATGTACTCAGTTGGTATGTTCCACTCACAATAAAACGAAGCTCAATCGAATTCCGGTGTTGTGGGCCGAGCACCGACCTGACGCCGTCTGATAGTAGCTGTTAATAATCGGCTAGCATGGGTGAAAGACTTGAACATCCGAATAAACATTTAATTTGTTCTTTCGCTGACTGTAAAGCGACGTTTTCAAAGCTGTGGAAGTTGGAAGCGCATTACTCCAGACACACGGGACTGGTGAGTGACAGCAATCAATAACTTAATCTTGTCTGGGTTTTAGATACTCAAGTAATGGTCATATTAGTACTAAGGTTTTTTTTTTTTTTTTAATTCATCAGAAGCCCTTTGCTTGTGGAGACTGCGAGAAGAGCTTTTGCACCCGTTACCAGCTCACCCGACATCAACTGAGCCACAGCGGGGAGAAACCCTACCTGTGAGTCCACACACACACATCATTTGTTTACTTAAACTTGCATATGACACACATGAGTTGTTTTTACTCGTTTATCTATATAGTTTATTTACTTATTTTCCTGCATTTTGCAGGTGTTTTGTGTGGAGTTTATTACTTTTTTCCAAGTTTAAGTTCTGTGGTGGTGTGGATTTCGAGTCATGCCAGTGACACTTTTGCACCCATTCACTAAAAAGATTCGTTCAGTGGCCATTTCTGCTGGTTTCATTATGCCAGTGTATGGCGAAAAATGAACTTTATTTATTTATTTTTTTTAGTGTGAGTGATCCGAATCTTCATCATTGAATCATTTACGCAAACGATTCACTACTGACTCGAATGTAAAACTATCACGCTCCCTCCTTGCAGAGCTAGTGAGCTGCCCTGGTAGTATTTGTTGGCATTGATACATAAAAGGCTGTCTAGCTAGGCAGCTCACTAGTTGTTGTTTTTTTTATTTTTTTTTTATACGTAGTCGCATATTACCCTTACTATGCCACTTTTGTGCACATTTCTGCTGATCGACTGATTGAAACTGGTAAAGGTGCTCAGTCAGTGGGTGTTCAGATGCATTTTCCACACCTGGCAGCTTGAGGAACCATGCTGCTCATGTTCACCACCAAAAAGAGAACTCTTATGTGGTGAGTCACTTGAATGATTTATTTTTATATATATATTTTTAAAGTTGTTTTATTCATCCATTCAGTTGTTTAACTGTTTTGGCAATATTTTGTAGTGCAACCATCAAGGCTGTGGAAAGGAGTTCCGTAAGAAAAAGCAACTGAAGTTTCACATCTGTGAGCACACAAATGAGTTGCCCTTTGAGTAAGTGTTACTTAAGCTCTTATGTGCTTCGTTTGGTGGCTTTTATATTATGAGTGGTTACTCATGCTTTATTCTAATAGATGTGATTTTGAGGGATGCAATGACAAATTTGCTTCCTCTAAAGCTCTAAAACGACATTGGAAGATGCATGAAGGTAATGTGTACATCAGGCAGAAACCTAAATTTCACATCTCCAAACAATCCAGTTTAGGTTTTTTAAAGATTCATAACTTTTCCCTCCTAAATTTTAGGTTACCCATGTGATGAGGAGTACTGTCACTTCAAAGGAAAAACTTGGTCAGAATATCAGAAGCACAAAAAGACCGCACACAGAGGTATGTGCTCGGTCACTTTGATGATTAATTTGAATGCAAGTTGTAAAGTTCCTGTGCTTAATCATTTTGTTTACAGTAACCCTGCCATGTGATCAATGCAAGAAGATGTTCCACAATGCCTGGTTTTTGCAGAAGCACAAACAATCTGTTCATTCTGGGGAGCGGCGCATGTTTAAATGCATTAGAGAAGGCTGTGAAAAGAGCTACACCACAAACTTCAACCTCCAGAACCATATTCTGGTCTTCCATGAAGGGAAGCATGACTTCGCCTGCCCTTTTGCAGGCTGTGGTAAAGCCTTTGCTATGGAGGTCAGCGTGTGCGTGTGTGGTGTTTTAAAAAAAACATTAAGTCAATATTTTAAGTTCATAAAGACCCCCTGTTATGTTTATATTTATATTTTAATTAAATGAAGTTAAGTCCTTTTTTCAAACAGGAAAGTCTGAAAAGGCACTTTGTGGTCCATAAGCCTCAGAAGACAAAACTACAGGTAAACTTGTGATGGTTATGTTAAATATGTGTTTCTCAATACATTATATATTGGAGATGCTCCTCTAAATTATCTCTTACAGAAGCCAAAAGTCAAGCAGCGTAAGTGCAAGAAGACTCCATCCAAAACGAAATTGTCAGATGCTGCTAAACTGTCTAAGCATCTGCAAAATGTGTCCTTGAATAAGACAACAAAGAAGCCATTGCCTTAAATTTTCTTTTTTCTTTGTGGAACAATCCCCTTTGTCCCATAGTTTCCAAGTTTTGTTCAGTTTATTGACTTAACATTTTCAGTTTAGATCACTTTTCAAAATAAATGGTCACTTCTGCAACTCTTGTTTTGTGGTGAATAAAGTTAATGATGGTGGAAAAGGAAACGTCTGTTTGTGATAACTTTCAATGTCCTCTCATATTAAGCATGCACTCTGAGGAAAACAAGAAATTAGTTGTAGTCAACACCTGAATTTGACGTCAAAGGCAGTTGTCAGAAGTCTCGGAAGCACTCTATAAACCGTTTACTCTTCAGTTACAAAAAGTTCCCTGAAAGTTTGAGTTAAAATTGTTCACTGCAAGAGTGACTAAAAACAAACCTATGAAAGTAGATTAGTGAGTAGGTGAGTTTCATTGTTTCTGCTTTCTACAAATGAAAAGGCACTTGTTCACAAGTGGCTAAATGGGACTACAGAGGTTGTCAGGGACATTAATCGTCATTATGTGCGACAGAACTTCTCTACCCACTAGTCTGCTGCGACAGTCTTTTTGTGTTTTCAAGACAAGTAAAAGCTTTAAAAATTCACAAGGTGGTATTACCAGTGTATTTTATGCTGTAGAATAAAACGTGAAAATACCCTGAGCTTGTGAACCACAGACCTCATTTCAGGCGTTTGACACATCCACTGATTTCAGGACAATGTAACTGGAAGTGCTAAAATTCTAACTCTAAAATGCATCGTCCCTGCAGCACTCAATTTCATGCTTTTAAACTCTTAAAAATATATTGAAATGATACCTCTAGAATAAAATTTGAACACTATACATTTCATAAAGATGTGTACACTGATACATTTTTAAAGGGGTCATATGATGCCATTTCTATTTTTCCTTTTCTTTAGTGTGTTATGTAGCTATTTGTGCATGTATAAGATCTGCAGAGTTACAAAGCTCAAAGTCTCCCACAAAAGGATTTATTCTATCTAAAAGAGAAGGCTGATCCAGACCGGGCTAAAACACCTCATTCAAACATGCCCCCACATCTCTACGTCACGATGTGGAAATATTTGCGTAATGCCGCCCAAATGTTCATGCAAAGAATGAAGATGTGGTTTCAGGAACCGCAGTAGTGTTGATGCAGCCATGTCAGGGAGACACTGTTTCTGTGCGAAAGCAAAAGCACTTTATTTGGCCTTCCGAAAGTAGATGCAACGAGGAATCATTGGTTAAGATTTATTTACAACAGAACAGCACAACCCAGATGTTCGAATTTGTGCAA